>NW_017728916.1:880453-910381 GCF_001723895.1 Crocodylus porosus
CTATTTGCAAATACACCTTTTGTGCCATCTAATGTATGTGTGTCTGTGATACTTTGCGAGCCTCCAAGAAACAAACCGCAATCTTTTGCATCAACAGGGCCAGGAATCCCTGTTACAGTCACCAGTTGGAAATAAGTCTGTCATTCATACACAATCCTCATGACCAGTTATCACTAGATAACCTAACTGATTCACCACTGGGATAGTGGAAGTAGTAATACATTCTGGAAGTAAGGATACAACTGACGACTCCGCATACTGTGTAGAGGTGCAAAAGGAATGTGTGTTTGATTGACATGGTTTTCTTTTTCTCCCAGTGGTCTATAGAAATTAGACATATTAAAAGCCTCTTTGATCAGGACTTTTCCTTTCAGTTTATTTTACAGCAGTTTGTTCCCAGACTTCCTTTCTATGTGTCCTAGTGTTAGACATAGTAGTCCCTCACTTTTGTATACACTTGTCTTTGTAGTTCTTTTTCTCATAAATAGTCCTTCAGCAACCACAAACTGCTAGAGTGTACTATGATGTATAAACAGACACTGAACTGTCTTCTGATCCATTCTATCAATTGTTTCAATGGAAATATTTGCTAAAGCTGAAGGCTCTTCATTCATTCTAAGTTTGAAAGCACTTTTTGAAATACTTAGCAAAGAGCGAAAGAGAACACAAGCTACAGATGCAGCTAAATGTAATCATAACACCAACATGAGCTTGAAATCATGTAACATTTCAGTGACTTGGCAACAAAACTGCTTAGTTCTTATTTGGCTGTAGAGAATATTAAATGTAAATGCAAAGAACAGATGATAAAATAAACTAATTCTTGAAAGAGAAAGAGAGAAAATAAAACAAATCCATAAACCTTCAGGGAAGTTTATGGGCAAAAAGGACTTGATGCTTTTTTTTAACAAGCTATCAAATATTACACAGTAAATAGGGATCCTAGCGAATCAGCTAAACTGTCATTTGGATGAAGCTCACAGCATTTTCAATGATTGTGTGAAATATGGCTTTTTCAACACTGGATGCTGAAAGCTATTGGATAAAGGAGGACTCTATCAGCAGGTGTGTTGGTATCCGCAGAGGCAAGCACAGCTTCATTTAAAAACTGCCTGGTTTAATTCAACCAATTTTAGAGAAGACATTGCATTTATCATTGACCTCTCTATCTGAGCCTCTTTCTATTTATAAAGACACACTGCAAAATGCTTGATGGGAAATATGTGAGAGAACAGTCACAATGTTTGTGGATAAATTCAGCTTGCATGGCAGTAAGGCAAAGGCTAAGCATGGTGCAGGCTTCTCATGTTCAAATTAGAGCACTTCTTTTCTGATCTGCTGAAACTCATGCTACTCCCCAACCTGAATCCTGTTAGCCCAGCTGAGCCATTTTGGTTCTGCCTTGCCATTCCAACCCATAATACTTGCAGATTATTTATGTATGTGCAAGGAGTTATTGTAATGCATGAGCAAGATGAAAGATTGAGGCCCCTAAGTTCATTTTCATTTGTGTTTCAAAGATAAGTGTTCAAGACAGGCTTCAGCTTTCATTTGGCATTCACTATGGCACTGAAATCAGCTATCCAAAGTGAGCTTGAAGTGTTCAGTTGTTAACAATGTAAAGTACTTGCTTATCATGTAGACACAATTTAACCCCAAACTTTTCCTCACTGCATACCTTAGCAAATAGGTTTATAGACTCATTGCTCTGCAACATACTAAACGTGTACCTGCAGTCCATTTATGGGAAGAAACACAAGGATTTCGAAGTAAACATGCAGCCATATCATATCTTGGACTGCTAATTCATCACATCAATAAAGCAGAGTCAATCCTTGTCATTATTTGGATGAAACCATTCTAAGGAAAACTTAGGCACTATCAGACCAAATGTATCTATATGGATCACTGCTCATCCAAACCTGTAACACGATGCTGAAAATATTGGCTACCAAATGTGATTTAAAAACCAAGGTTGTACCTATGCTAGGTATACAGTTATCTTTCAGAGCAGTTCCTAAAGACATACTTGAATCTGAATAGATTGCAAATGCGGCTCTTGTCACAATATTCTAGTTTTCGGCTGCTTTTAATTAAACAGTAGAGTCTGATTTATAGGACATGCCACAACAGAATAGCTGTGATAGATGTGCTGACTTGTACACTGGTCAGGTGGTTTGGGTTTCTCACTCTTCCAGGTCTATCTTCTATATGCAACAAAAGTTAGATCTTTAGTTAAGTAAAAGCATGTGTTTTATTTGTGATTCTTCAGTACACGTGGGTCTTGTTTACATGAGATGCTACATCATAGCATGATGATGCTACATCATAGCGTGCTTTGTAACATAGCGTAAGCGGGCACTATGACACCACTACTACTGCACAAATAGCTTGCTGCTACTTCATAGTAGGGTCGAAAATGGCCTGTGCACCACCGGAACTGTGCAGTACTGGTGGGTACTGTGTACTCATTTAGTATTTGCTTTAACAAGTACCAAATGACTGCGCAGTATCAACTGCAGTCAGGGGCACATGCAGATGTGCCCACTGTCTAGTAAGGGCAGGTTTTAACATCATTGTCCAGACCAAATATCCTGGCAGGAAGAATGGTCTTGTATTTAATACACTATATTGTGAATCAGGTGATCTGCATTCTAGTCTCACCTCTATCACAGACTACCAGTGCAATCTTACAAAAACGTTATTTAGTTCCTTTGTGCTTCTAACCTCCATCAGTAAAAGAGGAGCAATACTAGAGAGGAGCTAGGGCAATGAATTTATGAATATCACCGATGCATTCAGCCATCAGATAGGCTATATGCCTATCTACATGCAATTACATTATACCTATCTCTGGCACTTTCAGCTACAGAGTCTAATTCTTCAATGCCTCTCTTAGTGAAACAGAAACATCCTGCTGGTTTCTTGCAGGATGTTTCCATTTCACTAGAAGAGGCAGAGATGGCTGCATTTCTGTGTTAACATGTTTGCAAGAACATGTGGTCTGACACTGGAATAAATTGTGTTAGTTGTCAGTCTGCCATTTTGTGGAAACTTATAAGCTCCGCTTGCTTTTTAGGTATGTATTGTATGTTACTACAGCTCAGAGTTCAGCCAAGATCCTCTGTGGGAAGCTGCAGTGTCTAGTAAATTGAAATGAGACTGGAGCTTCCCCCTCTAGTTTTATGATTAGGAACAGTGAAAAACTACTTTCTATCAGAACCAAGTCAGTTGTTTATCTATTGCTCATGGTTACAGGGAGGCAGTTAGGAAGGCCAAGGCAGAGCTGGAACTAGGGCTGGTGACCAGAATTAAGGATAACAAAAAGTCTTTTTTCAAATACATAGGGAGTAAGAAGCTGGCACCAGGTAATGTGGGGCCCCTACAGGACAGGTGTGGCAATCTGGTGATAGCAGCAAAGGAAAAAGCTGATCTCTTCAACGAGTTCTTTGCCTCCATATTTCTGAGCAGGGACTGGAACAACTCCCCCACTAGGATTACAGACAGGCTGAGGGGACATGACACCATGCCTAGGGTCAGGGACGATCTAGTTAGGGAACTCTTGGAGGGGCTGGATGTGTATAAATCAGCAAGTCCAGATGCTCTTCATCCGAGGGTACTAAGGGAATTGGCGGAGGTCATAGCAGGGCCCCTGGCTTGGCTGTATGAGTGCTTGTGGTGCTCTGGCTAGGTCCCAGAGGACTGGAAAAGGGCCAGTGTGATCCCCATTTACAAGAAGGGGGAAAAGGAGGACCAGGGTAACTATAGGCCAGTTAGTCTCACCTCGGTCCTTGGGAAGACCTTTGAGAAAATTATCAAGGAACACATCTGAGGGGACCCAGCATGGGAGGTAATGCTCGGGGCAACCAACATGGATTCACTGCAGGCAGATCCTGCCTGACTAACCTTGTTTCCTTTTACAACCAGGTCACAAAGTCCTCAGATGTGGGAGTTGAGGTAGATGTCATCTACCTGGACTTCAAGAAGGCCTGTGATACTGTTTCTCACCCCATTCTCATAAAAAAAATAAAGTAGGAGACTGCAGCATTGATGCCTACACAGTCAGTTGGGTGGCAAGTTGGCTTGATGGTCACACCCAGAGAGTGGTGGTGGATGGGTCGTTTTCGACCTGGCAGGATGTGAGCAGTGGAGTTCCCTAGGGCTTGGTCCTTGGGCCTGAGCTATTCAATATCTTTATCAGCAACTTGGAGTGGGCACACTGGAGGGGAGGGACAGAATCCAACTAGATCAAGACAGGTTACAGAGGTGGGCAGATGAGAATAGGATGGAATTCAGTGCACACAAGTGCAGGGTGCTGCATCTAGGGAGAAGGAACCTGCGACACACCTGTAAGCTGGGGAACACCCTTCTCAACAACACAGTAGCTGAAAAGGATCTTGGAGTCATTGTTGACTACAGGATGGGCATGAGCTGCCAATGTGAGGAAGTGGCCAGTAAGGCTAACTGCACCTTGTCATGCATCTACAGATGCATCACAAGCAGGTCCAGTGAAGTGATCCTTTCCTTCTACGCAGCACTGGTTAGGCCACAGTTGGAGTACCGCATCCAGTTCTGGGCACCACACTTCAAGAGGGCTGTGGCTAACCTTGAGAGGGTCCAAAGCAGGGCCATTCACATGGTCAGGGGGCAGCAGGCCAGGCCCTATGAAGACAGACTTAAGGGCCTGAATCTATTCAGCTTCCACAAGAGGAGACTGAGAGGGGATCGGCTGGGTGTCTGTAAACTCACTGTGGAGACCAGCGGAAAATAGGTGAGGCTCTGTTCCCTCAGGCACCACCTGGGATAACAAGGAATAACAGCGACAAATTGATTGAGAGCAGGTTCAGGCTTGATATCAGGAAGCATTACTTTATGGTTAGGTCTGCTAGGCTCTGGAATGGGCTCCCAAGGGAGGTGGTGCTCTTCCCTACCTTGGGGGTCTTCAAGAGGAGGTTGGATAGATATCTGGCTGGGGTATTATGATCCCAGCACTCGTTCCTGCCCAGGGCAGGGGGTCGGACTTGACGAACTGTTCAGGTCCCTTCCAATCCTAGAAACTCTGAAACTTTACAGACTTAGTCTTGTAATTTCCGTTTAAAAACATAATCATAGTGTTTGCTTTTAGCGAAATGCACCTTTAAACTTTGGTGTTTTAACCGAGTGGCATTTGGTTTGTGATTTAATTAATCCCTTCCTTTTAAATTACTTTGCATCCAAACTGAACCCTCATATACTGTGAATAGGTACAGGAAAGCCCACTATGACCTTGCATTGCAAAAAGTAAAGATGTTATTTTCCAGTGCAGTGATTACTGCATGCATTTCCATTGAAACATCTGATAAACAAGAGAATTTATTCAGTCTCTCTCCTTCCAAGTTGGAGCTCAGATTAAACCAGGCAAAAATTCTACTGGGTGTGTATGGGAGTGAATAAAGATTTCTCATGCATGTGAAGAACTGTCTTTGTCATTGACCAGATGGCAATGCACTTTCCTATCTGCTTTCATGAACCTAATCAAGCCACCCCTCATTTGACCATTCCCCAGAGTTCCATGTTGGACCCCAGGCCACTGGCCCTGGTGTTATTTAAGCATCTGGATTCTGAACAAGGTCCAGGAGGTCGCACTCTCAGAAAGCAGATCCTCTCTAGCAGCCCCTGCTGAGAGTTGGAATCCAACCTACCTAATCCTTCCTCTCAGATTCCTTCATAGGCCAAATACTCCAGGACTCCGGAGTTTTATGAAATAACTTGGCTCTTCAGGGCCACCCAAGGGTGTAACATGTAACGTACCCGGAGGGTGTGGGGTAGGAAGGAGCATTGCATGGGGTTCTAAAACTACTATTGCTCATAAGGGGTGTGCGAAACAGGCCCTATTCAATTCGGATTCCGATTCCGATTCAGCCTGAATCAGTGATTAGATTCGTTGATTTGGATCACTGTCCCTGATTCAATTCAGCCAAATCCAAATTCGAAGATTCAGTGCTGACCCAGACCCAGGAGGCATCAGTCGCCGAGCTGGATGACTCTTCACCAGAAGCCCTGGTGGGTGCTGCAGCAACCAGTGAGTGCAGGGTTTTTCTTCTTTTTTTCTTTTTTCTTAAAAAACCAGGAGCTGAGGCTAGGCAGGGCAGCCATTGATAGGGCTGGGAGAGTGCGTGGAGGATGGGGGGCTCATGGAAGAGCCCCCCCATGCAGCACGGGGCAGTGGGTGGCACCAGGGATTGTCCCCCCCACTTCCCCCAACCTGGCAGAAGCTGGTTAGTGCAGGGCTTTTCTTTAAAAAAAAAAAAAGCTGGAGTGCTGGGGCCAGGTGGGGCAGACATTGACAGGGCTGGGAGATCAGGCAGGGGTTGTGGGGTGCTCAGGGGGGCTGGAGGAGCATGCAGGGGATGGGGTCTGGCAGGGGTCCCCCCATGGTCCCCTCTCCTCTCTTCCAGCCCCTCCCTGCCCCCTACTTACTGGCATGGAGTCTGGGTCCAGCTCCCTGTGGTGGTGAGAGAGGACTGCCCAAACTGCTGAAGCTGTCTGAATCTTTGAGTCAATTTGGAGAGCTTTGAATCAATTCGGACCTTTTTATTGGTCTCCTGATTCAATTCGGATTTGGAGATTTGGCCGCTGAATTGGGCTGAATCTCCTCTGAATTGAATCAACATCTGAAGCTTTGCACAGGCCTACAAAGCATTCAGGAACTTTGGTCTTTTGCAAGACAAAGCCTGGAACAATAATGCACTGCCAACTAAAGTGAAAATTCATATTTATGAGACATATATTTTATCTACACATCTATATGGCTTAGAAACTTGAATGACCTATGACAAACATACCAAAAGACTAAATAGCTTTCGTATTAGATGCTTGCATAACATTTTTCAAATAAGATGGCAAGACAGGTGACAATGTGGAAGTGTTAAATCATGCTGGTATGTCATTCATGGGAATATTAATTAGCAATAAAAGACCTGGGTGGCTTGGTCATGTCAAGAGAATGCTGGTTCACGGGATCCCAAAGAATGTGCTATACTCTGAAGCTTGTGAAGGGTCTATAAAGAGAGGCAAACTGCTGAACAGATTTTGGGATGCTTACAAAGATGACTTAGCATCTTTTGAAATCTCTGTGGATGACTGGGAAAGAAGTGCAGAATGCTGCTCTGGTTGGCAGAGTCAGCTTGCAGATGGAGAGAGGTGCTGCAAGCTGGACTCAATCAAGTGTTGTTATGATCGGCATCAGAGGAAGATCCCAGGAATCTAGTGTTGCTAGTGTGTGGGTGTGCCTTACCTGCAGGTGGGACTGTCACTCGTGCATTGGACTCAACAGCCATCAAAGAACTCACTGGGTCAAACAGTATGTTCTGTACAGAATGGCAGTGCCAGCTGATTGATATCTGCTATGATGTATATTTTCTACTAGAAAACAGGCAGCATTGTTAGTTTTTTCAGAGTTCCCAGTGCAAACCAGATAAATTCTTCCCATTTGGAAGTTGGGTTATATATCTGAATAGATCCTGAAGGAGTGAATCCTCATACAAGGGAAGCAGAATACAGGCAGTCCTTGACTTACAGTGTTTCAAGTTACAACATTTTGCACTTACAACATTTATAAATTGACACCCTGTTTCAACTTTACAGTGCCAGTTTTGATTTACAATGCTTGGTCCGATGCAATGCCATACCAGTGAACAAGTTTGCTGTGTCGCCCATCTCCCTGGAGAACATCTGTCCAAACTTCCTTGGACACTTTCTTTAAGAAAGCAGACAAGACTCCAGAAAAACCTGCAGCCAAGACTCCTGAGAAGAGAAGAACCCTTCAAAAAGTCCAGCAAAGTCACTTCAAAGAAGTCCTTCCAAATCAATATGATTGCTATTTACAATATAAAGATATTAATGTAGCTGTATTACTCATCTGTAATTGATCGAGTACAAAATTCTGGGGTATTTTTGGTGAAAACAGGGTATTGGGCCTTGGTTCAAGAACAATCCCCCATTTATGACATTGTTTCTTATGAGAAAATTGGTTCCCAGTTACAATGTTTTGACTTAAGACACGGTTTTCAGGAACCATTGTGTTGTAAGTCCAAGGACTGCCTGTAGTTGTTCATCAAAGTCTTTGTAAACTCAAACTGCTTAATACAATGCTGGTCTCTTCCTTATCATAATCCTTGAGTTTGCCACCAAAAATAAGATGGCTGCTAGCAGGGTGTGGGGCCCAGGGCAAATCAGCCTGTGTGGGGACTGGATGTGGCAGTGGTGGAGTAGGGGCAGGGTAGCGAGCGGCCAGCTGTGAAGCCAACCCAGCTCTGTGAAGCCTCACAAAGTGCAGGGCCAGGGGCAGTTGCCTCCCTCCCTCCATTTCCACCCTCCAGGGACAGCCCTGGCTGCCAGATTTCCATTTTCTGTCCAGTGACTTTAGAGAGAACTTGAGATTTAAAGCTCCCCCTTTTCTTTAATTCACCATAAATACTTTACCCACCTTCATAAGAGACTGTAATTGCTTCTGAGTTGATATCCATTGCCTTGAATGAAACTAGCATCATTTTGTCAATAGGATTTGACTGGTCAAAGAAGCACAGACCAAGTAATGCAAGCAGGGAACTCTTTTATAAGGCTTCCTACAGAAGTATAGAAGGAAGCCTACAGAAACAATCTAGAATCTTTTTTTCATAGCTTTAGATTTAAATACATCTTCCAGTACACAGGCAATTTGCAGAAGACATTTTAAAATCTCATTAGTTTAGTAATTTGGGTACCTGTTAAAGTTGGTCAACAAATTTCTAGGGAAACTGCTTTCCAATAGAAAATTGAGCTTCCATTTAAAACAAATGTTTCATAAAGAGTACTTGCTCTTGGAAAATGTTGTTTTTCTGTTAAATAAGTGAAAACCCCCAAACTGAAATGGTTTCGCTAGAAAACGTTAATGTACTGTATTTTGTCTTCATTTAAATTAAAATGTACCCTTTATTTTCATTTAAATTTGCTGGCAAAGAAGCAGTTTTCTACCAGTTCTATTTCCTGAAATGGCCCAGAATTGTAAAAGGCAGAGTCCTGTAGGCATGTCTAGTTTAAAGAGCTCTGAATGGTGCCAGTCAGTTTTAGCTGAAGTTGCTTTGTATAGTCCAGCACTAGAGTACTAACCCTTGCTGCACATTAGAACTGAAGGACATCTGAGACCTGGAATACCAAAAGTTTACATCAAACAGGATGAAGGTAGATAAATAGAGCTGGGGTTCAGGAAGGACTTGAAAATTGGCTGTAGGTCAAGGCTGAAGTATATTAGCAGACCTGAGTATAAGGCAAACGTACAATCACCTACTTGTATTATGCTTTCTATAGGCTTACTGTCAACCTTTCACTTGAATGTACACAAAACATAATGAAATTTCAAAAGATTGGGTTAAGAAAAGAAACAGCCTTGCATTGCATCCCCATATAGCAGTTTCCTCCTTCTGTGCACAAATTCAGCCACCATTGTGTTAAAAGACCTCCAGCTCTCTTCACATGGAAGGCACCATGGAAACTAGCACTTCAGCAAGTGAAGATATATTTTCTGATGAAAGTGATCACATGGGAAGATATAAAAATTATACAGCCTTTAAATGATATAAGCTCTAACTTCAAACGTGGGGAAAGGTGAGGCAATTAAGATCAGAGAGGACACATGTCTCAGAATCCCAGCAGCAGCCTGCATTGAGTAACTGCCAGCTTCCCTGGATTTTAATATGCACCCAAGGGACCTTGCCTTTTGGTGCTGTAGCTGTGGGCACACAGGAGTTTAATGAACATAGGAAAGTGACAGAGACAGCTGACAAGCAAAGGGCAGATCCATCCTTTATTAGGAGGCTGTGTTCCTAGGGGTTCTGCAAGCTTCCTCCTCCCTGTGCTTCTGTCCATCTCTTCTAGCTCCTTGCTAGTGCCTGTTAATTTGCAGAGCTCCATATAAGAGCCTTGTACTCCTGAGATTGCTCACCATTACATTTAAGATGAGGAAGCAGAAATCAAGTTACAAGTGAAGGCAATTTATGGTAATGTCAGTTTTAGTTTCAGTGGGTGTGTCTATACGAGACATTTAATGAACAGTAGAATTAGTCATGGTACAGCAAAAACCATGATAACGTGCTAATGCACAGTAGAATTAGTCTACTGTGCATTAAGCATCATAAAAAGACCATACACTTTTGCTACTGCGCAGTAGTGCCAGCTACTGCACATTTATGTAGTACCTCTTATTAGAGGTACTAAACTTAATGCACAGTAGCAAAGGTGCATTAATGTATGTGTAGACACGGCCAGTTTCTGCCAGCAAAATGCCTAGGAGTGCAAGAATATTGTCACACCCTAGGTTACAGATACAAGTAAAAAGATTCAAACCTCATTTTGACTAAGAAAAAGACAGGAGAATCTAAAGTGGACTAGACTAGGGATTCTCAACCAGGGTGTCAAGGCACTCGGGGGTGCTGCCAGATCTTTAGAAGGGTGCCACAAGGTGTGAGGATGTAAGTTAAGTGTTAAGAGATAAGCAGCTGAACTAAGCAGACAAGTGCAGATTTAGGTTGTCCCTGCCTGGACAATCCCTCATGTCTGTTGCCAGGTCCCTATACAAGGAAGCAAGCAGTGTAATCTATAAACTATTTCTGAAACTGAGTGCCACATAATCCACAAAATGCGGGGTGCCTCAGGTCCAAAAATGTTAAGAACCATTGGGCTAGACAAACCCACTATGCAGAGGGAAACATGCTTAGGCAGCTGGCTTCTCTATACCTGTTACAGAAATTAAATGGACAGATGCTTTGGATATATTTTGTAATATGCAAAACCTAAAATTCAGATTTGAACAACTCCAGCTTTAGAAGTTATTCAAAACACCCATACATCTCACACACAACATACAGTTTGTTTTCACGTTGCCTCTGCTTCCTGACTCTGGCTGCTATTGAATCAACAAAACACTGCCAGAAAAGCTGTTCTTATGTCACTATATTCCTGTTGCTATCCGGAAGCAATAGGTACTGGAAGCTTTAAAAGACAGCCCGTTCTCAAGAGATTTCCTCACCCACATACATGGCTGCAAGAGGTTTAGATTAGCAACTGAAGTTAGCTTCTGAGGCTTAGTGAGTGTGTCTATATGAGATGCTTTACTGCACAGTAGACTAATCTACTGCACAGTGGGCATTAGGGTGGTGCGAAACAGGCTGTATTTGATTTGGATTTGGATTCAGCCCGAATCGAGGAGAGCGGATCAATTTGTTGATTCAGATCATTGTCTTGATTCGATTCGGCCAAATCTGAAAATTCAATGCAGATTCGGAGAATCAGCGATTTAGCCATAGACACAGCTTTAAATGTTTTTTCTACATACCTCGAGGTACCAGGCACAGCTCATGAACACTGCAATGGTGGGGCAGATGGAGCATCCCACAGGAGTGTGGGGGCCCCCCCCAGCGTGCTCGATGGTGAACCAGGAAGTGGACTGGAAGTACTTCTGGTCCACTTCTGGGTCTGCTGCTGAACATGCTGAGCACCCCCCATGCTCCCATGGTATGCTCCATCCACCTCAGCACCTCAGCATTCACGGGCCACCTTGAGGCATGTAGAAAAAAACATTTAAAGCTGTATTTATGTCCAAATTGTCAAATCTTTCCGAATCTCTCCAAATTGATTCAGAGGGTTCTGATTTGATTCAAAGAGATTAAAGGGTCTCCTGATTCGATTCGGATTTGGAGATTCAGCCATTGAATAAGACTGAATTTCTGCCAAATTGAATCAATGACCAAAGTTTTGCACAGCCCTAGTGGGCATGTCTACACGTGTGCTATGGTGATGTTACTGCACCGTGATTTAGTACTTCCTTTTGGAAGTACTCTACTTTTGGAAGTACTCAATCACGGTGCAGTAAGAGCCTGTATTGCACCAGAGGCACAGCATACAGTTATTTTTAGCAGCTACTTTGCCATAGTGGCACACTAAACTGGGGAAGTGTGTCGCTATGGCAAAGTAGTTGCTGGCCACATGTAGACTCCCACGGATGCTACAGTGCCATAGTGCATTACTACAGCAATGTAGCATCATGTGTAAATGGGCCCAGGAAAGCATCAGTGTCTGCATGTGCACACTATTTACTGTGCAGTATATTAGTCTACTGTGTAGTTATCTACTAACTGGATGCATCTACATGAGATGCTGATTGCACAGTAGCGTGATATTACTGTGCAGTGGTGTCATATGGCAAAAACCATGCTACTGTGTAGTGGTATTAAACTACTGTGTAGTAGTATTAACCTACTGCACAGTAGTGCCACTTAAAAGGCATTACTTGGTGCTCTTGCACAGTAGCTCCTGTTACTGGATGTTTATTTAGTACTTGTAGGGTGTATCTATGTAAGACACTTACTGCACAGTAGCTCATTACTACTCTACAGTAGCATCGCCAGGCATGAACTGTGATGTGATGCTACTACATAGTAGTAAAGAGCTGCTACTCAGTAAGCATTACCAGGCAACTGTGCCAGGACGCTACTGTGCAGTAACACCATTTACTGTGTAGTCATTTAGTCCTTGGTTATGCAAGTACTAAATGATTGCATAGTAACAACTGCACAGTGGGCATCTTGTGTAGACACACCCATATAAGCTCATACAAGTACTAAATAAGTGAACAGTAATGACTGCACAGTAGCATCTCATATAGATGTGCCCCCTGTAAATATAGGAAATAAATGATCTGTGCATGTGTAGACACTGACTAGGAGCATTTGCTCCTGGTCAGCCCCAACACTCGGGGGCCACAGGGAATGGGGACTCCCCTGGTTCTGGCACTACTCGGCTCTCAGCTCCCCACAGAAGCTGGGAGCAGTGCCCAGATGGGGTAGCACTCTGCCCCTCTCCCTGTCCTAATACTGCTCAGCTCCTGGCCCCCTACAGGAGCTGAGGAGTGCTAGGACTCAGGAGCAATCTGCTTCCTCCCCCCTCACCAGCCCAGGTCTGGCCAAGAACTGTACCTTCTGGGGCAGCTCTCAGACAGCCCTGGGCTGCTCAGGGAAATCCCCACCTAGCCCAGGGCTGGTTGTGAGCTGCCCCAGAAGTAGGATAGATCTCAGCTAGCCCCAGGCTGTGTGGGGGAGCCTTGCTGGGTATAGCACTTGTCCACATATACACAAGGCCAGGGGAGCTTTGCAGCTGCAGCTCTCTCCCAGCCCCATGCACATCAGGACCCCTCCCCATGTGTACGAGGCAAGGAGACAGCTGCCACTGCTGCAGGCAGGTCTCTCCTAGCCTGTACACATGGGCACCAACCCTGTGCTCCCTGCCATCACCCAAGCTAGCACCCCAGCGGAGCCTGGAGCTCCCCCTGGCTACTACAGGGGGGCAGAGCAGGGTAGGAGAAGCCCTGTACTGGGAAGCTCATACTAGGAGCAGATTTTCTCCCAACAGGGAGCATGTGTAGATGTGCTCTCAGGGAAGGTTTACTGCACAGTATATTACCCTGGGGTAAAATATTGAAGCTTCAGCCTCAGTAATGGCAAGGGGACATTTTTCTCGTTTGAGAAGGAATGAGAAAACATCTTAGTTAAAACAATGAACTTTTCTGAGACTTCAAAGAATTTGTGTTTTATTGTCATTTTTCAGATACCTCAGCATTTGACCAATTTTCATCAATGATGTGAAACAAGGCCTTTTTTGCCTTGACAGACGAGGGCTGGAAATGACAGGAGAACTTACAAGACAGCAAGCTAAACTCGTAAACCATACCAGACCATTGTTGTGGTTAAATACAACAGGCCAAAAAGGTTCACATTGCTTGTATCTGCTGAACATGAACTGGACTTTACAGTGGTGGAAACTGAAGAGCTTTGTCCCCTGTCCTCACAAAACAATCTGAGGAAGTCTACTTGTGAAAATGTTTGAATCCTCATTTTACTTGTGAATGCTGGAAGCCATTTCAGGAAAAAATACTGAAGAAAGGTTATGGGTGCAATCCTGCTTCCCCCTTATTCCCCACCCAAGCATATAGGAATTTTATCTTTGACTACCAAAGGTATAGAATTGGAGCATGTAGTTGCCTTCTTGCTGTAGCAAGGTTACTCTGTATACTGGTAAATTATGAGTCAGAAAGCAGCTTTGCAACTGTGCTCTTGTAATGGGAAAATATAATTATGCTCATCTGAAAACAGCAGCTACATTTAGAAGCTGAAGGACGTTACTTACAGTATTACCGACATGTAGCAATACGTTTGGAGCGCAGGCCCAAACCAAAGATGCACCATAGAATCATACAAACTGAGGGCTGGAAGGGACCACAGGAGGTCGTCTAATCCAAACCCCTGCTCAAAGCAGGACCACGTAGACTGTCGTAACTGTAACCTGCTTAGTTCAACCACAGTGATGTTAAGGCAATGGTTCCAAATGAAAGAAGATGGTGTTGTCTTTAAAATTTACAGCAGTGACATGGATTAGATTTCTTTTCTCCTCCAAGTGAACAAAATTAGCAACTCTTATTAGTTCACCTCCTGGTCACTATGTCGGAGTCCAGCAGTGATCACAAAACAGCATGGTCTTACCTGTAATACTTAATAAGTAACCAGAAGTCAGATACATGGGCACTCAACTCAACCTGAGTCTGCTCAGATTTCTGAAGGAAAATATATATCATAATAGATAATCTCAGACACTCACCCTAGTGGCAAAGTCATTCAGACACTAATATTACATCTGTAGATAAACACGTCCATACTAGTAACATACCTGCCCTTGTAGTTCCTGTCAGATAGCTGTTTGGAGTGTCATGTTAAATAAATTTGATTTTCAATCTACTTTCCATATGACTGTAAATATCACAAGCACTTGTCTCCTTAACTGATATTCTCAGCAAAATAGTTGAGGGCCAAGAAACATGAACTCCTCATTCCTTACTAGAGGCTGATGTCAAGGCATTTGGGGTAAGCAAGGCACAAGCTGGTACTAACAGTGGGCTCTGCTACATGGTTCTGTAGATAAACAGCAGGTTTCCAGCTCCAGAGCTAACCATCTGGCACTTTCCACAGGAATGAAATCTGCTTCAAAAAATAACCATTACACTGACAATGTGTACCATGATCAGGACGTCTGAGTATCTCTGAGAAGTGTACCCAAGTCCACGCAGCTGCTGCCAGCAGACTCAAACAGAAGGTTTATGGTAGAGAAAGCTTGAACTGATACTGTATTTGTTTTTAACTCAAATCTCTATTTTCAAAGGGGAAGGACTGAAGTGCCACAAATCCTGCTTCACTTTACCATCCTCAGCCATTTCTAGGCTGAACCAGGCGAAAACATGAACCACATGCATTTATCAGAAATTGGTCTCTAGGTTTAGTATTAGCAACTTACACTTCTTCACTTTCAGGATGTTTCGCTTTTTTTAAGCACAATCGTACCTTTGGGAATATTGTGTTTCCCAGTGGAATAGAACTTGGAAGAATCATCCTTCAGCAAACAGTGATACTGCATGTGGTGTATGCAGCATGTCATCTCCCCATAGCAGACTACTGTCTGTTCCACTGTCCAAAGATAAGACCCATTTCCTCCAGGAGATTGCTGGTAGTGATTACAGCTTCTTTCCCATTTACCCACCCAGACACAACCTAATCTTAAGTAGGATACATCATTGACTCGGTTTATTTCTTATGTTTTAAAAGGGAATCTCTGGGGTAGTCCTTAGAATGATTTATCTTTACAAATGGGAGAGCAGAGGAGTCAGGGAGCTGTAGTTCTTTACAATGTGGATTCTCAAAATGAGGAGTAAGAAAAGCCAGGAAGAAGATAAGTAAAAGCAAGTGACCGCTTATTAACTTCAGTGTGAACACCTGGCAAACCGCGAAGGGATCCAAGGCTTGCAGTGACCCATTCTGGCAGTTTGAATTTTTTCCTGTTTCACAACAATCAGCCTTTTTTCTTATTTTTTTGTGACAACACAAGTCACTTTCCATTCAGTTCCAGTCCAAAATGAATTCCCTGGTATTTGGCTGGCTGCTTCTTTGCTGACAGCACTGGTGCAGGAATGAGATTTAGGACTTCAACCATCTGTGGGGAGGGAATTAGATAAGAATTTCAGTCAACGTTGGATTAGATTTGGTGGTGGTGAGGAATGAAGATCCTTATGCCTGGATCCACATAATACAGGTTTTAATTGCAGACTTTAGAAGAAATGTACAGTAAATGTTTCTTATAGAAAATGCCAGCTCCATCTTTTTCACCTTGGAACTGATCTTTAGCGCACAGCTGCAATATTCCAGGCTGATAACTAACCAGTTGCTTAGGAACTACCTCAGTCTCACAAATTCCTTCTCTTCTGGGCTTTAAGTTACCAATAGTCTCCCTAGTTCAGTACTGGTCTGATATTGAAGTGGAAGTGACTCATTGAAATTAAGAGTGAATAAGTTTGGGATCCATACAGTACTCCTGTGTGCTTAGTATTCCTAAAACTAGACTTCCTGCAGTTTTGCATGGCACAGAATATAGTTCACCTGAGGAAGTAACTGCCAAATGGCAACAGGCACGTGAAATAAGGTACTGTGACAATATTATGACTTGCCACAACCTGAGACCCCATTAAAGGTAAATTGTATCTCATGCTTTGGGGTATACCATATAGTTCCAATGATAATATGACCCTGTATACAGATTGACCCCACTTTTTCATGTTCAACTTTAGGAAGAACAGTGTTTTTTTCCCCTGAATAAGTTGATAGCTACAGATAAAGACCTTGAATTGCTACTGCTTTTACAAAATCCCACAGGGGAAGCAAATAATCAAGGACAGACCCCAAAGGGTTAAATGCACTAAAAATGATAAAGTAAGAATTGTACTGAAAACATTTTTTTGATTTTCATTCCATGCACAAAGGCACTGAAAGAATGAAAGTCAAGACTGCAGGGGACCAATTATAGGTTGATGTTGTGTACATGGTAATTTTTATGGTTCTTTTGGAGGGAAAAAAGGTAGACTTCTCATCAGAACAATCCATAAATCTATCATCTCTAGGGCTCAGGAAAGAATTCCTCACACCTTCCTGCCAATCTACTGCATTACATCTAGGTTCATCCTTGGAGAGCAGGAGGTGCTTTCTTCTGAAGGCTGACTTACTAGTTCCTTCTGGCTGTACCATACTGAATTAAGTGGGGCTATTAAATATATAACTATTTAAATATAAATTATATATAAGTATTACTATAACTTTTTGTAATATACCCACTATTCCTGTTTGGTTTTAGCCTTGTTTAGAGTGCATAGTTTTAATGGATGATGCTGCATGAAGATGAGATGTATGAAGACAGTGTGGGGACCCCTTCAGTAAGAATAATACAGGAAAATATCAAGGGAGTCAATAGAAAAACTGGCAAAGGCAAGGCAGAAAATCATTCCAGGAAGTGGTGGCTAATGAGCACCAATGGGGCTCAAGACGAGGAAAGTGCCAGAACTGGTTGTCTTCTCTTAAAGCTGCTTTTTAATTAGCAGGCCCAAAGTCTCTTTGATTTCTAGTTAGATGCTAGTATTGAGGCCAGATTCTCTGCTCAGATGACATCAAGAGAACAACTGACCTATGATTCACCATAGGATATGCAATAGCAAAGAAAGATGCATAAAAAAACCCTGCTACTGTAAGAGTAATGATACAAGCAGTGTTCCAGTACAGAGAAAAGGAACAAAGACAGCACAGCATTCAGCTATTCATACCCTTTACACAGATGCCAATGACTCCACAAGGTAGTGGATAACCAGACCAAACTTTCTGGACTCACAACCCCACCTCCGATGTAAGCCCAACTCTTCCAGCGTCCATGGATTACCTCCAGGTTCATGTCCCCACTGGTGAGTACTACAATCCACTTTGGATCATGACCCCTGGTTTGGGAACCGTACCCCAAAAATTTCAACTTGCTTCCTGAAAAGGTCTATCTTTCCTCACCATCATTTATTCCTCAAATAGGCATCTTTCATTTTACAGGCATCTCTATTACCACAACTTTATTGTGTTAGGTGGTGGTACCCTCAAATAGACCACACTGCTCCCCACACAATTCCTGCAAAACCAGGAATAGCATAGCTATATGCAGACAGGTTAATCAGTCTGAAAGTTAGTGCTAACTACTGTCCCTGAAACACCACATGAATATGGCTATTCTGCTTCCAATTTAGCAGGTAGCATGCATGGAGCGGTATGGTGTGCTTGAGACCGCTGCTTCATGGCCTGGTAAGTGTGTAGTGGCCATGCCTTCAGTTCCTCTCTCCCCTCAGAGCATTTCTGAATTTAACAATATCGGTGGTTATAACAGTCCACTGACTCATCAGCTGATTTCCAAAGCAACAGGCAGCGGTGTTGTTCACAATAAAACATATCATGCTTCTTTTAGAATATACATTTTTTTAAATGAATAATTGCAGTTGAAATAGATTTGTAATTAATATTTCTGAGTCCTCTTAAGAAAATAAGTATTTTAACGTCCCACCCCCTTGCAAAAACCAACACTGAACTACAGCCATATGAGCCTGAAGTCTTTACTGAGTCACAGAAAAGATCTGGCCTGGATGTTTGTGTTCATATAATTCCCTTATGATGGGTGAGAGGATACAGGTGAGAGGATAGTTCAGTCTCCATGGTCCCTTCAGCTTTGTCCCATCCATTGAGGTTCCCAACTAGAAGACTTATCAGTTTTACTTTGAGGCTGATTTTGTGATTGGATGCTTGTATCTCCCAGGACATGATCTGAGACCCCATAAATACCTGTCATGTGCCAACAACTTTCAATCATTGCCTACAAAGAACGTACATTTAAACTGATGTTGATGCTCAGAAGACTCCGTGTCCCATACAAAATCCCCAGTTGCACTAGAAGGTAGTTGTCACTCTCAACATTAATATCTGCTCCATCTGAACCACATATGCCTACAGCCATGCAGTGCTGTATACTGGCCCCTTTGTTGCACCATTTTTTGTTGTTTAAACCTTTCAAATGTCGGGCCTCTTTAGATCAGCACTGAGCTAGCTGGAATGCCAGAGGCTTTGTGGGCCCATTGACATTCACTGCCTTTCTCAGCTGCTGGTCATTGTTTTGCCTGCCAACTAGTAAATTAACATTTTTAATTAAGCTGAACATAAGCACAAGTTACCACAATGCAATCTAAGACTGTCATTTTGGCAGCCTCTCTGCTGCTCCTTTAACTCAACTGCTACCTGTGGAGGACAGGAAAGCTGTATTTTCTTTTCAATGACACCATTACTTAGTTGGAATTATTCTTAACAACTCTACAGATTGTTGAATATTAAGGTCAGAAGCTTTCTCTCTCTTTCCAATGGAAGTCTGAACTAGCAGTAGCCTTTAGGCAACACATTTCCCTTTCCTACTTCCAGATTTCTGAGCAAGCCAGTTCCCATAACAGGCTTTATAGGAGTTCAGTTCATACAATAACTCTCAGAGTAGGGCAATAAAGAAGTGCAATTAAAGCTAGCTTGGGAATGCCTGTTGCAATCTAATGGAAGCACTGAATCATGGTAGTGTGCGCTTAATTCTTCTGTCCCTTAAGATATGTTCTCCAGGATAGGTACAAGCCCACCAGAACGGTGGCTGATGTCTTACAAATGATAAACTGGATTACTGCCTCAAAATGTACTTATTAAGCTTCCCTTGACAACCGTACAACTCAACTATCAGCACAAGGCAAGTTTCATTTTCTCAAAATGATTGCATGCTCTTAATGTGTCATGCCTCATTATTACTGTTAAGTTTTTTGGAAGGCACAGGAAATATGCAGCTCATGCAATTTTAGAATGTATGTGTAATCTGCTTAAACTCCACTGTAAGCAACCTGCACACACAATAATATTTGTGCTTATCTAATGTCTACAAATAATTGTAAACATACCTGAATAGCCATGCTAGAAGTGCCAGGAACATTCAGACTCAGGCTTGCAAATAGGAGTGAGAGAACAGGAGGCTTTCATGCTCTATTATTTAACCTCTGTATCTAAGACTTAGGAAACCCATTTTCTTCTCACAGCTACTGATATGTCTGCCTAAATCTTCATCTAGAGAGGTCCAGAACCAGGCAGGTGAGGATAAGGCTTAGGAGACTGAGCTATGCTGCATGAATGGCACCCACAAGCAGTCAGTGTGTTACCCAAACTTGATAAAAGTAACTACTATTTATCCCTGAGTATGACTCTTTGATTCACCTATCTGGGCAATGAATCAGGCATGCTTTACTAAAGTTTCAGGTTGTATAAGTCAGGCTTGTTCTCAAACACAGACAAACCACAGCCTAATCAAAAAACCCAAATCAATCCCTTTGCCCTTCTAATCTCTGAAGACAGAGCTGGCATGGCACCCTACCCCACCATTCCCTTAAGTCATCTACCATCAAAGGACTCTTTCTCCACAGCCCTTTCTGCCTCCTACTTTCCCTAGGAAGTGTTCTTAAATCCCCTAGCTTTGCCCTTTCCCCAAATCAGTGGATCTTTCCCACCTGCCAGTCAGCCTTACTCAGAACAGGGCCTCGGTGGAAGATGGCAGCCTTCATGCAGCTCACTGCATTAAGTAAGAAATCATGACTAATGCTATCAACTCGGTGACTGAACACTGATCAACCATTCCCTGGTCTTGCAGCTCAATGGCTGTTCTGGGGGCCAAGTAACACTCCAGATAGGTCCTGAAACAAGGATCCTCCAACTCAAAATTGAGAAACTTCCTGGGCAAAGTGTGAGTATCTTGTGAATGTGCTGAAGACGCGTAACATCAACATTTTTTGCGCTTCAGGAAACATCTTTTGTGCATCAAGATAATGACCAACAGGCAGGCTGCTACCATATACATGGATACAACATTATGACTACCCATCACCATCCAAAATATGGCTTAGCCATATATGTGAAGAATACCATCACGGATTTTGATCTCTTATGCCAACTGAAGAAAAAGCCACTTACACCACTGCCATTAGAATAAGGGAGTTGCACGTTACCAATGTACACAAAGCCCCTAATTCAGAATGGCCAAAGTCAGCACTCGTAAGTGCATTAAACCCAGTCCTGTATGTTGGTGACTTTAGCAATGGACTGCTGGTGACATGACACTATGTGGGGTTATAAAGCAAAGGAAGTCAATGGTGAAGACCTTATAGACTGGGTGTCCACAGAAGAAATGCCAGCTTTAGGCTTAAACTACTTAAACTACAGTTTAGGGCCTCACAATACGAGAGGGCTCTAAATAAGAAAAAATAACCTGGACATTTTCATTCTAATATTACAAAAATATACATATATATGGCTCCACAGTTATTATTCATATTAAATTAATAAATCAGTGCAGAAATAACAATAATTAATCTTAAAATGTCATGAAAATCCATTTTCATGGATTTTACAGATTATTTTTATCGTATGGGGCCTCTTAAACTGGACATAGTTTAGGGCCTCAGCATCTGATAATTCAGCACTGCACAGAAGATCTGCAACTGGTCTTCAATCCCAAACAGTGAGCAACTCTCCACTTAGCTTGCTGGCAACGTAACTATAACCGAGATCTTACCATCATGTCTAACGATCTAAGTGGAAGCACACATCCTGCAATCATAGAATCATAGAATCAGTGAGTCGGAAGGGACCTAACCAGATCATCTAGTCCGACCCCCTGCCATGGGCAGGAAGGAGCACAGGTTCTCCACGTCCCTCTTGAAGTGCGGCGCCCAGAACTGGACACAGGACTCCAGCTGCGGCCTGACCAGCGCCGCATAGAGAGGGAGCAAGACCTCTCTGGACCAGTTAGTGATGCCCCTGTTGATGTATGACAGGGTGCAGTTGGCTCTACCTATTGCTTCATCACATTGGCGACTCATATTCATCCCGGAGTCAATCCTGACTCCAAGATCCCTCTCTGCCTCTGTGCTGCTGAGGGTCAGCCCCTAACCTATAACCATAATGCTGGCTCCCCCTCCCCAGGTGCAGCACCCTGCACTTGTCCTTGTTGAACTGCATCCTGCTCAGATCTGCCCACTTCTCCAACCTATCCAGGTCTGCCTGGATGCAGTCCCTGCCTGCCAGTGTATTCACTTTACCCCACAGCTTGGTGTCGTCAGCGAAC
This sequence comes from Crocodylus porosus, assembly GCF_001723895.1. NCBI lineage: Eukaryota > Metazoa > Chordata > Crocodylia > Crocodylidae > Crocodylus > Crocodylus porosus. The sequence continues at coordinate 902,555 of NW_017728916.1, forward strand.
TTGAACAGGGTGCTCTCCACACCCTCGTCCAGGTCGCTAATGAAGATGTTGAACAGCACCGGCCCAAGGTGGGGGACTCTGCTGCCCACACCCTCCCAAATCAACTTTGACCGGTCCACCACCACCCTCTGGGTGCGCCCCTGGAGCCAGTTTGCCACCCATGTGACCATGCATTCATCAATGCCACAGTCCCTCAGCTTGCCCACCAGGAATTGGTGGGACACTATGTCGAAGGCCTTCTGGAAGTCCAAGAAGATGACATTAACTTCCTCCTTCCCATCTAAGCTCTTTGTGACCTGGTCAGAGAAAGAGACCAGGTTAGTCAGGCAGGATCGGCCTGGCACAAACCCATGCTGGTTACCCCTCAACATCACTTCCCCTGCAGGGCTCTCACAAATGTGGCCCTTGATAATTTTTTCAAAGAACTTCCCCAGGATAGAAGTGAGGCTGACTGGCCTGTAATTGCCAGGCTCTTCCTTCCTCCCCTTCTTGAAAATAGGGACCGCATTGGCCCTTTTCCAGTCCTCAGGGACTTGACCCAAGCACCAGGAATCCTTGAACAGCCGTGCCAATGGCTCCGCGATGACACCAGCCAATTCCCTCAGCACCCGCGGATGAAGGTCATCCGGGCCCGCTGACTTGGACACATTTAAGCCCTCCAGGTAATCCTTAACTAGGTCTGAACTAACAGCTGGGGGACTCACATCCTTCCTGGGCCTCTCTGTGCTGTCACCCGAGAGCACCGCACTGTCAGTGGACAGGAACACGGAGGCAAAGAACTTGTTGAAGAGTTCTGCCTTCTCTCGCGCGTCCATCACCAACTGCCCTGCCCTGCCCTGCCCTGTAGGGGTCCAATGTTACCCCGAGACTTCTTCTTGCTACCTATGTACTTGAAGAAGGACTTTTTGTTATCCTTAATCCCAGAAGCTAATCTAAGCTCCAGTGCTGCTTTCACCTTCCTCACCAAATCCCTACAAGCTCAGGTCAGGGAGGTGTACTCCTTCTTTGTTCCTGCCCCTGCTTCCACCGCCAGTATGCTTTTTTCTTTGCCCTCAGGCTAGCCTGGATATTTGCGCTCAGCCATGAAGGTTCCTTGGACCCTTTTCCCGCCTTCCTGGGCAGAGGAATTGTATCCTGCTGCACCCCAAGGATAGCCTTCTTGAGGAAGGACCACCTTTCCTAGACCCCGATACTAGCTACCCCCTGGGCTCCGAGTGCCTCCCTGACTACTGCCCTGAGCACATTGAAGTTGACTTTCCTAAAGTCAAGCATTTGAGCTGTACTAGTTACCCTCCCCACCCTTCTCTGAATAGCAAACTGGATCATTTCATTATCACTGTCCCCTAGCCTCCCTTGTACTAGCACCTCCCCCACCCGGTCATCCCCAGAGGCTAACAGCAGATCCAGTGTGGTGTTTTCCCTAGGGGGGACAAGTACCTCCTGCATGAGGTGTAGGTCCTGTACACACATCAGGAACCTTCGTGAGTGGCTAGACCTGGCCGACTGCTCCTCCCAGTTGATGTCAGGGTAGTTCATATCACCCATGACCACAACATCCCTTGCACGCACGGCCTCCCCCAGCTGCCTGGAAAATTCCAGATCCAGCTCTTCCTCCTGATGTGGTGGCCTGCAGTAAACCCATACCACCAGATCCCTCTCCCCCTGCCCTCCTTGAAGTTTGACCCACAGGGTCTCAGTTAAGCCTTCCTCTGGTCCCATTTGGAAGGTAGAACTGGTATACTGTTCCCTAACATAGAGCGCTACCCCCCCCTTTTTTCCCCTTCCTATCTCTTCTAAACAACCTATAGCCCTCTATGTCTACTTTCCAGTCAAATGTTTCATCCCACCATGTCTCCACTAGGCCAACCAGGTTGATTTGACTACTTGCAAGCAGGAGAGCAAGCTCCTCCTGCTTGTTCCCCATGCTTCTTGCATTAGTGAAGAGACAGCTTAATCCCCCCGAGAGAGCCCTGGGCACCCCCCCGCTTCCTGACAGCCAACTGTTCCCTTGGGTATATATATTGGTATATACTCAGTGTACTCCCCAACTTTTCCAACAGCTGATATAGGCCCATCATTACTTACATTGTCATTGGAATCCCTCTGATTTTGTCTAAACAGATCCCACCATGGAACCTAGCCAAAGTTGACTGGGTCTGCTGCAGACTGGGAAGCTGCTGAAAAAGTGGTGATCTGAATACCTGAGACACCAGTATGTTATTGACAGTTTATTGGCCTCCTGATTGCCACTGCCAAGAAGAGTATCTAGGAGGAATTTACTCCCTGATGGACTAAAGAAACCCAGGACCTGCTCCAGTAATACAGTCAGGCAGCCCACAGGTGGCAAAGGCCCTGCTACAGCCTCTAGATTCAGCCAGATGCCAAAGGTGGATTGAGTGTGTTGAAAGTCTGGACTTCACACAGTCTAGTCAATATGTCTAGGTCCTATTACAATGCCTTGGAGCTGCTAATCCAGTGGAATATTGGACCCCAAGACTCCATCCCAACTCCACAGCTTCTAAATTGGTAGATAATAGAAAAGGACCTCTCAACAAAAACACCAAATGACAGGTCAATCATCAGTTACACTGGATAATAAGTGACACAATCCCTATACAAGTCCCTACTGCCATTAGCATAGATGAAATGACAGAGTGGTTAACCACAGTGAGGAAATGGAAAGCAGCCAGTGGAGATGGTATCCTCCCAGAATTTCTCCATCATTTAGGCCTCAAGGGACTCCAACTGTTGGTGAAACTGTACATGAAAATCATGGAATCCAGATGCATACCAAAAGTATGGCAGGAGGTGATGGTCATTGCAGTACTCAAACCAGCTAAGCTGATTCCTGACCTAGGAAGCTATAGGCCAATATCACTCCTTGGCACAACATGCAAACTCTTGGAGTATATCATCCTCAGGAGAATGAGTGCTTTTATCGAGCCAGTGATCCCCAATGAACAAGCAGGATTCCAGTCTAAGCGAAGTTGTTGCAACTAAGTTTTGGCCCTTGCAACACACACTGAGGCTGGTTTTCAGAAAAAAAATCCAATATCAGTGCAAATGAAAAATTAAAAACTCTCCAATGTGTGACTGTTGTCACCAAGAACAGACCATTGAACATATAATGATGCAATCAATGCCTGATCTACAAATATGAAGGAGGTATCACAGTGATATACTCTGCTGCTCCTGATGTAATTATCTGGCTCAACTGCCTAAATATAAAATTATAGTTGTTGTTTTGTATCTACATCAGCCATATGAAAGAAGAAGGACAAGGCCAGTGGCTCCTGGGTATTGCTCAGCACTTAAAAGGACAGGAAACCTTGTTATAATCCTGTTCCCAAGAGTCCCAGAGTAGCAGTGTTGATTCAAGCAAACCCAGGCACCTCTCTGATCATACTCAGCTGCAAAGATTTTCCTTCTATACTTAGTCTCTCTGCAGAGATTAACATCAAGGGGGTTAACTAGTGCTAATGGCACATGTGCTAAGAACCCTGGGGTCAGTGCCTGATGTACCCATCTTACGTTGCTCTGGAGCAGTGAGGAGACTGTAAACTTGCTAAGTTTGTTCATGACAGAATAAATTGCATGTAAGAGGAAATTCCTGGGTGGCAACGAGATGGCAAAATGACTCTAGGGCACATTAATTCCAGTCCCCAGCTTGAGACATGATCAGAGTGAGGGGCACAAGATGAAGATGTGCTCCAGCTATTTTTGGCTGGTACAATGGTCCCTCGGTGTTGTAGGAAGCCAGGCACCAATTAGGACAACTGAAAATAATCTCCACACTGAGAGAACTGACCCAAGACAGGCTGCCTTGGTATGTTAGCAGCCCACCCACAAGTAAGAATTCCTAGAAAGTCTATTGCTGGGGGAAGTCCAGTCTCGTTCTGAAGATCAGCATTGTAGATAAGCATTGGTTCAGCCTCTGAGATGAGCCTAAACTCCAAACCCACTAGCTTAAATCTGGATGAGGGATACTGATGATAATGATGATAATAAATAATATCTTGAACTGTTCAAAAAATATTATGTAGTCATCTCTTTCAGTCCTCTACCATATCAAATCTTCATTAAGGAGGGGACTCCATTTCAAAGAAACACAATTAAAATGTTAACTAGGGAAAGCAGCATCTCATGCAGAAAGCTTCTTTATTTACACGTGCATTTAAAAATGAGGCTGTTCTCCATTTTCTCTTCACCTCTGTGGGTTTTTTCCCTTTCCTTTAATCATTTCTTGGAACAATACCCACAATAATGAGTTCCTCTCTCTCTGCCTCTGACTCTCTTTAATTCCCTGTTTCTTGTTAATGTTGCTTTGTGTTTATCCTGAACCACTATTTTTATTTTTATGCGTAACAAGGATTTGGCACTAACTGAATAAACAAGTCTTGTATTTTAGTCCCTTTTAAATGACAGCAGGTTGGGCTGAACAAGAGCGATGCTTTCAGGATCCAGCAATAAACAAATGCAAATCCCCCTCAACACATATTGTAGAAGGAATTTGTGCTGGTTCCAGCCAGTGGAACTGGGAACTTCAGATATTTCTGACTCAGAGCGCCGAGCCTCAGAAAAGCCAATGAGTTGTTTAAATATTCTACTTCAGTTCACCATTACTTTCTAATCTGTAGATCCTGACCCATAACTGCTCTGTGCAACTATGGCAGCCTGTGATTGGGGAATTCATTTCTGCACTGAGATATGCTGGTTGTACATGGCCATATGCACAATACAGTACATATACACAAAACTGGTGATTTAACAGGAAGCTTATTGTTTATTCCAATATCCTTCCTACCATAGAAGTTGAAAAGACAGTCCAGAGCACTGGGACTGACTGAATATCCCAGGTTAGACCCAAAACTTCTGTGTGTCTGTGGACAAGTACTGTGGGCACACTGTGCCTAAGTGCCCATCTGTAAAGTGAACGTAATATTTTCCTACCTTCCAGACGTGTTGAAAATAAAATCTACTGATACTATTGATGTTCTCAGACTCTGTTATGATGAGAGCCCTATGCTAGTATGTCAGTAAATAGATAGCTTTTACTGGGTGTCCCTAATAGATGTCTCTCACCGGCAAACAGCCTGCTCCCACAGCAAGCGACATGGAGTCAAACAAGAAACCAGCAGTCAAGAGACGCTGGCTTAGCCAACTCTGAGCTTAGTACTTCCATGCTGGATTTTACAAGGCAAGTTGTAGCTTGCCTTGCCTAAAATAGAGCCAGACCCTCCATGAGCAGAGCCAACTGGAAAAACTCCCCAGAAAATTTCCCCCAAGAGATTAGGCCTCAAGGCATTTCTTTGCACCATCTTTCCCCAAACTTTTACATAGACTGCACCAGTTTGCTCTTCTAAAACCAAGGCTACAATGGGTGCTTTTTGTTCCAACAATATCTGCCACCCTGATCCCACTGGTTTGGAGTATAAATTATTAAGGTAGAGTTAAGAGAAACCAAACAACAATTGTGCACCAGAATGAACGCATGCCGGAGATCTGTCAAAGACAAGAATCCCCAGTTACCTGTAGGGGCACTTTTCTCACAAGAAAACCACTCTCTCTCCAACTTCTCAGTTATAATCCTCAAAGGGAATTTACAAAATATGTTTCCCCCCACTGTCCAGCCTGGCTGGGGCCTCATGGACCCCTACCCTGACCCCTGCCTCTGCCCCACTCTCCCTCACCACTGGGGTGGTAAGATCACTTTTTTAATTAAAATGCAACCCAGGATCTACTGAGTGCCATCCCCCTCTCCCCCCCCTGCCCTTTCCCTGGGCAGTGGGTCGGGGGGAGGTAGGGCAGTGATCTTGGGTTGCACTTTAATTAAAAAAGTGATCTTGTACTTAAAAAGGTTGGAGACCACTGGTGCACACTGTTGTTGGAAGCCTTCCCTGTGTTCGACTGTTGTGTTGGAACCCTTCCCTGTATGTTTTGTTCCTGGTCAAGATTAAATAACGCCTGCATTTGGAAAGGATGTTTTGGTTTAGTGTTTTCATGCATTAGTCACAACTCCAAAAAGGATGACTTGCAGCTGAAAGCAGTAGGCTGAGTCTAAAGAGTAAGGAAATTGTGGGTTCCACCCAAAAAGAAAAATGAAGGTAGAGGCTTGGCAGCCAGATGTGACAATCATCACATCAGCTACTTTAACAAATTATTTGTATTGTCAAAGAATAGCATCATCCCACCCATGGGAGCTTAGGGGACTCAAAGTGGCGAATTTTCTCCTATTTGCAAGGCACTATCATTGTGCAAAAAATATAATCTTTCAATAAGGCTGCACTCTATATGCCATCCTAATCTATTGGCTACTCAGTCTAATTTATTCACCCCATAGAGAATAAAGTGCAGACAATACAAAGAGGCTCTTGTAGAGCTGCGATCAGTAGCAGTGTTTTATTAAAAAAAAAAACCATATTCTTACAGAACAAACGCACTATGTGTCACCCACTCCCCAGACAGCCGAACATTTTCTCATTATGTGATTCACTCCTTTGTTTGTTTTCTTACACCACTTTTCATAGACATAAACAAGCATAAACTGCTTCTATTTTTTTATTGGTTTTCTGCATAAGACCCTGCCTGCCTTACAGGCATGTCTCAGAAAGGAAGCTCTTGAGAGCCAAGGTTTATTAAAATTCAAAGTATAAGTATTTTACTTAAAAAATTGTTTTAAAATTGTGTTCTCTTTGTTGAGCTCTAACAACAACCTTTTCCATGTTCCTTGTCCTGATCATACGTTGTTATTTCAATAGCTTTTATGCTCTTTACTTTTCTCATATACAGTAACATTTAGTCTAGTCTATTTAGCTAATGTGTTAATTCATAGATTTATAGATGCGTAGATGCTAGGCTCAGAAGGGACCTCAACAGATCATTGAATTCAACCCCCTGCCTGGGCAGGAGAGAGTGATGGGGTCAGATGACCACAGCCAGATGCCGATCCAGCCTTCTCTTGAAGACCCCCAAGGTAGGGGAGAGCACAACCTCCCTTGGAAGCCATTCCAAATTTTGGCCACCCTTACCATGAAGAAGTTTTTCCTGATATCTAGCCTAAATCTGCTCTCTTTCAGTTTGAGGCCATTGTTCCTTGTTACCCCAAGAGGTGCCCTGGTGAACAGAGAGTCTCCAATCCCTTGCTGCATTCCCCTAATGAATTTGTAGGTGGCCATAAGATCACCTCTCAGGCTTCTCTTGCAGAGGCTGAAGGGGTCCAGGTCCCTCAGGCTTGCCTCAGAGGACTTGTCCTGTAATCCCCTAACCATATGAGTGGCCCTCCTCTGCACCCTCTTGAGTCTATCAACATCCTTCTTGAAGTATAGTGCCCAACACTGGACGCAGTACTCCAGGTGTGGTTGACCAATGCCACCTAGAGAGGAAGTATCACTTCCTTGGATCTATTTTTTCATGCATCTGTTGACAGTGCACAGGAATGGAGAAGGGCTACCTCTGCACACATGAAAGGGTAAGGAAGCCGGCGGATTGAGAGAAGTCTGTGTGTTCTTGTGAAATGCATTCATCTCAAATTCATTCTTATCACATTCATTTTTCTTATTCCCAGTACTAACCCCAACAATGCAGAGGTGTGCAAATATTATCACAGCACAGCAACTAAGCCATAATAACCATCTTTTCATAGATTTCATAGATTTCATAGACATTAGGTCTGGAAGGGACCTCGGGAGATCATCGAGTCCAGCCCCCTGCACAAAGGGCAGGAAGTCAGCTGGGGTCATAGATAAGCATCCAATTTACTCTTGAAGGTGTTCAATGTAGGTGCTTGAACCACCTCCGCTGGCAGACTGTTCCAGACCTTGGGGGCTC
>NW_017728916.1:910392-930711 GCF_001723895.1 Crocodylus porosus
GGGGGAGCGGGGGCTCAGCGGGCTTCACCCACGTGTCTCTCACCGCTCCGGAGCCTAAGAGAGTCTTCTAAATTTACCAAACAATGGGTTTAAAAATGGAATACCAGTTATTGGAGTTTCCCACCCCCTATTTCTAAACTTATCTATAGACAAGAATCAGCTAGGACCCCTTCAGATCTGATTTCTGAAATACTGTTGTAGTAGTTACAGCAAATTAAAACAAAAGATAGAAAGTCAGTAAAAAGTAATGCTTCGATGAAATTCAGATGAGAATTAATTTATATTATTAAATATAACTACAAATCTTATTGAGGGATGATAAAATTTGCATGTGTATTTTACTGTATGTATTTGTCTGTGTGTGAACAGATTAGAAATGTACATGCACCTGTATGTCAGAAGGTGGACACAAATGCACAATCTGTGCATGCAATAAGTACACCTCTATATGTGAATATATGATCTGTGCATTTGACTAGTACAACAACTTCTTGTGATAATCATAGAAAGTGATAAATCAATCAAAGAAATTGGCTAAGCATAGGTAAACCTTAGGAACTAGAACTCTTTTGACTGTGGCCATGATCGGATTGTTCATTACACAATTTTTAATTAACTGGTTTTCATAAAATCAGATTCAAGTACAAATTTGTGCCAATGCAAACCTTCACAATTTAATTATAAAAGAGATTTCATTAGGAATTCAAACAGACCTAGAAATACCTTCTCAGGTTTTCTGCCCTCCATCTCTGCAATATCTGACTGAGTGACTTTTCATTGTTTGTGCATTTATCTTCATATGACCCTTGTGAGGGAGAGAGGGGGTGGGAATGCTAGCACTAGGAGCTGGATCTGCAGAAGAGGTTGAGCATCAAGCATTTCAGCTCCTACCTACCATGTGCCTGCCTCCCACAATGGAATCCACAGTCATGAGTAAGGTGCCTAGACCCCCTAGTCAATACATAGGGAAAATTCGGTGTTTCAGAATGTGATTCTCAGCAGCCAAAATGCTGAATGAGGAACTGCCTAAACTAGACCATAGCAAACACTGCAGAAAAGAGTGTATCTTATAGCATGTTCTTCATGGGGACGCACATGTCTAAGTTTGGATATCAGGTTGGGATTCACAGCCCAGAACACTCTCTTGGAGTTGGGTACCTTAGCATTCCTTTAAAATATGGGGAACCCTTTGTTTTAAAACATGGCTGAGAGTGGTGATATTCTCCTTTTATACCATCCCTTAGTGGTGAAACCACTTCCCCAAGATGTTGGGGACCTTGGTTCATCCCTTCCATCGGCCTCAGGGAACTCAAACATACATCTTTCACTTCCCAGGACAGTGATCCAGCTATTGAATTTGTTATGGATTGTTCTGGGTATAGACACTCCCTATTCTTCCTATCGAATATGTACCTCTTTGTAAAAGAGAATCCAAGGTTGATATGGTCAGAGGGAGGGAACAGGAAGATATATGACACTCGCTCAGTGATTAGGGCACTTCCCTGAAGTAGAAGTGACCTGAGTTCCTGTCCTTGCTCTAAGGATTTAAGCATTCTGTCCAAGGCCAGCACCTTTATCGTGGGCCATCTTTCCTATCTGAAAAAGTCACCATTGTTCAGGGCAATCCAATTCCAGACAAAGAAAGGATGACAAGGTTACTGAAGAACAGACTGATTTCCAGCAGGCTTCCAGAATGGAAACACATTTATCTAAGTACAACCTTACTAATTTTAGTTTGTCCTTTTGTACTACCTTTCCTGAAATCTCTAAACCCAGACCACAATTAGCCCTAGTGTAACTCCACTTAAGACAAATGGAATTACACCAGGACTTGATTTTGTTCATTGTCTACAAGCGCACAAATACCAAATCTATTGAATGCAAATCAGGTAGGTAATACTTAAACCATAAAGCACAGACAGGGAAGTGGCTGAAAGAAAGTTGCATTTTCTGAGTGCTTTCCTAATTTATTCTAAAATAACGAATTCCTTTCCATACTAAAAAGGCAGAAGAAGTTAGGAATAAGAGAAATGAAAAATTACTCACGTGCTTTAACTAATGTTTAAGGGTAATGTGTTTTTTAAATCCTAAACTAGAATCAGTTCTGCAAGCAAGGAAAACAGACTACTAGCTTTACTGTGACTTCACCCAAGCTACTTGATACCAACATGCTTAAACAACTCAAAGGATGCCCAGGGCACCTCCCAGCAGGAGAAATCCATGAGGACTGCAAAAGAGGACTAGCACAGGGAAGCATGTATCTGAGCTGAGGCATGATTAGATTTTAGAAAATTAAGAAAGTATCTGTAGGAAACAAAGATTACTGTAAGGGATTTCAGCCCTTAACCCCTACTGATTCCTTCAAAAACATGGCCAAAGGACTCCATGGTCATAATCACTGTTGCTTCTCCATTTTATAAACACCAAAATCCTAAACAATTAGTTACAGGGAGGGCTTTTATCAGGTCTTCAGTCAATGCTGGTTTCACATTGAAATCAGTGGTGTAACTCCTGACTAACTTTAGAGGGAAAGCAGCCCATTGGATTCTACCTTTGTTTCTTAAAGCAACTGAAAGAAAGAATAAACATAATGACCAAAGATAAAGATAATGACTAAAAATAGGTCTCTTTTTGAAATTTGGGATTCATTAAAAGTAAGGAGTTGACAGCCCCAAGAAAACCAAGAGAAAATTGTGAAGCTCCCTGCCAACCAAATGCCTTCCATAAAGTTTTATAGGTTTTCAGGGTGTATCGTTCCCGTGAACTGCTCTGTTTTGAATTGACATACATGCAGTATAAATTCAGGATTGTGTTTAAGAGACTAAAACTGATGGCCCAAGGGATGGGACCAGAGTTTTCTACTCTTGGTCAATAATTCAAATCTGGGTCTGGCTGGTCCTGAAAGACACGGATACCTTCCAGCCATGCATTGGTGGGTCTTAGTTTAGCATCCACATCCCCTCAAAAAACAGCATCAAATGTGAGTGTCAGAAGACGTAAAAGATGCAGTTGGTCATGGTGAATGAACTCCAGTGGTCCTGTCCAGATCTAAATTGAATCACTTCAGTCAGCGCCTTGGGGGTCTTTAAGAGGAGGCTGGACGTGTACCTGGCTGGAGCTGTCTGACCCCAGCACTCTTTCCTGCCCAGGGCAGGGGGTTGGACTCGACGATCTACTGAGGTCCCGTCTGACCCAAACATCCATGAATCTATGGAAACATGGCTCTGGTACTTACTGAGGGCTTTTGTTTCCAGAACTCTGTGACTCATTGAAGGATTCAGAATATGAAAGCTGAACTCAACAGAAACCACACGGAGGACTTTAAGAAATTTAGCTGAGCACAGGAAATTCACCAGGTTTTTTTTTAATTTAATTAAATACCAAAGGCATGGGTCAGCAACATACAAGCCACAGACTAGATCTGGCTTGCACATCCATTGAATCTGGCTTTCCTATTCCCTTGCTGCTGAACATAAGCTCCTTGCTGCTGGGGATAAGCAGCAAGGAACTGTGCCAGTCTGGGTAACTTCCAGCTGTGCTCTTAACGCTGTTGCTTCTTCTCCATTGCCTTTTATCCCCTTGCCTCTCCCTGGCTGCAGGATAGGTGCCAGTGCCAGGCAGCTGGGAGCTGCACCTGCACTAATGTGCTTCTCCCTGCCTCCCCCACTCCTCAGCTGGATTACGGGTGCAGCTTCCAGCTGGTGAGGAGCTGCACCAGGGCTGGGCAGCTGGAAGCCACTGTGGTCACTTCTTCCTGCCCCGTCTTCCCCCTACCTCCCACCTACCAGCTGCAGCACAGAAGTGGCAGCAGTGTAGACATAGATTCTAGCTGCCACAGCTCCCCAGTGCCTGAAAGCTGTGCCTGTGCCCCAGACAGGACAGGTGCAAGGAAAGCTCCTGCTGACATGCTGCAGAAGCTGCCTGGTCCATGTCAAACTGGAGCTGGGTTGTTCTGGCCTGCGGCTTGAAAAGGTTACCAACTGCTGACCAAAGGGATTAATTATGGGACAATATCTAAGACTGAAGTGCAGGCAAATGCTGTTATTTCAGACTAGCAAGTTATCATGATTTTCCTCTCAAATATAAGACAAACTGCCCTCAGAAAAACCAAAAACTAGGTTGTGTCTAAAAAGGTCCCACTTACAAATTGGGGATTGTATGAAAAGGCCTGTGACTTTAAGAAGGACCTGGGCATTTGCAGATCAAATCTGGAGCTGCCAGTGGGTTAAGTATATTGGATTCCTGCTGCGCAGTACTTAACCTGTGAGAGGATTGAGAGAAGGCCCTGAGCACACAAAAGGCCAAACTCCCGTCTCTCTTACCTTATTCAGACAAATCTAAATCAAGAGACACCCCACTGAAGACAGTGCAGCAGAACATGCTCCATAGTCCTTGGATAGATGGAAAGCATGCAAACACATCATTAAATTCTAGAACAAGCAATGCAGGTGTTCAGGGTGCCAAGTGTCCTGAAGGCACTTCTCAGATGTTTTGTTCTCTGTTACACCAGTGTAACCTAAGTGGAGCTCCCCTGCATTTGTATTGGTAGGGAGAGTTTAGCCCATAGTCCAATAAAGGCATAATCCCAAACCTTCATTGGGTAATTAACAGCACCACAGGGATTCAACAACTCAGCAGGTGGCAGCTCCAGCTCTGATTTGTAGATGTTCCCAGCCCCATGAAGTCACATGGAAAAACACTGCAGTCCTTTCCCTATTTTTAAACATAGGTCTGGGCTTTAGTTAGTTGTGAGTTAGATGTTTAGCCAGATCTACATGATATAGCAAACTAAAGCAAATATATAGATATATGTCATTTTGATTTGGAAATAATAGCATGTTGGCATTTCAAACATCTTGCAAAATTGAGCTCTATGGCATTTGTTGTAAGAACAATGTACTGTTGGGGTCATTCAGTCTTAATGGAAATTTCCTAAACAGTCCTCTAAGATTTCACCCTAATTCAGCCTTCATGTTCTGAGTCACACCTGTAACTTCTCAGAACGTGCATTTTAAGGATGTCTTTAAAAATGTGTTGTGCATCTGTAAAGGGAAAAGGAGGGGTATCTAATTTGATATATATGTTATTGTTGTTTTGGATTTGTATTGATTTAAGATATAAAAACAGCCAGTTAAATAAGTGCAACAATTAAAAAAACCAAGGAAGAATTTCTATAGAAGTAGAAGATAGCTGAATTCTGCTTTAGTCATCATGGATACTTAGTGATCAGAAATCTTTTGTGGGGTTAGCTGGTGAGACAGGCAATTGAGGGAAGGTTTCTCCATTAGATCTGGCACTTCTAGCCTATACATTTCCTTTCTATTAGCACTGTAGAAAGAATAGAAAATACTACCTCTCTTGACACAGGTTTCATGTGTTCCATCAACTGGTATAGTTGAACATTTTCTTTTTTTAAACTATAACTCACTTCCTTCAGCCAGATGAAACTATTTCAGTATTCTATTGCATATTTTGATCACAGCCAGGAGTTCGGCCACACTGACTCATTGTCCCCTATTTTATGATACATCCTCCTCAGGAAATTTCATACGAGAGGAAGGTCTCTACGATGCTTTTAATGGTTCTTTGTTGATTTTCACCATAAGTTCTGCAGCAGAGCGATAAATGGCTTGACATTATGTTTGGCTGTGTGCGAGCATCTTCAAACTACCTGTTTTTTTCTCAAGCAGAACTGAAAAAAGTTTCCATTTACAAGCTGAGTACTGCGGATCAGTATTCAGCACCAGAGACAGAGTATGAAGGAAGAAAGAGATAAGCAGAGTAAAAGAATAGCTGTTGGAGAGAAAAACAATCCTTTTAAGTACACTAAGAACTTTCTGATAAGGAGAATACTTAATGTAACAGATTTCCAATGCAATCTATATTTGTGGACTCTCTCTTCAATTTACATAACTTATTAAAATGACAGCTGAAAACCTCAAGGGGCCAGAAAGGATATTCAACTTTACAGATTCATTTAGCATGTAATGAAAGCATCTTCTTCATCATGTCATGCTTGCTGCTGACTGACACCCATGCAATGACATTCTGACTCAGGAGCTGAGCTGAGTTCCACAGCTAAGTGAAAAAAATTTTGATGCATGACATACTAAAATATTTTTTTTTCTCATTGAAAAGCAGAAAAGTTGATATAACAACACTTTTGCTTGCAACAGATTGAGCTATATGGCACATTTTTAACCATTTGAGTGTGGCTGTAATGATTATGAACATTAAATGACTATTAGCTGACACAAAAAACTGAGGAGGGATTTAGTAATAGTCTTCCAATACCTCACAGGTGATTATACTGAGGATGCTGATAGACTATTCTCTTCGGTGAAGAGAACAAGACAAGGAATGGGCTTACATTTTAGCAAGAGACATAAAAGTTGTATATTAGAAAGAACTGTCTCACTATGAGGCTAGACAAGCATTGGAACAGGTACCATGAGAGGTTGTAGAATCTCCATCCTCGCAGGATCCTGCTCTAAGCAAGGAGTGCAACTTGATGACTTCCAGCCCTACCTTTCTATGGCTCTAGGATTAGCAAAGCATAGGTATAGTCCACTGCTATGCAGTTCTTCTAAAAACCACAGTCAATTCACTTTCATCCTAATCTTCAGTGCTACCATATTTACTACCATATAAGATGACCATGATTATAATATGACCCCCCAACAATTAGGTTGTATATTTGGAAAGTGTATACATTTGATATAATTTTCCAGATATAGAATCTAATTATTGGAGGTTTGTCTTGAATTTGTCCTCTTGCCACTACTACAGAAGGGAAAATAAATCGGGGGGGCTCAGGTAGCCCCTTTGCCCTCTGCCCCCCTCAGTTTCTTCCTTCTGCAGCCCCTACCCCCATTAGATGCTAGCACATGAAAGTGAAGAGTAAATTTGAAAAAACTGACCTTGAAATAAACATAGCTACAGAAATTTGCCTATAGTACCCATAGACTTAGTTCATCCCAAAGTGATATATTTTACTTTTTTTGAAACTGCTGCCTGTTTTAGCACAGATGCTCCATAAACACATTGTTAAGTAGCACCTCAGAGTATAAATTATGCCTGATATTAGTCCAAAACCAAAAGTCTCATGATTTACCACATAGTTCATTAGACTGGGCCGCAGCAGAGTCAACAGCATTTAAAGCTATTCCACAGCTCAGCACTACTCACTATGTCTGTGTACTCCAGAAACCACCTTCCCCAGCCCCCGCAAAAAAGGATCTATGTGCTGATTAGCCCCCTTCTCATGACTGAAACCAGGTTTTATTGTCATGAGTACTGGCATCCTCCAAAACTTTATATGCAGATGGGGCATAGGGCAACCCGGTCTGGCTTCACCTCATGGAGGACAGGCAAGCTAAGGAAATATGGGCTGGATGAATGGATCATAAGGTGTATAGAAACCTGGATAGAGCGCTGGGCTTAGAGGGAAGTAATCAATGGCTCAATGTCTAGTTGGCAGCTGGTATCAAGTGGAGAGCCCAGGGGTTGGTCCTGGGGCTGGTTTTGTTCAATGTCTTCATCAGTGACTTGGAAGATGGCATGGAGTACACCCTCAGAAAATTTTCGTATGACACCATGCTTGGGGGAATAGTAGTTATGCTGGAGGGTAGGGCTAGGATTCAGAGTGAGCTAGACAAATTGAAGGATTGGGCCAAAAGAAATCTCATGAGGTTGAACAAGGACAAGTGCAAAGTCCTGCACTTTGGACGGAAGAATCTCATGCACCGCTACAGCCTGGGGACTGACTGGCTGGGCAGCAGCTCTGCAGAAAAGGACCTAGAGGTTACAGTGGACAATAAGATGAATATGAGCCAGCAGTGTGCCCTTGTTGCCAAGAAGTCTAATGGCATACTGGACTGCATGGGTAGCAGTGTTGCCAGTAGATTGAGGGAAGTGATTATTCCCCTCTATTCAGCACTGGTGAGGCCACATTTGGAGTACTGTGTCCAGTTTTGGGCCCCCCACTATAGAAAGAATGTGGACAAATCAGAGAGAGCCCAGCGGAGGGCAATGAAAATGGTGAGGGGGCTGGGGGACATGACTTATAAAGTAGAGGTTGTGGGAATTAGGCTTATTTAGTCTGCAGAAGAGAAGACTGAGAGGGGATTATATGAGCAGCCTTCAGCTACCTGAAGTGGGGTTTGAAAGAGGATGGAGCTGGACTGTTCTCAGTGGTGGCAGATGACAGAACAAGAAGCAACGGTCTCAAGTTCCAGCAAGGGAGTTTAGTTTAGATATTAGGAAGAATTTTCTTACTAGGAGGGTAGTAAAACATTGGAACAGGGTACCCCAGACAGACTGTAGAATCTCCATCCTTGGAGGTGTTTAAGACGCAGCTAGACAAAGTCTTGGCTGGGATGATCTACTGGGGACAAGATGACCTCCTGAGGTCTCTTCCTATCCACCTTTTCTATGATTCTATTACTTCTCATTTATACCACTGTAGGTAAGATGAGATTCTGGTCCAACATTAAGAAGCTGATTAAGAAGCTGATTTTTAAATTTCAAGCTAGATTTTTCTTTTAAATAAACAGTTTAAAATTATTTTCAAAACAATCACTAGACCCACTGTGGTACCATCTCTCTAATTCCTGAAGAAATAGATAGTTAAAAGATGTTAACACTACTTTAAAGATGGGCCTAGCCTAGAAATGAGAGACAGATAATCATAATTATTTGGCTTGTACTTAAGCACTATCAGATAATGAAGATGAATCACATCTTGAGAAACCATTTACTTCACATCCGTTTCAATTAAAGTGTGGAAGCAGGCAATCTTAAATACAGATGCTTTATGTAATATATCAACATATAGTGAAATCAACTGAGGAATTATCTGACTTGCCTTTGTCAGCTATTAAAAATATGTCAGCAGAACATTGTTGATTCTTCTCCATGAAATGAACAAGTTCAGTGACTCAGTCAAAACAGATCTTATTCATTCATGTTCACAGCTCAGGCCACATTCCCATGTTGATTCTTGCCCAAAAGATTGCGCTCTCCCAATTTATTAACTGGAAGAGACAGTATTAAAAGGGATAAGGGAAGAGCTTGCTGTTGCTTAAGAAAACAAAGAAACAAAACCAAACTAGTGAATATTTTCATGAATAACCATCCTCCCCCCTCATAATTCAGATCACTGTGATCTATGGAGTTATATGACTGAGTGTTCATGGGAACAACTGCTGAGTATCTGGAAAAAAGCAACTCATGAAAGTTCATACATTATAGCAGGACATATTGTTGAATATTTGTGCCCCAGATGATTTAAGGGTTGTTATCTGTCATTTGCTCATTTCTCACTTAAAACACTTCCATCATCCAATCAAGGAGAAGAAAAAAAAACTACACAGGTGACCAGCCATGTAACACAGGTAGTGGATGGATAAAGGGGAAAAAAAACACATATAATCTACAGGCTGCATCTACAGGAATTATTCATTAAAAAAATTTAGGAGACAGTTGTGGCTTTGCTTGAAGCCCTAAACAGGGTGCAGAACATTGTGCAGGCCCTGCAGCAAGCAAGAAGACAGATTGTGATATTGAGTCACAACCTTCTGGAGTCTCCCTTGCTTCAGAGGAAGCTCTCTTCACTAAGAAAATGCTTTGTACAGTGAACTTCTTCCCCCACCCCCATGTCACACCCACCCCCGGAGCAAGAGCGTAGCTCCACCAGGTGGTGAAATGCAACAGCTGGAGCCAATGCTCTGTCCACCTGCCATCTTTTCCTGCCCATTAGTGCAGGGCAAGGGCACATAGCAACCTCAGAAGCGCTGATCCTCTCTGAAGAGTAGATGGCCCAAGCAAATAAATGGCCACAGTCTGTCTCACACAGCTATGCAAGCCAGGAGACAACCTGCCTCTGTAAATACTAGGCTAGAGAAAATATCAAAGAGTTTGTTAAAAAGTCCAGGGATTAGAAAGAAGTTAAACAAAAATGATGTACATGCTCTCTTTTACTATCCCTCACAATACTACAAGTAGGGGACATAAAACAAAACTTTTAGGTAGCAAGTAGAAAACTAACCTAAGAAAGTTCTTCATAAAGCATATTCTTCTTTGGCAATGCCTCACAGTCAAGGATGATTGTCTTCCATGATTGTTTTATCTATGGGTGGTGTGCGATTCCAGATTCTTGATTCGGTCTGCAACGTGCTGTTTCTGCCACTCCCACTTTTTCATTTCCTGTTGTTGTTATAAGGTTTCAAAGTACTGAGATCCTTGCAGCAGACTCTTCCTCCATTTGGGGTGCTCCCGGGCAATAGTCTCCTACGAGTTGATAGCAATGTTGCATTTTTTCAAGCTGGTCTTGAGGATGTCCTTGAAGCACTTTCTCTGCCCTCCTCTTGAGCGTACATGTGAGCTGGGAGAATAAAACTTGCTTTGGGGGTCTGGAGTTGGACATCCAGATGACGTGGCTGGATTCATAAAGCATGTACAGCAATTCGTAAAGCACGTAATGATTGTGGAGCTAATTCCCACAAGATGTTGTGGAGGCTAATACTTTAACCCAGTTCAATAGGGGACTGGAAAAATTTGTGGAGGAAAGGTTCAGCCATAGGGACTAGACAGGGTGCAGCTTCTGAATCAAAACTTCCTAAGCCTCCGAACTGCAGAAGCTGCAATGGGAGAGAAACAACAGACGGACATTTCAGGACATACCCTGACCAATTTCCCCCTCAGCCTCTACTCTCTGCCCCTGTGCGAGACAGGATACTGGGTTAGATGGATCTATGGTCTGACCAAGTAAATGGCCATTCTTATGTTTTTATCTTCTGAGAATGGGTCCATTCAAAGAACATCTGAATGAAATCTTTTAAACTTCCTAAGAAGATGAAACTATATCCACAGCTAATTGTTCAGCAAGTATAGCAAGACACAAGGCCATATTTTAAAACATTTGTGTACATTTCAAGGTAGACTTTCCAACATAATTACCTATGCACTGCACTGGAAAGTGAGAATTTAGATGACATAAGAACAAATCTGAACCTTTGTTAATATTCAGCCAAATGTACGTTGAGGGTTTTTTAAAGCAATGATAATAAAGTGCTTTTATTTTTTGGTTTTTGTTCTGCCTATCTGCTTGGCCATGAGAACAATTTGATTTTTCAAGATATTTTTCTTATTATGTTGGGGTTCATCCATCACTGGTTCTTAATAGATCTATTGAGAAAATGAAATTTCAATTCTATGAAAAACTGTAATGTTTTGACATTTGCTGTTGTCCTGAAACAGGGCAAAATGATAAAGTACTGAACACATTCTCCTGCAATGAAGATTTCCAAAACATTTTTATTCTGAAATGTCAACAATTTCATCTGAAACAGAACGTTTCCCTGTTTTCTCAAATGGCACCTACTGTGCAAAATAAATCTTGGTGATATCAAACAATATTAGTTTGACCTTTTGCATCTCTTTATAGCATAAAAATGCATTCATATCTTCCTTGTGCTATTGCATTGATACCTTCTCCCTTGGGCAAGTGTGTATCAAGCAAAGCTAAATAAGATATAATCTAAGGAGTTTTTGTTTTAAGTTATTTTGTCTCTTACTATAAGCTGCCCTGAGCCTTTGTTGGAAAGGGCCACATAGACATTGAATAAATAAATAAATAATGCTTAGGAAACAGGCAGCAACAGTGTTAAGCTCTGACATATGATGTAGATTTAGTGACAACTAGAGAACCATTCAGAATTGTTATAACTGGATAATGATTGTTGCAAAAAACCAGTTTGCTGTGAAAGTGCTTGAACCTTTGACAGATTAATTGAAATCCATACAGCCTGCTGAGCAATTTACATGTATTTGTTGTAAAGTACATTTCAAAATCATCTGTTTTGTGTATGCACATCAAAGTGCCGTTTTACTAAATTTACCCTATAATGAAGTTCAATATGGGGGAAGAGATGCGAGGCAAATATATGTGTATAACAAATAATCCTTGAGCTTGTAAGGTCTAGAAATACAGGTTCTTTTCAAAGGGATGTCTACAGTATTTATTTATTTATTTATTTATGTCAATTCAGTAATATTCACTTCACCTCTGACCTGGGGATCCCTTATCTGGGCTGAGAGTGGACATTGCCCATAGTTGTGTTCTGAGGCTTATGGCCAAGGTAACAATTGTGTTTTTGATGGTGTTTGTACTAAAGAAACAACTTCTTATTCCTCTAAGTATTTATTTATAATTGTGGTAGTGTCTAGAAGCCCCAGTACAAGATCAGGCTCCATTATGCAGGGCTCTGTTCATACCCTATGACTGTGAGAGGGTTAACATAGGACTCTGCTATCTTGGCAACTGAATGGCATGTAGTATGTCCTGACTGGCTTCTTTTCCAGAGAGGAAAACAGCCTCCCTGCTTAAAATACATACCCTAATTCTGAGGGACTGATACTGGGGGGAAAAGGTATGTGTTGTATCTGAAAAAATACGGTATATTCATAGAAAGGTGGTCCAAGTCACAAGGAGCTTACCATCTAACACTGCTGAACAAGGCACCACGTTGCAATGACTCTTGGTCACTGTGGTCCGGAATGAGACGTGAATAGCTGTGCACATTTTACCAGTCCCCGGCATTATCCGTTCCAGGTTTGTCTTAAGACCCAAGGCTCGCTGAGAATGGAGTCTCACTGTCTACAGAAGATGGTGCTTTTCTAGCTATTTTTTCCTGCTTGGTCAGATAAAAGACAGGTCATTTAATATGTAACAGCTGCAGTACGTAGGAGTGACTCTGGTTAACAGATATGATGCAGTGACACAGTTGCTTTTGAGAAGTTTCCTCACAGGGAACCTAATGGATATTCACAGGGAACTCGAGATGTGGCCAGAAAACAACTGTACACCCCAAATTGTCAGGATGTATCAAAAGAATGACCACCTGGAAGAAAACATGCAGAAAACTGTCACCATCTCCCTTTGTCAGATGCAGGTTCTGATCTCACACTGTTGTATCACCGTTGTTGCAATAGACTTATCCTAATTTTCACTAATGTAAGTAAAGCCATAGTTAATATAAGGAAAAAGGATCAGTTAAAATAGGCTCACATTCAGGACCAGTACCTCAGCTGGTATTTTAAGTAGGTATAACTGCATTGTTTACAGTGGAGTTATAGTTTTTTGCTGGTGTAAATCAGTATCTGTCCTTGTTCAAACACGGGGGAGAGAGGGGAATTGGGCGGGGGCATTTCCCATAGCAATATATTACTTTAGCTAGAGAGAGGACTAATTTCAGTGAGTTAACACGGCATCTGCAGGTTATCAGATTGCTTCACAGCACCTAGCAACTTCAGACTGAAACATTCCAGCAAGAAAGACCCAGTTTTTTCAAGGCCACGCACACACACACACACACACACACACACACACACACACACACACACACACACACACACACACACACACACACTCTCCTCCTCTAAAGGAGCCAAAACTGCCCATAACACATTTGACCTCTTAAAGGACAGTGCAAGGTCCAGCCTGTCACCTGGTGTGCCATTTCTGATTGCTCTTTCTGTAAATGAAATGAGTTTACAAAGAGATTAGAGTTATTTGTCTTTTGACATAGTAATCCCACATCCTTCTTATTCTTAAATTTTTGTGGATATTGGAGGAAACAGCTACCTTCCCAGGGATTAGATTCTGAGGCCTAACGTTATTCTTTGTAGCAAGTACTTAAAAGCCAACAGACCAAATATATGAGGTGTTATTCCTGGTAGATGTTGCTCATGCATAACGACACACAGGGTCAACAGTGTGGAAAATAATCCCTTTGCTGCCAAACTTCACACAGCTCAAACACGGAGGAATGGAGAGAGACACAACATTCATTTGTTCTGGACTGCAAATTTTCTTCAGTTTTCAGATCCCAAGTTGCTAGTGTGTTTAAAAATGATTTTTTTCAGAAATATTCTAGATAGGAAGAAAGACAGGAGAAATTCTATGTATCATTTATTCTAAGTGACAATCACTCAGCTAAATCCCTGGAACTCAACTGGGAACATCTTAAGAGAGGAATGTGAATGTTAATACAAACTAACCATTTGTCAGAGGTGATAGTACTGTACTCTTTTCCCAGACCATTGGTGGGTTGGTCTGATTGGACTGATTTTTCTCTGTGGTGTGACTACCAATAGCAATTGAGTAGACGTCAGATGCCTCAGTCAAGACTGGTGATTTCATTGTGCAAGTTCTGTGCTAACACATAAACCAATGTATGCCCTGCTGCAATAACCTTACAAGCCAGATAGTCACAATGGAGCAGCTGCTAGCAGCAAGCATTAGAGGGTCTCCTTTTGTCCCTAGGCTGGTTTCCTACATTGAAATTAATATGCAAAAGGTGTTCATAACATCACCAGGTAGCTATAAGAGATCCTAGAGCTAAATATAGAAATCTCTGTCCCACACCTGTTATTTGTATGGTCCAAGCAAGGTGCTGAGAGGAAGCTAAGCTGGGGCCTATTTCCTGGCCCCGTTACCTGGGGGGTCCAGAGGATCTCAGCTGAGCCATATTCCATCTTTCTAGCTCCACAACAAGGCAGCACCTCTGCCAGTGGGTAAATTTTCATCTTCTTTTGCTGCTGAGTGGGTGAACAGTAACATTTCTGCTTCCAGGGTTGGAGTTGTGATGGTCTCACCACCCCCAGACACAGCTTTTTTGCACATAGAAACCTTCCAACCACAGAGAAAAACAAAACAAATATTACAATATTGTGCAGCTAAGTGTTTTAGACTGCCAGACAATGCTTATACGGAGGACAGCAAATACAAAGAACCAGGATATGTATAACACTGTCATCTTCTCCTTTACACATAACAGTGCTGTCTGGGCACAGAGAAACTCTCTAGAGGAGGAGTCAAAACAAGAGAGTTCTCCTTCCATCATAGATTCATAAATTGTCAGGCCAGAAAGGATCTTGAAAGACCATCGGGTCTGGCCCCCTGCACCAAGCAGGAAAGATAACTGGGGGGTCAGGTGACCCCAGCAAGGTGACTGTCCAGTCTCTTTTTGAAGATTCCCAGCACAGGTGATTGCACCACCTCTGGAGGAAGCTTATTACACAGCCTGGACATCCTGACTATGAAGAAGTTATTCCTAATGTTGAACCTGAATTGATCTTCCAGGAGTTTGTGGCCATTACTCCTAGTTTTCCCCTCAGGTGCCCTGGTGAACAGTTGCTCACCAAGCCCTTGTTGTACTCCTCTAGGGTAGTGGTAAGCCACTACCAGGTCCCCTCTAACACTTCTTCTCTTCAGGCTGAAGAGTCCCAAATCCCTCAGCCTTTTCTCATATGGCTTGCTGTGTAAGACTGTGATCATATGAGTGGCTCTTCTCTGGACTCTCTCAAGCTTGTCCATGTCCTTGTTAAAGTGGGGTGCCCAGAACTGGACACAGTACTCCAGCTGCGGTCTCACCAGCACTGAGTAGAGCGGAAGAATCACCTCCTTGACTTTGCTGGAGCTGCATCGATTGATGCATGTTAGAGTATTATTTACCCTACTGCTTACAGCATCACACTGCCAGCTCATATTCATACTGTGATCTATTATTCACCCCAGGTCCCTTTCATTCGTGGTGCTAGGCAGTTTGGGGCCACCAAGCCTGTAGGTGTGTTGGGGGTTGTTCGTCCCAAAGTGGAGCACTTTACAATTCTCAATGTTGAACTTCATTTGGTTCTGATCCACCCAATTTGCCAGCCTGTCTAGGTCTGCCTGTACCTGTAGCTTCTCTTCAAGCATGACCGCGCTTCCCCATAACTTGAAGTCATCTGCGAACTTGGCCAGTGAGCTTTGCACCCCCACATCCAAATCATTAATAAAAATGTTGAAAAGTATTGGACCAAACACCAACCCCTGTGGGACACCACTGCACACACCAACTGCAGGTGCTTCCTCAGCCTGATGAAGGGTTTTTCAACCTGAAACCTTGCTAAGATATATTTCTGTAACTATTCAGTTGGTCTGCTAAAAGATACCAGATTGACCCAAAGAACCTTGTCTGCCAGTGCCATGTCCTTAGACCAACACCCGTAGCACCTGACTGGAAGGACGCAGGGCCCTGGGCACATCTAAGTCCCCGGGCTGGGGCTGGCAGGGAGAGTTCTCTGGGAGCTGCTGGAGAAGAAGCTCCTGCAGGAGAGGAAAGAAAGGCTGTCACAGTTTGGCTGCCTGAGATGCTGCTGGTGCTGTTGTGCTGCTGCTCACTAAGTTATTTTGTTGTCATTTAAAGTGGTGGACCGGGATGAGACTGTAGGGGAGGAGGAGACTCATTGGGGCACACTACTGTGTCATGTAGAGGGCCCAGCATCAATGAGGGTGCACCTTAACACACACACAGTCAAACGTCACAAGTTTTGCTTGTCAGCACCTTGAGGTGCAGTTTCCCAGAAACCCCTTCACCCATCTCCTTGAAACTTGGCAGGCTGTGTGGCATCATCAGGGACTACCAGGACCTCTGTTTTTACCCCCTGTGCCTTCATACTTACAAGTGACATGAGTTTTGCTTTCAAGATTTTGAGGTGCAGTTTCCCAGAAACCCCTATACCTATCTCCTTGAAGCTTGGCAGACTTCATGCCCACAGAAGGTGCTACCATTCCTGCTGCTTTCATCTAAATATGTCAAAGAATGTCAAAGTTATAGGCAGGTTCATGCTTCCCTGTTATAGCCTATGGGCAAAACGTCAAAAAATCATCAAAACAGCAAAATAGTGTCGACAAAATGAAACAGAACAGTGCTTTCAACATAACATGAAACTTAAAACAAAACACTGTCCTGTCAAAACAGTGAAATGGAGGTCGAAACGAAATGGTGCTGTTTTGCACAGCCCTAGTGACCACTGCTGTAGAGGCTTGCCTACTGCTCTACAATAGATGTTGCTGTTTAGTTCTTCTCATTCATGTATGCCCATGTTTGTTGAATCTACAAAAGGGATGGAAGGCTAAAGTGGATCCTGCCAAGTCCAGAACAATGAAACAACCTCTCTGCCTTGACAGTATTTTGTTGGGAAGGTGAGGCACTGTTTTGCTTCCTTCTGATTTCCTTGCTCCAAAGGGAAGGACTTTGTAGATGCCAAAGGTA
The DNA here is from genome assembly GCF_001723895.1 of Crocodylus porosus. Taxonomy (NCBI): domain Eukaryota; kingdom Metazoa; phylum Chordata; order Crocodylia; family Crocodylidae; genus Crocodylus; species Crocodylus porosus. The sequence continues at coordinate 927,492 of NW_017728916.1, forward strand.
GAAGTTAGCAGGTCTCTCCCTTCAGTGAGAAAATTGTTGAATCAGAAGGATTCACCTCCCCTCAGAACTTAGCCATTGGCTATACTTTGCTCAGTCAAAAGGGATCCCTGTGATCTGGAGGGCATGAAGAACTAAGCTGCATATCTACGGGAACTTTTCAACAAAATGGTTTTCTTGTTCATCCAAGACGTTTCATCAAAACACAATGTTTTGGGGGTCAGAGAGTTGGTTTGGGCAAGTTTTTCACGAAAAAAATTGCATGCAAAAGTTCAATATTACTCAATTGCAGCATGCTGAAATTTTGCAAAAGAACAATTCCTGCTTTCTGGCTGCAAACAAGATTTCATTTATAAAATTAGGCTAGATGCAGAACTAAGATAAAAGAACAAAAATGAAAAAGAAGTGTGTCAAAATGATACAAAGGAAACGTTTGGATTGACCCAGACCAATTGGTTTTCCATGGATTTGCAAATATTTCTTGAGATTTGGGGGCAGGGCGGGAAGGGTTCCCAAATCAGGAAGGAAAAATGCTTCAACAATTGTGAAAAGTTTTGCTTAAGCCAGACCCTGCTGCCTTCAGCTCAGCATGCCTCATTTCTCAGCTCATCCCCAAAACAGCCTAGCTGTGACCAGTTTCACTTCCTCTTTTGGGGAACTGTGAAAAGTTTTGCTCAAGCCAAACCCTGCTGCCCTCAGCTCAGTGTGCCTCATTTCTCAGCTCTTCCCCAAAGCAGTGGGATCAGGGAGTCTTTGTGGTTCTGGTGCGGGGGGCAGAGGCTGCCTGTGTCAAATGTCCTCAGCCCCACAAGTCTGGTTCAAGAAATCTATTTGTTACCATTTTACCCCCTATCTCTGACTGTGTAGCTCATCCTCCCATCATATTGTCTCCTCCTAATAGCTGCCCTCAAGCCATCTCTTCCGCTGGATTCCACTCCACTTCTTACACTTTGCTCAGTCCCTCGGGAGCCTGGGACAGGGACAATGTCAGGCATTAAACAGCAGACTCTCTGCAGGCAGAAAGCTTTGAATCTGCTCTTTGACTCTGAACTCTGCAAAGGAAGCATGGATAGGATGCTGGAGTCAAGATACTTTGCCCCATGTAGTTCCTGTGCGTGGTGGTGTGGGGGGAACAGGGGGTGAGAGGGAAATGATAAAAGAAGCATCATTTCTCCACATTGTTTGTAACTGCTAGTATTTACAATTGTCAAACCCTCCCCTCCGTTCTTTCTGGAGCTGTAACACACCTCGGCAATGACTAGGAGAAGAAACTATTGGCTATTGTATATGCAGTCATCTGGCATGCTGCAGATATATCAGGGAAAGCAGGGACCACTCACTAACACAGCAAAGCAGCTTTCAGTGTGGAGCTTGGGGATGCTTGGAAGGAAAGAAAGGCGTGAAAAGACTGGCACTGGGTCACCTGAATCTGACAAGCCCAGGAGAGCAGGTGGGGATACAGAGATTTAACAGATGAAAGGATTATGTGGGATGTCAAGAGAGCGAGTCATTGGGGAGAAGAGGTGGAAAGAAATGCAAAAGGGACACATTAAGTGAGATCCTTTTCTAAAGTCAGAAACAGTGTGCTGGGCATTTGAGTCAGACCCTGCACACAGGACAAAGGGGCTTCTTTTTTTAAAAAATGGCAGCTGCTTCCTCTGCCTCACACACCTGGAGATAAAGCCCGGGTCTTAAATTGGCAAAGGATGAAGAGAGAGTGCATCCGCTGAGTTGGCAGCAGATAGAAGAATTTTGAAAAAGCAAACCTGAGAGTTCCCCTTTCCCTGCCTGCAACCTCAGAACTGAGCTGTCCAAGGAGGAAAGGACAAAGCGAAAATCACATTGGATTCAGCTTCCCCCAGGCAACAAGAGAAACGGGTCTTAACGGAGGGTTTATTCATCAGAACTTTACCTCTGCTTCCAAGCCATGGGCAGACACTTCTGGTTCCCCTTGCAGTACATCTCCAAGTCCTTCTGGAGGTCAGAGGATCACAATGGCACTAACTTCTTCTCTGCCTTCTATGGCTTTCCCAACCAGTCTTCATTTTTCCACGGTGATTTGGATCTGGATGACATAGGGGATTTTGACAGCAGCACCAGGTATGAAGGGGAGTCCCAGAGCCGGACAGTGAAGGCACTGCTCATTGTGGCCTATTCAGTGATCATCTGCATCTCACTCTTTGGAAATATCCTGGTCTGCCACGTGGTGATCAAGAACAAGAGGATGCACTCAGCCACCAGCCTCTTCATCGTCAACCTGGCTGTTGCGGACATCATGATCACCATATTGAATACACCCTTTACCCTGGTAAGCAGTGCCGCACCCCCACCACAGTGAGGATGGGCAACACCCTCTCTGGCACACCCTTATTCACATTCACACACCACACACTAACTATGCACCTTGCTCTCCACTGCTTGCACCTTCCACCTCTCTTTGCTGAAGGCTGCCACTGGCTTTGAAGTACACGTGCACTTCTGTGCAAAAGTGTAAAGCCAGAAAGTGTTATACAGTGGATTCCACACTATAGAATTGCTGGTTAATAGAATCTGCTGCTTATTTGACTCAATATGGCAAAACCAACACCATTTGTATATTATTACATGTAAAAATTGCTCAAATTAGAATTACAATTTTTGGGTTTGGGAATCATTTTACTGGAGAAGTTTGGGGATTTTGCAGTTTTGTGAGGAGCTTTTTGCAGGCTGACAGAGATCTGGCCGGCAGGGGGTTGGGAGGGAGCAGGAGGAGGGGAGTTAGCCAAGGGCACTGTGTGCATGTACTGTCCACAGGCAGCCTGGAGAGCAGCTCTCACGGGTAAGTGGAGGGAGGGGGGAAATTGAGCCCCTGTAGGAAGGGAAGGAGGGAGTTGGGCAGGGCTGGGGCCCCAGTGGGGAGTGGCATGGGACTGCAGGAGCTGTACTTTTGAGGGGCACAACCCCCCTCTGCTGCCCTGACTCCCCATGCCTGCCCCCATCCCCACCTCATGCACAGATCAGGGGGTGCAGCCCCCTCCCCTGCCCCTCCGGGAGCGCGTGTCATGTTGGGGAGCTAGCCTCACCCCCCACACCCAAGCCTGCAGGAGGCAGCAGAAGGTGGGGAGCAGGGCTCCACCCCGCTGCAGCAGCTACTGCCTTCTCCTGAGGGCAGGGGGCTGCAGACTTGGGCCCCTGGCCCTGTAGCCCTGGCAGCTGGGGGCCCCATCTGGCAGAGCTGAGGGGC
>NW_017728916.1:930811-932950 GCF_001723895.1 Crocodylus porosus
AGGGCCAGGGGCTGTGGGGAAGGAGGGAGTATCTGTGTTCTTAAAAAAACAGGTCTCCTTTTAATGGAATCAGCCAGTTACCAGAATCAAATCACCATTTCCCAAAGTGATTCCAAGAGGAGGAATCCACTGTACAGAGGTGGTCAGAGCCAGAGATCGTGGAGGAGGGGAAACCATGAAGCCCCAAGCCCCCGTGGAAAAATAATCTGGAAATGTGTCAGGACTAGGACTTCTGCCAGTTACAAAATGCAGGTGTGACAGTTTGCATGTGTGGGGGTGAGACTGTACATATGCATTTCTGAGAGAGGGCTCTGCGTGCACAAGTTTTTGAAGGCAATGTAAGCAATACCCACACTGCATCTTGCTTTCTCTATCCCCTTCTCTATTAAAGAAACAAAATACAAGTATTTCTGCTTCCCCAGTCAAGGAAGGAACACACTAATCTACCTTCTCCCTGTGCATACATACTAAGTTTGTCTTGTTCTCATTGCTTCACAGCCAGTCTGTCTTCCCTCTCTCTCTCTCTCTCTGTTTTTCACCCGTACACTCATACATACAATAACCAGGGGGTGCAGGGCTTGGCATGCAGCATCTAAAATATCCCCTAAAGAGTGGCTATAGCTGTGGATGATAAACCCCTCTTTCTCCCAGGACCCAAGGGGAGACAGTGGTCTCTTAGTCTGATGTATGACTTAAGACTGAAGGAAATGGAGACACTCTGTCCTGAGAACTGTACTGACATTAGTTTCCTATGGAAACTAGGCATGCTGTCTTTCTTCCTTAAGATCCCTAAGTAAGTTTGTTTCAGGGGGACTTGCTGCCTTTGTGCTGTGGGTAGTGGGTGGAATATCAGACAGCAGACTCCCCAGGGCTTCATTTGCTGTATTTGTTGCGTTTATATGTATTTGCCAGGGGATTAGATTGCCATTGTTTTCATACACTACATAAACCCAGATGCAAAAAGAAAAGTAATACAATTACAGGGAATAGTTACTCAGTGCCATCTACTGCAATCTCTTCCAATGCATAATCAAACCCCTCTACCTTTAGCATCTGATGGAGTAAGCTGTAGCCTACGAAAGCTAATGCTCCGCTGAATGAGTTAGTTTACAAGGTGCTACTCTGTCCTGCCTTCTGGCTCCCTGCCATTGGAAGCCAATTTTAAATATCCCAAATAGTAAAACTGCCACCGATGCCCTTGTGAGACTTTCTCAGCCTAGTAATCTCACCTTCAAAATGGCTTTCTCAATATTAAGTCAGCACTCACCTTTTCTTCTGTTCATCCTTTTAATTTTTAGGTGTGTAAATTCCCTATGGAAAGTTTGGTGCCCTTTTCATGGGCAATACTTTCCTCAAAGGTTATTTTGGTTTTCAAACCCAATTGTATGAGATTGATTTGCCTGTTGAACTATTTCTTTCCTCTCCTTCTTGCCCTCCCTGATACACATTATTGTAATCCATACTTGACATGCCCCAAGAGGTTAAATGCTGTCTATCCTCTAGGTGCGTTTTGTGAGCAGTACCTGGGTGTTTGGAAAGCTGATGTGCCATATAAGCCGGTTTGTTCAATACTGCTCTGTCCACGTGTCTGTGCTCACCCTTGCAGCTATTGCACTGGATCGACACCAGGTAGGTAATCCTGAACTCAAAGCATCCCTGCATTTCCTAGAACATTTGGTGCTTTCCTTCAAACTTCGGCGTCTAGAATCCTGTGATTTTGCAAGAATCTCAGCCTATATACTAGCCTGGGAAAGTCTGACAAAGACATTGGCAGAAGTATTATATATATATTTATATAAAAATAAAGGGCTTAGTCTGTCCGTCTGTCTGTCTGTCCATAACACTTTTGGAGCACTCTGACTGGTTACTGAAACAACCAATCGGAGTGCTCCAAGTGTGTTATGAACAGGAGTTGTTGGTGGTACGGTGGAGCACTGCCATGATGGTGGGGACAGAGCGGGGGGGGGGGCAGGCCCTACTCCTTGGAGGTAGTGGTGGCATGGGGTGCTAGCAGAGGGGGACGGAGGGGACAGCAGGGCAAGCTTGGGACAGCAAGGGGAGTTGGGGGGCTTGTGGAAGAGCCCCCCATGCCGTGTGAGACAGTGGGGGCAGCAGGGATCACCCCGCACCTGGCAGCAG
>NW_017728916.1:933050-960976 GCF_001723895.1 Crocodylus porosus
CTGTCCGTCTGTCTGTCTGTCCATAACACTTTTGGAGCACTCTGACTGGTTACTGAAACAACCAATCGGAGTGCTCCAAGTGTGTTATGAACAGGGCTTAGTGCTGTCACCACTGCCAGGAGCCCCACATTAGCCATGCTGAGGCAACCGAAGCCTGCCCAGCATCCTTGGAGGTAGTGGTGGCATGGGGTGCTAGCAGAGGGGGACGGAGGGGACAGCAGGGCAAGCTTCCCCCTAACCCCCGGCTCCTGGGAGGCAACAGGGGCACGGGGGGTTCGGGGGGAGGCGTTAGGGTTAGGATTAGCAAGCTTCCCCCCTCAGTGTCCCCTCCCCCCTCGGTCATTCTTGACAGGCAATTCGTTAGTATATATATATAATATAAAACTTCTACCAATGTCCTTGTGAGACTTTCCCAGTCTACTAATCTCTCCTTCAAAGCATTCACCTTTTCTTATATTCATCCTGTTAGTTTTTATGAATGTAAATTGCTTACAGGAAGTCTGGTGCTCTTTTCATGTCTGTAACAGTACCTTCCTCAAAAGATATTCTAAGGAAATGTGAGAATATTTGAAAGAGTGTAACCATCTTAAATTTTTAAGCTTTTCTTAACCATATGGACTAGAACTATATATGTTTAGTTGTATGAATGTAGCACACACATATTCATATACACGCACACACACTCACATATATAGCTATGTACACATCTATTCATTTATATATGGATGAATGTGTGTGTATAGTACACATATATGTAAGAATGTGTGTGTATGTACACATGCATATATACACACTTGTATACATGTATGAATGAATGTGTGTACATTCACGTTTGTTTGTGTGTGTGTGTGTGTGTGTTACATCAACACAAACAAACATATATATATAGTCCCCTTGGTTAAGGAGACAAGCTTAAAAACATGAGCTGGTTACTCTCAAAAGATTCAAAAACAGGAAAGCAATCTATTTTAAAAATAAATCTTTGTGGCCTGACCCATGATTTTTGAATGCTTGAATCTAGCAGTTCTGAAGGTGATACCATTTTGTGTACATTCAGTTATGGTTAATTTTTCATTTGTGGTTAATTACCAAGTGGTGGGTAATTTTTGCTCCCCACAAATATCCTTCTCTTTTCAAATATATATGAGAAAATCTGTTCAGTTCTGTTGCATAAGGCAATAACATTGTAATTCTACTACCTTTTAGGACTAATAATACAATTTAGCATTTGATTGACTGCATCTGATCCTTTTTAGCCATAAATACTATTCATTGCGATTGAAAATTGTATGAGGTATACTTGCAGATGTCACTTGCACCTTTTTTCCAGCACAGCTGGCATAGCTGTTAACAGCTCTTAATGAAAAGAAATTTCATTTGACAAATATTAAAGTCAAATGAAATTCCAAATGATGACAGACCCTGCAAAATGTTCAGATTCCCTGCCATATGCTCCATCTGTCATGAAAAAAAAATTCAAGCCATTGCTAGAATCTGCATTTTATATACTTTTTTTACCTTTAAAGCTTGTTACTCATCTTTCAGACACTAGAAGAGACAGCAGCATAGTTCTTCAAAGCAAAGCCTTTGCCATTTCACAAGAAATATGTTTTGAAATACCATATATTCTGTACTGAAATGATCAAAGACTGCAAAGGTTTAAGGAAATAAGAAATATAATCTTAGTCTAATTACAGAGCCATGCTAGCTGTTCAAAAGTGTCACTTTGACTAAAAGCAGGCATCATAACTTTCTCGAATACCAGTGAGTTGCTACAAAATCTATAATATGGCCCAAGAGGCTTGGTCTAGGAGTGAGGGGATACAACTGCATGAAGGAAAATTTAACTTATCTCAGGAAGTGTTTTCTAATTCTAGAATGCATCAGAATATGAAGCAGATGCTCAAGTAAAGTGGTACAAGCTCTATCAAGTGGATATTTATAATTAGACTAGAAAAGGTAATCAAGAAATTACTGGAGGGTGGAATAATATATGTTCAATGTGAGGGCTTATATTACTATTAGCCATTTTTCATATATAGTTTCACAATTTAATGTAATAAGCCACATACTTTGGATTGTTCAAGGGTTTTCTAACTGTTCATGTCTCAGGAGCCATGTTAATTGCTGGCACTGAGTGTTTCCTTGCTTTGCTAGCTATCACTGCATACAACTAATTAGCGGGTATATAGTGCTTTATTCCCAGGCACTCTATGAACTGCTTGTTTTTCTTCAAAGCCATGTGATGTAGATACTAGATATTACTTCCCCATTTCACAGATGGGGAAAGTGAGGCCTAGAGAAGTGAGGCAACCTGATCAAGGCCCCATTTGGAGTCAGTAGCAAGGCAAGTTTCACATGGAGCCCTGAGCTCAGTTCTCAAGATCCTGCTGCTGGAAACCTTGTGTCAGTCTTTTATGGGAGGTGGTACTATATTAGCATTTGAAAAAACAGCAGTCCAGGGGACTAGAACAAGTTTCCCTTGAGCCTTCTTCAGCAGGAATGATAAGAAGATAAAGCAATCCTCCCCACCCCAACTCATTGCCAGCACCAACTACAGCCCTGATTCAGGTAAGGTAGGTTTCAGTGAAAGCTGTAACTATTTAAATTCGAAGCTGTACTTGGTCCTTGCAGTTATCAAATTAGTGCAAGTCACACTTGTCTTATCCATCCACTGGATGCTGATGTGATGCACATTACCTGAACCGCATTTACACTTAAGGCATAATCTATTTTCTCAATAAATTGCTTGGCTATTCACTTCAGCAGGAACAGGAGCAACCCTTTGGCTTGCAACTTGCACCAGGCTTTACATTTATGCTGAATTTGGCTCTGTCTCTGCTAGCAGGTCTGAATTCAAATGATCCATGGGAAAGGGCTAGTTCATCACTGTGATACATCACTTTGTAGATTTACTCTGGCTTTGAACAATGAGGTCTGCTATTGTCACTGCAGGAAGGCTAAACTGGGATTTGTGTTTAAAGCCTGCATCTCATTCGTCTCCAAAGAGAAAATTTTAAATCCTCCAAACTCTTTGTCTTCCTTAGGTTATAATGCACCCTCTGAAACCACGGATATCCATTGTGAAAGGAGGAATTTGCATCATTATAATCTGGGTTATGGCCAGCTGTTTCTCTCTGCCCCACGCGATCTATCAGAACCTAGCAAAATTTTATATCGGGTAAGATGTATAAATAATGGTGTTCTTAAATGACTCTCTCAACTTAACCACCAGAAAGTGCAAAAAGACTTACAACTTTTGCTCTGTTTTTAAAACCATCTGACATCCAAACTGAAAGAACCTGAAATACCTGCTTTGCCTTTTATCATCTGAACAGTGAGTCTTCACCTCACATTTCTCTTACATGAACAGTGAAGATCAAGAAAGAAACTTTCATTTTCTCTTAAGTCTGCTCCACGGTTACTTTCTCAGGGCTGTACTATTTTGGTATCAGGCATCACAGGTGGAGATTCATTTTAATTATCTCTATTAGACCTGAGAAGCACAGGCAGAGATGAAAAGAGGTGTGTTTTTTTCCTTTTGTTTCAAGGCCTTAAAAACATGTTTAAATACATAAATACAATCTACTCTTTAGCCCAAATGGGATTGAAAGTGTAAATCAAAGGAGCACTAACCTGTAAATTGGAAGTCATTTTCTTTCTATTTATTGTATCAGCTCAGCTCATTTGTAGCTTGTTCTAAGGTGTTTGTTCCCTTTGTACAATGTGCTTTTGGGTGTGGAGATAACCGTTTCTTTCTCCTTCTGTGCCCCAGGAACAGAACTATACGAATGGTCTGTCTTCCGAGCTTCCCTCCTCCTGCCGATCTTTTCTGGAAGTATCTGGACTTGACTACATTTGTACTTTTGTATGTGCTGCCCTTGCTTGTGATCTCCATCACATACACTATGGTGGCCAAGAAGCTCTGGCTGAGGAATGCCATTGGGGACATCACCATGGAGCAATACTATGCATATCAGCGGAAGAAGAAGATGACACTGAAGATGCTAATGGTGGTGGTGGTGGTCTTTGCTGTCTGCTGGTTCCCACTAAATTGCTACCTAGTGCTCATTTCCAGTAGGGCCATCCACAGCAACAATGCTCTGTATTTTGCTTTCCATTGGTTTGCCATGAGCAGCACCTGTTACAACCCTTTCATTTACTGTTGGCTGAATGAGAGCTTCCGTTCGGAGCTCAAGTCCCTGCTCTGCGTGTGCAAGCGGAAGAGTGCAGCTCAGAGCCATGCGCTTCAGTCCATCTCCCCTCCTTTTAGGCATGCCTGGGTTGAGAACTGTCACTATAAAAGAAACAGCTCTTCCCAGAAAGCAAGGTCACCTTCTGAAAGGAACTCTGCAAAGACAGACATATCCAGTGTCCAGCCAATTGTAACAGGGAACTAAACCACTGAACTGATGGGCAAACAGAGTCCCTACATCTTGAACCTAGAGAGTTTGGTGTACTGAATGCATTTGTATTAAACTTCAATCATAATCAAGAGCTACCAGAGGCCTGGGTAATGGAACACGGAATCATGGATCAGTGGACTGTAGTGGTAAGAGCGGACCTAATTATGACTACATAGGTTTTTGGGTGGCAGCTTATTTAAGAGCAAAAACTAGCAAATGAAAGGATTTCATGTCTTTGATGTAATAATGATGTACTTGTGACGGGCTGGCTGGCAGTGACCTGGCCCAAGGGTTTTGAAAGGGCAAAAGATGATTGGAAGACTTGGGATTCCCTTTCCGCACCAATCAGCCCCCAGAGACTCTCCCCCCTCCCGCCCCCATGTCCCCTGATTGGCCCCTTGGGTCACCGGGGGGGGGATAAAAGGGCCAGCGTGGGCTGACTCAGGAGGGACCAGTAAGGGACAACAAGGAAGGAGCTTCACAAAGCTGGCAAGAGCTGAGCCAGCGGGGTGGGAGCAGTTGCCCCAGAAGAGCCTGAAAGACCAGGACCTGCAGGCAGGAGTGGGACCCTCAGCAGCACAGCGTGTGGCCGGCAGGAGAGGCTCCCCCACTGGGCTCCAGGATCCCCTGGGAGAGGCTGCAGCCAGCAGGAGAGGCTCCCTCTGCTCCAGCAAGGATCTGAGCAGCGACCTGAGGGGTTCGCAGCGCTGCTTCCAGCTCCTCTAGTCAGAGGCCGGGCAGCTCAATGTGAGGCTGGGGCTCCAGGAGGGTCAAGCCCCCTTGCAGGCTGGAGCAGCCCCAGCAGTGGTGGCTGTGTGGTGGTGTTCCTGCCTACCGTGTGGGAGAGCTGGGTTTAAGTCCCAGCTGAAGTGACTTGGGGTGAGTGAGCTAACAAGAAGCAAGTCTTCTTGCAGTGAAAAGGGGCCATTGTATTTTCTCCCCCTCCAGGTACCTAGACCTTATATTTCCTTGTCACTTGACATTTTGCATTTTGTGCCTTTTTTATATTTCACCTACTAGTATTGTTTGTTCTTCTGTTTGTGTTTTATATTTTGTTAACCCTGTTTTTTTTGTCAATGATTGTAAGTGTCTAACCTTTGAATCCTGCCCCCTTGGGGCATTGTAGTGTCCACTATATCCTCTGATTTATGCCTATGTTCCCAGTATTAAAAGGTATATGGTTAAGTCCCCATTGGTGGTCTGGCTCTGCTCTATAGGGAGAGGAGAGTCCCTACACCTCCCACAGTGCTTGTGCACCTGCTTTGATCCCTTCAATTGGACAGTGGGTATTTCTTGGAGTACCACCCGGGTTACATACTCAAGATTAATTTGTAACTTTTGTAACCTTTTTGGGATTCCTGACCAGGAAGCATTGCCCCCTAAATGTGCTACTGCTTCTTCCATTACACAGGGAGTCATTTAAAGTCGGGATTAATTTGAACCAATTACTGTTTATTCCTTCACCACAGAGAGTGTTACTTCTGAAGAATAGGTACAGAGTATCTTAAAAAGCAAATGAGAACAAAACTAGAATTGTAGCTACAAGTATAACTGGAAATGCAAAGTCTGAGAAAAATAAAACTTTTTAAAAATATAATTAGTAGCCATAATGAAGCATAAATGAAATTTATGCAGGAATCTCTGAACAAGTATGAAATGATTCAGAGGAGGTGGTTTAGAAGAATTAAGGAGCTGATTAAACTGACCTTTTGGTAACAAACAGTGTTATGTATTCTGAGGATGACACCCACACCCACATACTACCCACATATTTTCTATGAAACAGGATTTTGAGATCTCAGTTCAGTGCAGAACCTCTATGAATGAGCAAAGGAAAATCTTTTAAGAGGATTTTCCCATTGTTCTGTTCTCTCCCAGGTTTCTATCCCTACTTAGGGAACATTAAATTGGAGATCAAGATTTGAGAGCCTATTTCATTTTTCATTCCCACACCGTCTGGCACTGCTGGCTTGAATCTAACATAGTGAAAGTCATTGCCCTCCAACAGCATTTCACTGGCTCTTGTGAAAATACCTATCATTCTCCATACAGCTCTCAGTGCACAGGTGTTCACAGGCCAGAACCCACCACAAAATGGGCATTACTCTTGGCAGATGCTAGGGAAACCCCTAAAATGAAATGAAGTGCAGCACATTTCCCCAATCCCTCCTGATACCGACTGAAATGCAGTGACCTGAGCACACACAAACATTATGGAGAAATTTGCATTGCTATTGTCCAGCTTGTGCCAGTCGTGTGGTGGCACACAGGATTATCTAGTCTCTAAGGCTGTGCTAGAATAGCACCATTAACACCTGTAATTTGCAAAGAAAACCAGCACTGCAATTTTGAATTGTAAGGAATCTCATTCCTAAATGTGATACTTTACAGATAGAGTGCTTTGAGTTTTTAAATGTTCACCAAAAACATTTTTTACTATTTATGGTTTGGTCAGAAAACTCAGATGGGCTTCTATCATACCAACATTATTTTCTACACTCAGTGCTTCTTTCAGGATAGAAATCACAATACCTGCTGACGCTTTTGTAGTTGCTAAATAAAGCATAATGTTTGGCAAAAGGCCAGATAATCATCTAATTTTTAAATCAATATTTTTCTAATTTGGAAATCAACGCGTAGTTTTTAAAATCCAAAAGGCTAAAGACAAAACTGACAGACTTAGATGGAATGAGCTCATTCATAAACTTAGATATGTTCTCACTGTTATACATACAACATTAGGCTGTCACATTACAGTTGCTATAAAACTGATGTTGCTGCATTTTGAGTGTTATCATTATTATCATTGAGCAGAGTTCCTAAGTAGATAATTAAATAGCTGTAGGGCCTCAAAATGCTCAGGAGAGCCTCTCAAAGGGGTGTATCAAGGTCTAGACACACAATGGATCAAATTCATCTCTGGTGTAGAAAAGTGTAATTCCTAGTGAAGTAAGTAGGGACTATTAAGTCTACTTACCAGAGTACTAAATTTGGCTCAGTGCTGGTTAATATTAAAGGGCTGTGATATGTATAATATCATTCCAGCTTCTCATCACAATTGGGAGAGTAGTTATAACAACTGAAATACACCAGATGACAGGAAATACTGAGGTGCTTTCCTCAGGATACTGAAGAAAACACTGAAATTTTAACTCAAATGCCCTTAACAAATATCAAACTCCTTTTGCATTAATGATGGTACTTTGCCTTAACTGAATCAGTGCCTTATTGCAACTGCATTTGCACAGAGAACAATATACAGGAAGGTATGAGCCCAAATATGAAGCAACTCAAAGACAAAATCTCTCTACAAAAAGTACATGACACTTCTGAATATGCTTTTAATTTACTTATTGCTTTATTACTAAGTTAACTATATTGAGTTGACGTGTAAAATGAGATTTCAAATCAGTATACACAAAGGCTGTGAACAATTTCATCCTTCATTTTACCCTCTCTGTAAATGTCAATGTTCAACACTACTGGCCAAGACTGCTGAGATTTGCACTGCTTTGTAAATGACATGTACTCTTAAATTAGAAGTCTAAAACATGTACACATTCAAATAACTGTTTAACAAGCTGTTAAAAACCTAAAGAATAACACTGTTTGATCAATAATTTACAGACTTTTTTTCATTTATTGCTATTTTGGTAATCATATGGAAACCCGCTTCTTTTTACACTGGCAAGATTTTGATGTGATGACGTTGTTCATTTTGCATAATGGTTCACAGGCAGTGGTGCAACTAGGGTAAGGCAACAGGGTCAGCCACCCTGGACACCAACCAGAATAAGGGGGTGAGAGAAACCTCTTTTGCCACAGCTGTGTGATTGCAATTGCAGCAACAGAGGCAACTGAAAGTCACTACTGCATGTAGCAGCTACCCAAGGCACCCAGCAGCATAGTTAAGCTGCTCTTTACAGGGCTCCTGTAGAACGGTCAGCATTGATTCCTATAGGATATTCAAGCAGAAGAAGTCCAAGTTGGGATAAACTAGCCAATACTAGAGAAGTTAGGGCCGGCTGCTATTTAATTGAAATTACTCCTCATCTTACAATCACAATTAGGGTGACACCAAAGCCACCAGAACTCCAGAAGTAGAGAATTACAGGCTCCAATGCCTAGTTTGTAAACGGCATGCCTCAAAGACCCAGCTGCCTCCATGATTTTTTCATCTTCCTTTTTAATATAAAATCCTACTTCTTGCTTAAAGTCAGCTAAGCTGAACTAGGGATACACATGCTTGCTAATAACCTGAAGCTTACTAACAACTACTAGCTGAATGTGAAGCAGACATGTAACAAGCAATTTCTGTACTGTGGGCAGCAGCAGTGGCTTAGATAGTGCCCGTGGCAGCAATCAGTCTGGTAGCAGCAGGTACCTCTTTTGTTCTAGCAACCTCCAGGAATCGGGTTGTGGGGTCACAAAACACTTATCAATTGTTTTGCAAAGTGCAGGTCAAAAATCACACGTAAAAGAAGAAAGACTTAGAGGAGGGGATAAATAAAAGCATTCACCCAGACAAAGTTTTATCTTCCTGTCTAGGAGCTTTTCATGTTATACTATTTGCTCTTTGTACATAGATTATGGTTAGGCTGACCATATGGAAATTCCAGGTATCTTGAACAGCATCTGGGAAATCCAAGACACTGCCCCTTCCTCTGCCCCACACTCTCACAACTCAGTGGGTGTGGGGCTGCAAGGCGCTCCACAGCAGTCCAACTCCTGGCCATACTGTGCCCAGTGCCCCTGCATTTCCAGGATGCCCATTATAATTCCCAACAGCCAGCTGGGTTTATGTAATCTGGGACTGCCCCAGCTAAAAGGGACAGATGGTCATCCCAATTATAGAGCAAACAGCATAAACACCTTATTAGTTTAGCAATCCTCATTGTTGCTCTTGATTTTTTTAGCTTCAGTTAGCTGCAAGAGATCTTTAGGATACTGCAGAAACACATATAAATCAACACATGCAAATACACATGCATCTAGATGTATTATAATCATATCTAACTACACACATGCTATACTACTGAAGAGCCACACACACATACACTTATCTGAGGGCATTTCTCCATTTCTTTAACCAGCAGTTTGTTCAAAGGGTTGAATATATTGGGCTTTGTGTTGCTTTTCCAAGTACACATCCAGTTCTAAGTTTTGAACAGAGCGCCATTTTCTCCAGTAAAAATCAATGGTATAATGAGCATCCCATGTTGGGCTGTCTTTAAAAAAACCTAAAAGACAAATAAAGGCCCCCCACCCTGTGAGGCATACATCAGAAGCTGCAGTTCTGTAGCACTGTGGCAAGCCTGAGTGCTGTTTCCTATGTTGCCTTCCTCTGGAAGCTCTTTCTTTAATTATTGCAATTGAATTATAACAATATGGAAGAGCTAACAAAATTACTCAGGTTGGTAAAAGCCAAATAAATCCTTCTTCTGCTTTGTGTTTGCTGAGGATCAAAGATCCTGTAGTGTTTTGGCCTGGGGCAGAAGCTTTTGTGATACAGAGAACACGAGCAGGAAAAAGATAAGGCTCCAGAAGCTCCTAGAGTCATGATTTTACCCACAGGCTGTGTGTGTCAGGATCTTTCAGCCTGAACAACACTTTCCATGGCTATAATTACAGCAGATAAAGGTCAGTGAATGCACACATCTCACTTTCTCCATCACCAAAGTATGGGCACTTCAAGGTGCAGCACTTCCACCTCCATTAATTTTGCAGCTTTGGAAGTAATTCTTATGGTCAAATCAATTTGACCCTAAGGCAAGGGCAGGATGTGAAGTATTACAATGGTGATCTAAACCTCATACTAAGAAAATGTGACTTGCTCGGGTTTGGAAAAGCTACAGGTGAAGAGCTCCAGGAAGTTTTCAGGACGTGGATGCTGGCTACTAGGGCTGTGTGAAGCTTCAGTTGCTGATTTGATTCAGCAGAGATTTGGTCTGATTTGGCAGCTGAATCTCCAAATCTGAATCAAATCAGGAGACCCTTTAATCTCTCTCTGAATTGATTGGAAGGGTTCCAATTCGATTTGGAGATTCAATGATTTGAACATAGACACAGCTTTAAATGCTTTTTCTACATACCTCGAGGTACCAGGTGGCTCGTGAATGCTGCAATGCTGGGGCAGATGAAGCGTCTCACACAAGTGTGTGTGTGGTGTGGTGGGGTCCCCAGGGTGCTTGACAGCGGGCCTGGAAGTGAACCAGAAGCACTTCTAGTTCACTTCCAGGTCTGCTGCAGAGCGCAGGGTGGGGGGGAATCCTCCCCCCAGCTCAGTGACTGGTGCCTCCTGGGTCAGGGTCCCCCCACAGCCGATTGCCAAGCTGGGGGGCGGGGCGCAGGAGAGGGAGCCCCCGGCATGCTCAGCGGCAGACCCAGCAGTGGACCAGAAGTACTTTCAGTTCACTTCCAGGTCTGCTGCCAAGCACGCAGGGGACCCCCCTGTGCTCCTGTGGGATGCTCCATCCACTCCAGCATTGCAGTGTTCATGTGCCACACCTCATACCTCGAGGTATGTAGAAAAAACATTTAAAGCTGTGTCTATGGCCAAATCACTGATTCTCTGAACCAGCACTGAATCTTCAGATATGGATTTGGCCAAATTGAACTGGGACATTGATCCAAATCAACAAATCTGAATCCAAACTGAATATGGCCCGTTTTGCACACCCCTACTGGCTACTTGTTAAATCTCAGCTCAAGCTGCTTACAGAAGTCAGAGAAAGAATCTAAATATATTGATCGTCCACAACTCTTAGTTAAAATCATACTTTATTGTTCAAATATATTAAAATTTGCCAATAATGCCCAAAGAAAACATGCCACATTATCTTTTAAGAGTGTTCATTCATTGCCTCTCTCCCGTGATGAAGCTTTGGAAGCAGAATAATAGACTCCCAGCTGCAAATCATTTAGTCAGACCTAATCAGCTTCATTTCATGTGGCTCAGGAGCACTCGGATGTCCGCCTGTAACTATTTCTGTGCTCTTATGAGTTACAGACTTTCCTGGTAAGAGGATCTTTTAAACACCAACAAGCACGGGGGATATTCAAACCCTACAGTGAGTTGAATACACTGACAAAAAAGTATGACTAATTACCAGTTATGTAAGCACTATACAGAACACCATTAGCTTATTTTTGCAGGTTATTTATATGGGTTGATGATTTTTGCAGGTTATTTATATGGGGTGATGGTTCAGATAAAATAATAATAATAATAAAATCCACCCCCATCCTCCACAAAAGTGCAAGGTAAACATTTTCCAGAAAAGAATTAGAACAAATTGAGAAAAATATGGATTTAGGCATCTAAAGTAAGACAACTAAGTTTTAGCTATGGCATTCATCCATTGCTAGCTATTTGCAGTAAGTTCTTAAGTATGACCATGCCATCAATAGCCTAGTCTGGAGTAGGGATTCTGTGTGCCACTCACAAGATGCATCTACACATGCAAATAATCTGGGAGCAGTTTACTTTTGAGTAAACCTTGAGCCGTATACCATGACCCACTCTATGCTGTAGGACAGCGTGCCCCCTCCCCTCACACTGCTGCTGTTTTGTGGGCAAACCAGCTGTCTCACCTCTCCTCCCCTCCCTCCACCACCTCCACATGAGCACTGGTGCACAGGTAACATAAGCCCCCCTCTGCCACATAGGCAGTGAGCTTATCAGCCCCACTCTGGCCAGGCTTTCCTGTCCCAGACACCACCACGGCAACAGGATCAATGGGAGAAGTGATGGCCTGGAGGGAACCCCCAGGCCACACATTAACCCCTCACTGGTCACCACCTGGAGATGCCTGCTCTAGAACAATTGTGACCTGACAATAAACTAGTGACTGTACATGATGCAACCTAAAGAGGAAAGAGATGACAGTCGCAGGCTTCCCAGGGTCCATTCTGAACAGTGAAGGGAGTTGTAAATGGTTGTGAAACACAGTCCTCTCTTTTCCCTCTCTACACTGCCCAGGCAGCATGAAAAGAGAATTGCATAAAGAGTACCAAGGAGGCACAAAGCCAGCACAGCCAGCTCCTAAACTTCTGTCCTCACAGCTCCTGCCAGATGGGGCATATCAGGGTTGCAAGAGAAAGGCGGAGGGAGTGGGCACACTGAAATAATCCCCAGTCCCTGCTGGCACATACATTCTGCTGTGTAAAGTGAACAGTAACTAGCTTTTTGTTGCTTCCCTCCCCTCCCCTGTGCTCAGACTAAGCTGGATGCTGCAGAAAATCCAGGAAAGCATCTTAATGCAAACAAAAGCAGCCGTTGGCATTCTAGGTGCAAACCTGGCAAATTATGTGCTTTGGGTGAGTTCCTGACAGACACTGACAGGGTTTTAATAGTATATGACGGTACGAGATATTCTATTAAATCAATGTTAGATCTCTGATAGGGGCTGTATAAAAGGTACTCTTTCAAGATTACTATCCCTCTGAGTTAAAAGCAAGTTAGGGCAATCTAATCAAAAACAGATACCACCACCAAAGAACAAGGAAACAAGTAAAAGTAACTTAGATAAAGTAACCCAGCCACTAAACAAATAGCTTTACTTAATAGGGACCTGTTCTTCTTTTATTTCCAACATATCTGAAAGCACAAGTTATTCTATTGAAATAAACATAATCTCTACTTAGCTCTGATCTAATTGGTCACTGTAGAACTCCTAAAATAGCCTTGCTTCCCTCATTTGTTTGGTCTTCCTCTCCATTTTTTTTGGCACCTTGATTCAAAGGTCTTTAAAGCCAATAGAAAGACTCCTCCTGACTTCAGCAACTTTCACCAAATCTTTGGCATACATGCAGCATATTTCTTCTATAATTGACACAGATATTGTAGACCATGACAGAACAGGCACCCTCACACACTCACAGCACAGGATATGAATAACTCCTAAAGATGGTAATGGGAATTAGTCACATCCTGAGACAGACCAACTGGGCCTTCAGCTTGTTGATTGGGTTGCTCTGCAGTAGAACACTGCCATTGTAGATCTACCATAAACAAGACTAATGACAATATTCTGAGAAACCAAAAAAAAGAGAGAGCATGCATAAGCTACATAAAATATTCTCAATCAGGTTAGTATAACTAGTCAAATTTTTAGTCTCACTATTTGGCAGTGGAAACTATTGCAGTAGTCAGGCAATATGTCTTTTTTTAGAATTGCCTATTTAAAATAATTTAGCCTGTGGTCCATGTGCTCTTATCAGGCCTGTGTTTAATATCTGGGCTCTAGTTTTCCTCAACCTTTTTGGACTCAAGGGACTCCTCTGTAACTTTTGTAAATGGAGTGGCACCCAATTTAAAAAAACTAATTTATAGATTACAGCACTTGCTTCCTTGCAGAGGAGCCTTACAAAGGGAATGGGGGATTCTCCAGGCAGAGACAAGTCTGAGCCTGCACTTATCTGATTAATTTATCTGCTCACCACCTACAGCCTCACACGTTATGGCACCTTCAAAAGATCCGGTGGCACCCAGAGTATCCTGCTTAAGAAACACTACTCTGGGTCATCTTTCCAACATTTGGTGAAAAAGTTTGGAGTTAGGCAGGAATTTTTTGCCAAAATGGTATTCCATTGGAAAATACCTACTTACTGACACTGATCCTTGTAGTGATTGGGTGGATCTAGAAGTAGTGAAGTTTTTACAGAACTTTTTATTGGGTAAAGGTTTCTCAGTTCCAGGATGACATTTATGCTGAAACCTAGATAACAAGGGTCCCCCCACAGGGAAATCTGAGAATAGTTAAAAGCCTGGTGGTCTTGGCACTAGCCAGAATGTGGGATATCCATATTGTGACAAATATAAAATGACAGAGGGGAACTTACCTGGGGTGGAAGATGAGTGGAACTGGTGCAAGACCACACCAAGCCGAAGGAGCAGCAGGAGTAGAGGCATAGGTGAAGAAAGCACTGTGGTGAAAGCAAAAAAAAACCAATAAAGAAACAGCTGAGCCAGGAGGAGCCGGGATCAGCTCCTGTGCTGGTATGGTCACATTTTGTGGCCACTTGCCAACGCTGATTCGCTGGCCAGCTCGCAGAACCAGGGATAAAAACCCCCAATGGATGGTGTAGCAGGGCACCAGGGTGCCTGCTACTAGCAGGAGGAATAGGGCTGCTGAAGCGCCCTGGAGCAACTCAGATGGGGGTTGCTAGGGCAACCAGGCAGGTCATGTGGCCAGGAAAGGGCAGGGCCAGGCCCTTCTAAATAGCTAGGCCAAAGCCTAGCTAGCAGTTCCCTTCTGGCAGCCGCAGGAGCAGGAGCAGGAACAGGAGCTCTGTGGCTGAGCTGAGCGGCCAGAGTTGGTGGGCGCAGCCTTACCTTACTGACTGACTGGCTGCGATGATGCTAGGGATGAGAACACCCTGATGAGAGGTAGGGTTGGGAGCCCTAGAGGGGGCTCGGAGTTTGCATTACGAGCGGGAAGGCTCTTTGTTGGTTTTGTTACAGCCGTTTGGGGCCTGGTCTGTGTTATGGTTACACTGGAGGACCGGGTGAGGCTGTAGGGGTGTGAGGAGGCCTCACGGGAGCTCCCCAGCAGCCTGGAGGTTCCTGGTGCCCCGCAGGGGCACAGTGCCAGTGGGGCACTACTTTTTGCACTGGAGAGGCGCGGCGTTGCACCAGAGTGGCGCGGTGTATGGGGTTTGGACCCCAGCCCATGAGGGCGACAGTTTGCCCAGTGGGGCAAACGACCCAGGAAAGGGTCAAAGGGCCAGGCACAGCTATGGCCACCTGAGCCCCAAGCGTGGGAAATGCATGGCACGAGAGGTGCGGTATAGGCCCCAGAGTGGGTGAGATCCCCAAGAGGGGCAGCAAGCGCGGTGAGCACTGCAGAGACCCCCGAGAGGGGCAGCAAGCGCGGTGAGCGCTGCAGAGACCCTGAGAGGGGGTGAGACGCGCTAGAGGCGCCAGGCAGGGTGCCGGGAGGTGCAAGGACCAGATATCGTCCACAAACAGCTGCGAGGCTTGGGGCATGCTAAAGGGGAGGTTTGGAGGAGGTTTGCATTGCCCATAAGGCTGGGGGTGTTGGACCACCCCACTTTGGAACGGAGGTGATCCCAGCTAGGTGTCATAGGGGTAAATAGGCAGCCTCCCATTCTGAACCTCAACATCAAAGACGTGGCGGGTGAGTAGAGGGTGCCAGATCACCCTAACTGGCATGGCAAAGGGGCACTAGCGAGCTCATGGCCACTCGCGGGCCCCACCCCGTGACAGATGGAAAGCCTGGGGGACTGGAAGTGGGCTCCCCTGTGGGCACTCAGCAGTCCAACACAGAGCTCTGCCCCACGGGAGGAAAGTGGTGGCAGCCCTGAGACTGAGACAAATTGCAAGCACAGAAGGGCAGCAGTACTTACCTGAAACAAATACGTGGACTCCTGATGTCTCCCAGGCAGATTGGGCTTACCAGGAACCTACAGAGAGAAGAGACGGCTGTCCATGACTCAGCTACAACAAGCAAGGAGCATTGAAACTGACACCGGGAGTCAAGGTAACCCCAGGCCAGGTAGAGGCTAGATCAGCCCCACTGAGGCAAGATCCCAGTGAGGCTAACTGACATCTGTACATGATATACCATTTCAAACAGCCAAGATGTATACCAACACTGTGACCAAACCCAGAAGACTGGGATTTGACATCCTTGGTTGGCGCTAGGTGGGGTGTAGGGGAGGCAGAGCCCCAAAATGGGAAGATTGATGGGAGGATCAAAGGAGGGGACCAGGAGGGATGGAACATACATCTTCCTCCCTATTAAATACATTTATTCCAGCAAAGTCAGGGCAGGTGAGACCCACTGAGGGCCCTCCAGAATCTGGCTCGGCAATTGACCATCCTTCCTGTGTACAATGGGGACATCTGATAGGCCAGCACGCACCAGATGTTCTGGTGAATGGCATGGTCGCTTACACATATTCAAGTCCTGGCTCTGAATGAAGGAGAAATTTGAACTGGAATCTCCCACATTCCATGTGAATGCTCTGAGCAACGAAGCTACTTTGTTCTCCTCCTGCTTCTATTCTACTTTAAATAATTAGAATAGAGGAGCTCACCTGATATTGAAGGAACTCAGACTTAAGACTCCCTATCCTCCCAGGAAGGGAGGAGCCAGGAAGAGCCAGGGCTTGAGTTTTGCTCTTCTATATACCCAGTCCCCTGAATCCCGTTGTTCCTTTTGCTTGGTTATAGAATACTTCCAAAGGTTTGGATTTATTTGTGATATAAAAACAGGAACATTTCTTTACATTTCAAAATGTTTGAGAGATGGGAAAATTGTTCCCTGCCTAGGTCTAGAGAAAACACCTTTTGACTTCCTGGTAAACAAAGATGAATGTTTTATCTGAGCTAAAACAGAGCATCAGCTCACTCTGCAAATGCCCAGCAGCACCAACTCCAGACTTCTCCACCAGGAGCATCAAAGACAACCGCAACACAGTTTTTTCTTCCACTAAATGTAAAATAAAATTCAAATACTCAGGCAGCAACAACAGCCAAATATGCCTTGAGCAGTCTGCTTAGCTATGAGTACTAATGTTAATCTCACTGAAAATATCCTACACCTCTACACATCCACATTACTCCCTAAAAATCAATAGACCAGCAAAGAAATCCCCTATGGAAACTTCACTTAAAATGCTGCCAGAAGGAGCAACTACAAACTCAGATCTCCTGACTGATAATTAAGGAGGCCTCATAGCTCCTATCATCCCCATACACAAATGTAGCTCAGAGGCTGTAGACATTTGGATGTGTTAATGCAGTATGATAGGATTTTCTAATCAGCCATGGTGAACCTCTGACCTATTCATCTGCTTGATTCCTACCCTGGAAGAAGGAAACACTTTCTCTTTGCTTTTCTTTGCCAGATCTCTCCATGGCATATGCCAGGTGGTGAAAGAGTATAATCCTTTCATATGCTTGGCTGACAAAATTATGCCATCAAAAGTCACCAGTAGACCAGAGTTAAAGCAGCAGGGAAATGAACACAGTTAGCCAGCTAAGTTAGCCAGCAAAAGCATACAGGTATTTTTAATTTCCCTAGCTGTTACAGATATTTCAGAAGGAAGAACATAATGAATGGAAAATGCTGCATTACCAGCATGAGATATTGCAAGAAGATTGTTGAAGCTCATCTAGTCCTCAGTAGGGGTGTGTGAAACAGGCCTTATTTGATTTGGATTTGGATTCAGCCCAAATCAGGGACAATGATTTGATTCAGATCACTGTGCTGATTCAATTCAGCTGAATCTGAATCTGAAGATTCAATGCTGATTCAGAGAATCAGCAATTGAGACATAGACGCAGCTTTAAATGTTTTTTCTACATACCTCGAGGTACCAGGTGCAGCTCATGAATGCTGCAATGCTGGGGCAGATGGAGCATCCCATCAGAGCATGTGGGAGCCCCCTGCACACTCGGCAGCAAAATCAGTCACGGGGAGACCCTGCGTGCCCTCCCAGACCCAGGAGGCACCAGTCACTGAGCTGTGTGGGGGTGGGGGGGAAGGTGCAGGCTTCCCCTCCCTGGCCTCTCCCCGACAGACCTGGAAGTGGACCAGAAATGCTTCTGGTCCACTTCTGGATCTGCTGCTGAGCGTGCTGGGGAGCCCCCGCGCTTCTGTGGGACGCTTCATCCACCCCACCATCTCAGCATTCATGAGCTGCCTGCTACCTAGAGGTATGTAGAAAAAACATTTAAAGCTGCATCTATGTCCAAATCTCTGAATCTTTCCGAATCTCTCCAAATTGATTTGGAGGGTTCCAATTCGATTTGGAGAGATTAAAGGGTCCTCTGATTCCATTCGGATTCAGAGATTCAGCCACCTAATCAGGCCGAATCTCTGCCCAATAGAATCAGGTACTGAAGCTTCACACAGCCCTAATCCTCAGTAATACCCTGTACTGCTCATTCATGCAGGTACAGGTAGTGACCTAGTCAATAATCCCAGTTAGAGGTAAAGACCCAGGCAAGGACAGGGAGGTTATGGAGAGGAAAATGTGGCTCTGTAGATGGTGTCAACAGAAGGGTTTCAGCTTTTTCAGGTATGGAAAAATATTCTGCAAAAACATGGGGTCCATCTAACAAAGGAAAGGAAGAGTATTTGTGGATACCACCTAAAAAACCTAGTGAAGAGCGTTTAAACTAGACTGGATATTAAAACCAGAGGTATGCAATAAATAATGATCTATTCTAGACATAGTGCTGAAATCTGGGAGGAAAACAGAAAACTGCAATAGGGCCCTAACTGAAACTGGATTGAGAATAATGAAAGAATGCGCTGAGCATTAGACATGTCTGAACATACATTCTAGGAGTATGGAGAACAAACAGGAAGAACTAGAGGTCTTAGTACACAAGCAAAACTATGACATATTTGGTATCAGAGAACACAGAACCAGTATGTTGGTACAAAAGGCAACTGGGAAACAAGGTCTCCTGGGGAAATAATGCAAGGGATAAAGTACAGAAAAGCTGGCAGTTACTGAAAGAGACTATTTCAAATGCACAATGGCAAACTATTCCAATGCAAAGGCAAGATAGCAAGCATAATACATCACCACTATGGCCTTATCACAAACTCTTCAGTGTCCTGAAAATACAAAAGGAATCACACAAAACATGAACAAGGGCATATAAGTAAGGATGACTATCAAGAAAGAGCATAAGCATGTGGAATAAAATCAGAAAAGCTGAAATATAAAATGAGTTTCAGTTAGCAGGGGATATAAAAAGCAACATAAGGGGCACATCTACTTGTTGCCTTACAGTGACATTTTTACTGCACCATGCTTTAGTACTTTCTTTTGGAAGTACTAAAGCACAGTGCAGTGACTGCCTATTCTTCACCATAGCAACATGCTATAATTAGGGAGCATGCTGCTACAGCGAAGTAGCAGCTGGTCAGGTGTAGACTCATGTGATTGCTATGTCACCGTAGCATATAACTACAGCAATGTAGCATGTAGCTACAGCGACGTAGCATGATGTGTAGGACCCAGAGGTCCTATAACTATATCTATAATAGATATCAGTATCCTCCTGCTATCAATGTAGCAAACGTAAGATGAAAACAAATGGGAGAAAAGGTCCATTACTAATAGGAAAGGTGACCAAATGCTGCAGAAATGCCTGGAGTATTCAGTGTTGTCTTTCCACCAGCCTTCTCAAGAAAAGGACTACTGTGACAGATAAATTAACTTAGCAAAGAGACAGGTGTGCAGACCAGAATATAGTTAAAGTCAAAAGAACCCTTCCCCCTCCTCCTGTCCTGTGGAACCTCTCCTATATGCAGACAGGTACACAGCTGGTTGAAGAAAAACTCTCAGAGTAGTTAAATCAGTGGTTTCCTGAGCACCCGGGAAGACATCTCAAATGGGGTCTCACAGTGGTTTGTCCTAGATCAGTTTTAGTCAATATTTTTATTAATGGCTCATGAATAACATCAAGGAGTTGCAAGTATTTTGGAGGACAGGATTAGAATTCAAAATGATCTTGACAAATTGGAGAGATGGTCTGAAATCAACAAGACAAAATTCAATAATGACAAGTGCAAAGTGTTACATTTAGGAAGGAGAAGTTAAATGAAAAGTACAAAATAGAGAATAACTGATTAAGCCACAATACAGCAATACAGTCAATCATTATCTGGGGATTGTGGCTGTATGAGAGTCAGCAATACAATGCTGTTACAAAAAAGACAAATCCCACTTTGAGAGGAATTTACTGGAAAATGATATGTAGGACGCAGGTGGTAATTATTCTGCTCTAGTCAGTGCTGACAAAGTCTCACTTGGAACACTGCATCCAGTTTTATTGACCACACTTTAAAACAGATGCGGACAAGCTGGGTAGAGTGCAGGGAAGTGTGAAAAGACTAAAAAGAATTTTAGAGAATCTGGCCTTTGTGGCACGGTTGAAGAAATTAGGTTATTTACTTCAGAAAAGAGAAGACTAATGTGTGGACACGATAGTTTTCCAGCACATGAAGGTTGCTATAAATGGAATGGTAATCAATCATCTTTTGGAGGAGGACAAGAAAAAACTTGGTTAAGTTGTAAGGATGATGACATGGGTTGCATATCAGGCAGAGTTCCAACCATGAGTGTGATGGAACACTGGGATGGATCCCTAGGGACATGGCGAAGGGTCATTAGAGGTTTTTAAGAACAGGTTTGACAATGTTTCACGGGGACGTTCTAGGTACACTTGATCTTGCCTTAGTGTAGGGGGATGGACTACCTGTCCTCCATATCTATGGTTGCCTAATCTTTATCTTCTAGAGATAGAGCCCAGGTCCTAGAGAACAGACAGGAATTCATTCCTGATCTGAGGTCCCAGAATTTGACACACAACACAATCAGCACTGCTGTTATATGCTATCTCTGAGCTATGTCACTGATGCACAAGAGGCTAAGTGCTTTTGAAAGCTTCAGGGAGCATCTTCTAAATTACCTTGTAAATACAGAGCTTTTATGTGAACAAGCTTAAATTCAAAGAATCGTGACGTGGAACTTATCCTTCCAGATGAGATGTCACACTGAGGCCTGTAGCAGGGCACTGAGATGTACCTGCTTCTTTAAGAGTGCAAGCAGCATGAGAGGCTGCTTGCAGGTGGCAGAGGGGAGCTAATGAGGGGCTCACCTGCCCAGAAGAAGGCTTAGGCTGGAGCTATATAAGCCCAGAGGCTGCACTGGTCAGGTATTGTCTCCCTAGCAACCAAGAAGTGAGGAGCTCCTGCCTGCAAGGCACCAGGCCTCCTGAACGGATCTGGATTTGGGACTGAACAACTCTGCAGGCTTGGGAACAGAGGCAGGTTCCATGGACTGAGAAAGACGGGGTTTACAGGCAAGTGGCCTTCATTTATGTTAAACCTCTAGAGTAGGGGTATGCAACGTTTCTGGCCAAAAGGTCCAAGAGCCTAGGAAAAGGTTAAGCTGGGCCAGAGGGTCCAGGAGCCCAGAGCAGGCCAAGCCAAACTAGAGGGCCTGAGAGCCTGGAGTGGGGGCTGCATATAGGACTAGGGGTCTGAGAGCCTGGAAGGGGGGAGCTGTGTATGGGAGCAGGGGTCCAAGAGTGCAAGGGGAAACTGAGTAAGGGACCAGGGGGTCTGAGGGCCCAAGAAGCCCGAGCGCATAAACAGTTACATCAATGAGAGAAAACATCCCCTAGGCTTGGGGTGCAGTATAGATCAGATGAAGGAGCTGCAGAATTTGCCCTTAAAGTTCTTGATACCCTACAGGGGCCTAGTCAGTATGAGAGGGACTTACCAAGCCTGAGGGCTGGAAAGACCCAGTGGGAACTTATTGGGATGAGGACTCACTCTAATGCCTCTTGGCAACCTCCCTGAATCAATCTATAATATTTAAGAACAAGGCGTGACAGGCAAGTAATCTAGGGAGAGCGGCATTAGAGATTCAACCAGGCAAAAGTGGTAAAGCCACTAGGAGGTGTCAGAGTCAGCCCTGTGGCAATGAGCTTGTTACAAGGCCCCAATCAGGTATAGCCATTAAAGATATTACTACACTTTTTACAATGTAAGTGTTATTACATCTGTTATAATTTGAGCAATTTTTCTGGCCTCCCTAAATGCAATCTACTACTTCAGTTGAACATTGTATTCTTCATTTTGTTTCTTTGGCTTCTTTGTAGCATTAATTTTTTATTGTTGACTGCTACTTCCCAGACAAAATCATAATCTGATCAAAAAATTGTGTGTAAATAAATAAATAAATAAATTACATTTTTCAAACGAAGGCAGGTCAAAATGATGGCTATCATTGAGTCCCACGTAATTCTATGATTGTATCATATTGTCAGTGTTTCAAGAACTGGAACTCCATCAGCTTACCATTTTGCTTCATTAGTAAATTATATTTAAAACCCAGAATGATATAAGAAATGTACAACAATGAAAAATAACTGATCAAGTCTTCACCAAAAGTATCTGTTCCATTGTAACATTTGCAATTAATGCCATCTCACTCAGTCCCATGAAGTATCCAATCAAGGCAAAAAAACAAAATCACATGACTGTTGTAAATTTAGAAAATGGTGTCTCTCTCATCTATTCACAGCTCATAATGAGATAAAAGATCACTTCAAACATTTCTCCCCAAGAAGAATCTCAGAATCTTCTCTCCCTGTACCTTTAATTTCGGGCAATTTCATACCATGTCTTCCAGCTAAAGGAATCCAGCAGCAGACAATCTCACATTATCATTGCTGAGAAACCAATTTCAAGTTCTTTAATTCAGTAGTCTAAAAGTAGCTAACCCAAGGGAGAAAATAATATCACAAGAGAATAAGGGAAACTTGCATGTGACAACCAGAGTCTCTGTTTACTTGCAAGGAAACAAAAGGGTTTTGAAATGAGCTCGCTAATTCAATAGAAAACAGAGGCGGTTACTTGAAAAAACCTAGTGAACTCAACTGAAGAGGAATGAAAGGAGACAACAGAAGGAAGGATAGTGGGATTTTGGTGAAGGGTGGCCTTTGGGTTCTGTCCCTGACTTTGGCCATGGATATTATGCATGTTTCTAGGCAAGAATCTGTTCCCCTCCATGCCTGTATCCTTAGACAGAAGATTACAAAGGTGAGTGAAGTATTACTGTTTAATATCTTGAGACCTCTAAAATGTGAAGTCCTTTGTGGTCAGTAGTTACAAAAACGGAGATCTACCCCAACATCTGTGTGATGACTGCAGCTGTTGCCATGCATAGTAATTCAAAAATATGAGAGACCATTTTTGGAACTAGAGCTAGGTGAGAATTAGAAGACTGGAAACGCAGTCTTCTATGCTATACCATAGTTAATATAATGGTAGTGGATGATGCCAGAATGGAAGCCCAACTGGCTGTTATCCAAAAGCAGAAGCAGAGATAGCTTCCCTCCATTGACAAATCACTGTGCCTCAAGGAACAGGTATTATCTGTAACCCAATCCATGGCCCATTTAGGTGCTGGACATTGGGTGGATATTTCAGTTCAGAGTTACACTGTGTATTTAGCATAACCCCTATCTCAAATGCCATTGACCTTCAAAATGATAAAAACTTTTGGATACTTTTTTGCCAATCTGATTTAAAGAATACTGAGCATGTTGCATTCAGTTAAGCTGCAAAGATAAGTAGATGTGAAAATGTAACAGGTCTCATCTGCATAAGAGACTGCACTAAGCACAGATCTGAAATACTCATAGCCTCTATTTCTTTCTGAACTGAGCTATTGAATATTTGTGGATACAAAAGCCTTGGAATTACAGTATCAATCTTTATTAAATAGAGCCATAGCAGGGTGCAAAATGTTCCAGCTAATCCTCTGAACACTGACGGAATCAACCATTAATACACAGAAAATCACATAATATGTACAAGCCCTTCAGGTGGCAATATTCCCCGTATTGCCTGAAAGGCCAGAATGAGAATTGGATTATCTCCCTTTCTTCTAATATTTGGTTGCCTGCTTTGATTCTTTCCTCAGTGTGACTGTAGAGAAATACCCCAAATGAAACTGAATTGTGCTGTGATTTGCAGTGGAAGTCCACCTGTCTCTGGCCTCCTACAGAAATTTCTGATGTTCTATGTGAGGAATGGATCTCATATACGTAACTGGGTTCATTGACCCTTTAAAACTGAATAACCTTGCTAGTGTTGTCCACCAACGTAGCATTCAGTAGTCTTGCAAGGTTAGAAAAGTTAGCCTGAGAAACAAACAACCCAAACAACTTCCTTAACTCAAGAACTAAATGCTGCCCATCAATAGTAAATACTATAATAAATACTTTCAGTAACAAAGTAGTCATCAAACCATCTTCTAGCTGAGTCATCGCTCAAAATTTGTTCCCACAAAGTGTTTGATCTGTACTATGAAGCTTGATAGACGTGGGGAGCCTAAGGGTCTTGTTACACATTGCATTTTGAGCTGCTCAAATATTGATCAGTGTTAGTGCTAGATTGAGTCTGAAGCAGTCACACCTTAAGGCTAAAAACCTTGACTGTCCCCCACCTGCACAACTGTGACTTGCCACTACAGGGACGGTGAGACAGGACAGGCTCCAGTTGGGGTGAATGAGAGATGGACTGTGGGGCAGGAACGTGAAGCTGGGAGGTGGTGTCTTAACAGGATGGGGGTGGGTAATGAAATGAGAGATGAAAAGGAAATGGTGGTAGGGGAAGTGTTAGAATTACACAGCTTGCATCTTGCTCTTGATAAGAAACGAATGCTGCCCAAGGTTTCTCCCTCTCCTCCTTAGTCTTTCTCATGCTGATTACAGAAACTGGAATTTAACTGCATAGCCTTGGGGAACGAACTGTTGATGAACCCTTGTGGCATTGAGCATGCTTAATTAGCTGTTGCATATTTACCTCTCCGCCCTCCCTACTCAAATGACTAATTATACTATACATGCGATGTATGTGATGTATGAAATGGAAGTAAGCTGCAAGAACTTCTGTGTCTGCGCATGCACCCAGGAGATTTGAGAAGATAAATGCCGTTTGCAAACACAATCAAGGGTCAGAGTTAATTTGAGCATCTAGCTCTGCTCTGACCTTTGCTTGCAAGCAAATAGACCCTTAAGTGCTGACTGATGTCTGTGTGTCTGTGATCTCTGCGTGCCTCCGGGGAACGAACCACTGTTTGTGCAACAGAAGGGTGGTGAAATGAAGGAAGTCAGCCACTGAAGGATAAAATCAAAAAAAATAATGAAAAAAGAAATACTTTAAGAAAAAATAAAGAGGAAGTAAATTAAAGAAAGTCTTATGTTTTAATAAATTGGGACTTGGGATTGGGGTGTGGGGAGTGCTGGTTATGCTTTCCAGGGTGGTTGCAAGGTGGCAGCAGAGAGGAAAGGCCCTTTGTTGGGGGAGCTACTGCCCCTGCCCCAGGAACAAAGCGCCAACTCATGGGGACCCACTCTGTCCCCCTACCTTGTTCCCTCCCCAACCCTCCTAGATCTCATTCCTGGACCCATCAGTTCCCTTAACCTGGTTACCTGGCATGTGCTCTACATGCCTGGGGTTGCCCCCCTGGGGGTGGAAAGGTCACACCCCTGGAGGTGGGAAAGGGAGTTGGCTTGGTGCCAGAACCACCCCCTAGGCAGTAGAGTTTAGGGGGTGGAAAGTTTGTCTACACAGAACAGGACAATCCAGGGATTAAGAGCTCCTGGAGCCACTTGCAATGAATGTGTAACAGGGCCCTAAGACATCAGAAGGACTTGCTTTTTCTAGCTCATTCTCCTTTCACACTGCTTTGTGAATGCTTATGGATTCCAGCCAGGAAAAGACCTGTTCATCTCGTTTGCAGGTAAGAGGCTACTCAAAATTAATCTGATAATTAAATGCTGTGTCCTCTGCCCATGTGACAGACTGGACCCTGAGCAACACCTATAACTCCATTCTTACTGTATCACTGGTCAGTTTTCCACCAAATCCATCTCAGACCTCCTCTCTCCTTCTCTTTTTCATTGCTGTCATGCTGTCTTGGTTCTTCTCAAACCTTGGAGCTGGCTCTTTCATTGGCTCCTCATTCATCTCTCTGTGGGACCTCATCCTTTTATGTGGTTTTAACTACCTGACTTCCAAATCCACCTCTGCACTCCCCAAGTTTTCCCTTCCTGCTGAGTGTCGCATTCCTAGCATCTACTCTTGATATTTTCAGTCGTACCTTAAACTAAGCTTCTCCAAGCTTTCTGGAACATGCTTATAGGTGTTGCATTCTCCCCAATCCTGGTGGATGAGATGCTCAGGAAATATAATCTGGAGTTGGATAATAAAAATAAAAGATGAATTGATCACAAAGGCTTTTTGCCTAAAAACAGGATCTGTATTTTCATTGCTCTAATTCTCAACTTCCAGAGTGCTAGGGGGTCAAATTCAACTCTGATTTGAGCTGGTGTCATTATATTTGATGCAATAAATTTGCAACTTTTTACACAAGGGCAGAGTTCAGCTAAGCAAATCTGAGTTTACATAGCATAGTGCTGTTCAGAACTAGCTCAGCTACCAGAAGTATGATTGCTACATTATCCTGGGGCTCTACCCAGGTTAATTCTCAGAAGAGCTACTTAGCCTGTAACCATGCAATGCATAACTATCAATGGGTGACCAGGGCATGAACCCAAGTCAAGTCAAAGAGGATGTCGACAGTGGGAGTTGGGGAAGTATTCAGAGGCAGCGGCACACGTGAACTGAGTGTTGCAGCTGTAGGGGTCATGAGAGGGTTCTGGCATCAATCCCCTGGCTGTCGGGCACCACTCTCAGCAGCAGCATCTTCCATGGGGAAGGAGCACAAGACAAATGAGGGGACCAGGGCTACTTGTGTTTTCACCTACAGCACAGAACTTACCAGTTATGCCTCAGGTTTCCAGTACTCAGAAAAACTTAGGTATCTGCAAACACTGCATTTTGGCATGTAAATATGCACTAACAGGGAGAGCAGAGAATGAGGAATTAGCTTCCCAAGCTCCATTCTCTGTTCTCCCATTGACTCATTTAGAGCAGGTGGACAAGTCATATGGCATCTGTTTTTCCATCTATAGAACATATTTAACCCTAAGGGGTGGGCCTCAATTAACATTTTTCTGAAGTCTTCAGAGGAGAGGAACTATGTAAATGCAAACTCATTATTTTTTCAGGGTAGCATAGTGAGAGAGACAGTGGTTGCTAGCTTGTATCATCTCTATTCCTGGCAAAGCACTGTGACATTTCCTCAGCTTTCTGTCTGTATTCATGCCAAATGGCTTATTTGTTTGCATGGTGATGACAAGGCCATTAAGTGCCACTGGGTCCTGAATGACTCAGCAGTGTACAGAACGTACCTATTACACTGTGTCCAGCTTTGCCTATAGGACATGTGTGCTGTGCTGATTTTCTCAGCTGCTCATGAAGCACTGAGGAGATATAAAGCAAGACAGACACTTGTACTTATCTGTACACTGTGTCCACGATGAGTTGATAATAGAAAGAGAGTTATGTCAGGAACTCTAATTCACTTACACAGAAATGATCCTTAGCCTCAAGGGAGATAAAATGCTGGTGGATTCAAAACAAAGTAATTCTGAGAACACACCGTTTCAAATCCAAACTCTGTTGTTCCTGTAACCCCCTCCCCCCAAGTCCAAGCTCACTGTAGAAAATCCTAGATACTGCCTTTCAGCAAACTCATTGTTGGACTGAGAGCCCTAAAATATGAAGTACTCTGTTATCCACAAAATGGGTATGGTACGTGCTTTCTGTGTGCTACTCCATGCACCAGTGAAGCATTGGCCTCTCTCCGGCTGGCTACTGTGGCAGGTTTCATGATGTGTTTCTCTACTGCTGACCTACACGACAGTTTTCCTCCAGGATAGACGGTGGACGAAACTGCAATCCCTCTGTCAGACTGTAGATTCTGCAATAGTATCTACTCAAATGGGTCAACAGTTTCATCAGACTTCAGGCTGGTTTCATTGATAGCAAAGGGGCTCTTGGCTATCAGTTACTTCATCTCCTTCCTCCCCCCTCTACCTGCTCT
>NW_017728916.1:962231-963540 GCF_001723895.1 Crocodylus porosus
AGACGAGACAGGATACTGGGCTAAATGGATCCATTGTCTGAGCAAATATATGGTAGTGCTTATGTAAGGTAAAATGGCCCAATTTTCAGTGGTTCTGAGTACTCACAACTCTAACAGAAATCACTCAGCTGCCCATTGCCCTTGAAAGTCAGATTCTTGAGATTTACTTGCCAAAAAAAATGAATTTTTGGTGGATAATTCGAAAAGGTGGGACATTTTAATACAAATAATATTTTTTAAAATGCCATAAAAGAGCTTTTCTTGCTGTTCTATACACTAGTCAAAATTGAGAAGCCCAGGGTTCAGATATATGCTGACAGATATCCTCATTTTGAGTTCCCTGCCTCTGACTAGTTTCATCCATGTTTAATAATACTAAGCATTTGTCCTTTAGTTAGGAAGCTTAGCCTGCTATTTTTTGGTAGAACTTTCTTGGAAATTAGATATACTTTTGGAAATTAGATACACTATGTGACTCAAGAATCTTCCATTTGGCTAAATGAGCATATTAAAATAAATAAGCTCGCCAGGCACCCTACCTCCAAAGAAATGAGACAATATAGTTACAATGAGTCTCACCAGAATGAGTTCTCATTAGATCAGCTAAAAAAAATGAAGGAATTATGCTCCATAATCATCCCATGGTAGCACCCATTATTTTTACCAGCATTCCTTGCAGGGCAGGCATGGGCAGGGCTCCTGTACTCATCACAAAAACTGCACTGCTGTAGAGAAACTCCTCTGTTCAAATAAGTCAAAGATTGTTCTTTTCTCTTACTGCAGGGATAGAAAATAGATCATCATCAAGTGGCTGCACAAAGGGAATCTTGTTAGTGGAGGAAATGTAGGTTCCTATAAAAACTAGAATGCAGATAAAAATATTAATGGGCATATGAATGAAACAGAATCAACCACATGAGTTTATAACATTGAGATCTACATAAAGAATGGCTACAGCGTTGTTCAAAGCTAACATTTATTCCAAGGGTGATTAACAAGAGGATACATAAGTATATGGGTCTTCCTTAGTCCCAAGTATGTCCTCCAAAGCCTTAATGCTGCTTTGAAAAAACTGTAATCTTTTTTTCTCCACACAAATATACCTCTCACTCCTCTCTTCCTAGATCATCTACATCCTCCTCTGAATGATCTGGATTCAGTAGTAAGGATTCACTCAGCCAGACTTACTGAATACACAATATTTTGCAATAGGAGCATCAAAGCAGTAGTAAGGGAGGAATTGCTAGTTGGTGGCCTCCAGCAGGATTTATTCCTGTGGAGGACTTAATGAGGTATAAATCACATCTGT
>NW_017728916.1:964195-967375 GCF_001723895.1 Crocodylus porosus
GATTTCAGCCCCAATCCTATTTTTATTGCTCCAGACAGCAGTAGGGTTGAAGGCAGAGAAATAGTTTATGAAGTGAATAAAATAGCCAGTGTCTCCAGTCAGCAACACCAGCCCTGCCCTAATATTTATCATAGAACAAAGAAGATTATAAGTCAAGAGACTGAACCTGATTCACCAACCCATTTTCCAGTAAAACTCCATTAATTTCAGCCTAAACTGGAACAACATGATGGAGAATCAGTCCCACAGCCTTTTATTCTCAGTCCTTGGAGAATTTATTGATAATGCAGGAGTGCAGCACATTTTTTTCCACTGATGAAGCCATAGGGACTGGTTTATCTGCATGCAAAGAAGTTGAGGAGATGGATCTATGAAGCTGTTACACCCTGGATATGGAAGCTGACAGGTATGCCTATGAGATTAAGAAACTGTGCTTTGAGTCAAAACCCGTGTGCTGCCTTCTTGTCATCTCTAATTAAACTGAGGGGTGAGATTGTTCCCTAGAAGCCTCATCCTGTGAAACTGTAGCACTATGAGGGAAAAAAATCCACCCAAATGGCAGTGATTATATTTCTGCCTGGCAACACATTTCAGCTCAGTACAGCAAATGTGTCCAACTCTAGTGCTGAGGGGCTGTTCACACTCAGGAACAAATCTCTGCTTCTCCTTCTTGACAGTGAAGCTCTGCTGGTTTATACCAAGTAAAGATCTGCGTCACAGAGACTTTTACATTCCCAAGCAGGGACATCTGATGTGAGACGGCAGGGAGGCTTGTGGGGAGGAGATTGAAACTGCTAGGTGTTCTTGAAGGCTATTCACCAGGCCATGGAAGTGGCTGCACTGCTTCTGGTTTACAAAGCAGCACAGCCATAGCAGTACAGCAGGCTTCAAGTCATAGTATTTGGGGATTCATACGTTTACAGTACAGTAAATAGCTTCAGTGCTCCAAGGCTACTCACTATTGCCTAATACATAGGTTTCTTATTTCTTAGCGACAGAGCTGCTTATCTGAGAGAAGATCTTTTCAAATTGTATTGGAAGCTTTCATAAACACCATCCATTTCTAAACGCATCTGTAATGGGGGGCCTGCTCAGGGCCGATCTCAGCGTGGCCTGCCCACCTGTTCTTGGGCTAACCGCCCGCCGTCTTGCCTGCCACACCTTGATCTCAATTGATTAATAGAGATGTTAATTAAGCAGGAGGCTGCCCATTTTCTGCCCCTGATGCTAGGGGGCGCTATCTGTGGCTCCATTCCTCCCCTACATCACAGCCCAAACCTCACAGATGACATTGTGATGTTCTCACATGCGCCAGTCCCACACAATGCACCCCAGAATCCTACTATAGAACCCCACCTGGGTTCCCCCCTTCAGGCGGACTCTGCCACCGTCATACATCTCCCTGCCACAGGTTTCCCTTCGGGTGTGGTCCCCTCACTGGGACATTCGGCTCCCCTAGCCTGGCCCACCCCCAGGCCAGTCGGGACCCCAGGCCCCTGGCTCTTGGGCATCCCTCTTGGTGGGCCTCCTTGCCCTTCTGACTCTCCTTGTCCTGGCCCCTGCATGGGCCATTCAGGGGAAGCTCTGACAGGCCTTGATGTATGATCCTTATTCTTTCCCTGGGGTCCCCCTCTCTGCATCCTCCTTCATGGGCATGGGGAGCTGGAGTACCTTACACCACGACTGGTGCCTCAGGGTCTCAAAGGGGACTCTCACTTTTCTGCCCTAGGCAGCAGGTCATGGTGCTACTTACTACAGGTGTTATTTTCGACCCACACTCTGCCTCCCCACAGTGGAGGACTTATTGGGGTCAGGACTCACCTCTCCTGTTCTGGGGCGGAGTCCCCCCCCCCCCTTCACTCAGCCCTTGGCCCAGATCTTGGCCTCAGGCATCCAGAGACTACCTGGGCCTGCTCCCCTTGCTTGGGGCTCCACATCACCCCCTCACTGGGGCTCCTCAGTGCTGCCACCTCTCACTGGGGCTCCTTATTATTATTATTTTCAACCCACACTCTGCCTCCCAACAGTGGAAGACTTACTGGGGTCAGGACTTAGCTTTTGTTCTCTAGCTGAGCCCCCCCATTCTCCCCTCACTGGGCTCCAGCCCACACGGCCCCCTCACTCTGGGGCTTCTCATCATGGCCTCCTCTACTCGGGGTCTCAGGGCTTCCTTCCTCGGGTAGGCTCAGGTGGCCATAGCCGTGCGTACCCCCAACTCTCCCCCTTGGGGTCTCACACCTGCAGGGCTCAGGCAGCCTTAGCCACACCTGGCCTCCAACTCTCCCTCTTGGGGTCTCGAACCCCCGAAGGGCTCAGGTGGCCTCAGCCATACCTGGCCCTGGCTCCCTACTCTCCTCCTCGGGGCACAAAATGGACCCATGACTTGGGCTTCTAAATCTACCTGATGTATAAAATTTACTTTAAGAAGTAATATATAAACTTTTTTCCTACTCCTTTTCATAGTCTCATGAGTGGAATTAATATTTTAGAGTACCTCTTAATTGCATTCAAAATACGGTGAAACTTAATTAGCTCTAATTTTATTAGTGATTCACTTTCAGCTAAATGAAGAGAAAAACTAAGCATAATTAGAGATTGTAGCAGCAAAACTTTCAAAAGACACCCGAGGAAAAAATACTCATTTATTAATTAGGAATTTAAACATGGCTCCTGATAAACATCCAAAGATAATAGCTCAGAGAAGCAAACACCATTGCACTGAGCCCTTACTTCAAACAGTAAGAGCCCACAGAAAACCTGAGATGCTTCAGGAAATTAATTGGGTTTATAATTCATTAGGCAACAGTAAGTAGCTGAACCAACTTTAGCCTTTGGCTACATGTCATCATTAAATACCCAAAAGTGCTTTCCACAAGAGTCTCTGAGCAGACTCCTTGTAGATGCAGCTTCCTGCATCTCTTTTACACCCATCCTGTACTTCACAACATCTCTGCTCTGTTGTTTAGCTATTCAAGCCCTGGCTTTCCCTTAGGCCTGCTCAGTCAGAGCTGGCTTCCACCCAGCATTGCTCCTTCCCCAGACCTACTCACCGCCTCTTGCCCCTTTTGTCTGTCTCAGCACTCAGGATCAAGGCTTCCCCAGCTCCTTCTTTCATTTGAGCCTATATATTGCTTTCCTCATTGTTCCCCTTTGTCATATCCCTACCAGGGCAGGGTCTCC
>NW_017728916.1:967475-987602 GCF_001723895.1 Crocodylus porosus
CTGGACTCAATGATCTTCCAAGGTCCCTTCCAGCCCTAATGTCTATGAAATCTATCTTGGATGTTGACCGAGAGCTGAGTTTAAAGTCCTGATTATTACGGGATGATGAGATCTGTGTGTTTTTTTCTTTAAAGATTTCTTTTGAAAAATGTTACCTTCTTGATATGATTAAGTTTTGAACAGGTAAGAAGAGCTAGAAAGACACCTCTGAGAGACTATTACACCAAGAGCACACCCACGGCTAACAACAAGGCAAACTTCCTACATACTGTTACACCAATGTGCCTAATTCTCTGACCTGGAGGAACCCTAAGAAGATTGTAGTGATTATAGTTTCAATTAGCTCAGTATTTTGTGAGACTTTCAATGCCCCTGGAAAGAAAGAACTAAGAACCACAGTTAATGAAGCTTGCCATTATCCACTCTTAGCCAAACTACTGCAAGTGCTTCAACCTTCCTCCAGAATATCATTCTGTTACTCCATGTCCAGTGAGACACAGCTGCATTGCTATTTCTCCTATAATTCAATACAGTAAAGGAACATTTTGTAACCCGGGAGGTGGAGCTACCCCCCAGCTGCAGCCAATTGTGGATCCCTGGGTTCTCTGCCTTGGAGCCCTCCTTCCCGGAGTGTGGCGAGTCTCTCTACAGAAGGACTCTTGGTGCCTCAAAACCTTTGCTGAGACAACACTCAGTACTTAACTATATACAATTTATTTACATAAGGAGCAAAGGGAAGGTAGAAAAGACCATAAAAATCAATATATACACCAATAAAATACTAATAACTATTATAAACTAATAACTATTATACATATACTACAGCAGTATGAAACCCCAAACCGCCTGTTCTTCTGGAAATTTGGGAGCAGTCTCTGGGAAAGGGGGGGGGGCTCCTTTACACTCAAATCGCAGATCGGTTCCTAGATTAGTTTCACCCTATGTTGCTTGTAGTGATGTTATACAACTCTCAGCAATGAATGTCATGCTGGTCCTGGATGCAATAAAAACCCAGCCTTTTATACACACTCTCTACCCCCCACAGGAGAGGCAGCAAAGTTCTGACTCGCCCACATGGGTAAGCCCCTTCCATCTTATACTCTAGAGCATAGCAGCTACAGTTCCTCCCTGTATTGGTCTTGTACCAAACACCCCTCCTGCAGAGGGAGTGGAGTCAAACTCCCATGGCCTGAACCCAGCTCCTCCCCCTCAGCAAGGGCTTGGGCAAGCACCATGCAGCTTACTCCCCGACTCCAGCCTGCCTGAGAGGGGTTTATTTTCTGTTCCACATCTAGGTGAAAACCTGCAGTGTTGCCATCCCCACCTGCACTCTAGCACTCAGAAGTCAATGGAGGCACTCTCCCTTATATGGGACAGGTGACTCTCCACCTCCCCCCTCGTGGGCAAGCTGCGAGCTCCCAGGGAAGGCTCCTCTGGGGCTACAATTCCTTCTGTTATAACAATCAAAGGACAGCCCTGCCCAGACTTGACAGGCATCATCTCGCTCTGTCTCTCAAAACCTCCTGGCCCTTGGAGCAATGCCTCAGTCTCTGCTGTCCTGCTCTTGCTCTGGCCTTGTCCTGCTGACATGAGGCTCTTCTGGGGCTCATTTGACTGCCCTGCTGGGCCAGCTCACATCAGCTCATCCCTTCTTTTATCCCCTCAGGGGGCCACACCCCTAGATAGCAGCTCATCCAATCAGGAATTTGGAGTGAAATCTCCAGTCCCCTCATGCCACATCTGTGGATCATGGCTAGTCCAATCAGAAGTTTGGGTTCAACGTCCAATCACACTGAATTTCCTTTGCTGCAACAGGTTGAAGCATAAGCCCAACCAGACAAAGACCAGGCTGTAAGAGAGCCTGATCTAACTCTGTTACAATTTTTTTTCTCAGTGTCATGTTAGCCCTCATTCTACTCCTTTATACTTACAATAGGTGCTTTAAAGACATCTGTTCTTGATTTATTTGCGTATCTTTGGTCTGCTTCATTTTGATTAGAAAAGAAAGTACCAAAGACTAGGGCTGTGTGAAGCTTCAGTCCCTGATTCAATTCAGCAGAGATTTTGCAAGATTCGGTAGCCAAATCTCCGAATCTGAATTGAATCACAGGATGCTTTAATCTCTCCGAATCAAACTGGAACCCTCCAAAATCTATTCGGAGAGATTCAGCAATTCAGATGTAGACACAGCTTCAAATATTTTTTCTACATACCTCTAGGTACCAGGTGGCTCGTGAGTGCTGTGATGCCAGAGTACATGGAGTGTCCCACAGGAGTGCAGGGGGGCAGTTCCCAGCATGCTTGGCAACAGATCTGAAAGTGGACGCTAAGCCCACCCCCCCCACCACACCCCACCCAGCTCTATGACTGGTGCCTCCTGGGTCTGGGGGAGCACCCGGGGGGCCCTTCCACAGCCGATTGCTGAGCCAGAGAGGCACTGGGAGGGGGCCCCGGTGCACTCAGAAGTGGGCTCTGAGCACATGGAGGGCCCCCTGCCTAATTGGTGCATGGAGGTCCCCCCACACTCCTGTGGGATGCTCCATGCACACCAGCATCACAGCATTCACGAGCCACACTGGTACCTTGAGGTATATAGAAAAAATGTTTAAAGCTGTGTCTATGTCCAAATCACTGATTCTCTGAATAAACATCAAATCTTCAAATTCAGATTCAGCCTAATGAAATCAGGGGCAGTGATCTGAATCAACTAATTGAATGACTGTCCCCA
Organism: Crocodylus porosus; assembly: GCF_001723895.1. NCBI lineage: Eukaryota > Metazoa > Chordata > Crocodylia > Crocodylidae > Crocodylus > Crocodylus porosus. The sequence goes on from NW_017728916.1 coordinate 970,204, forward strand.
ATTTGGGCCAAATCCGAATTGAATAGGCACCACTTCGCACACCCCTACCAAAGACCATAATAAAGTCTTTCCACTGGAGATTACCAGGCTTGCTTTTACCTTGAGTTCAAACTATTTATTCCTGCTGTATATGTGGACAGTTCTCCTCCCATGAACACCTCTTGAGAAAAGGGAGGAACACACTGAAAAGAAAAATTAATATTTAACATTTTACATGTTTTTTCTTTTCCCTAGATCTGCAGGTTGTTTATAAAGCGGGAAAAGGTTGGTAGTAATATGCCTTGTCTACAGAAAAGGAAATGGAGATCAAATGATTTTCCCAAAGCTACCCAGTAAACCAATGACAAAGCTGGTAAATGGTATAATAATATTATCTAACTCTTATATAACAGTATGTCTTATATCTGCAAGCATTTTACAAATGAATGTGATTATCCCATAAGCAAACTGAAGCACACAGAGGGGAAGTGTCTTAAACCAGGTCATTCAGCTGGATAGCAGCAAGATAGAATTCAGCGACCCTGACTGCCAGTGCAGTATGGCCACACGGGTGCATCTACACATCGCCATATGGCAATGTTGTTACTGCACCACACTTTCATACTTCTTTCTAGAAGTACTAAAGCACAGTGCAGTAACTGCCCATACTGCACCATACAGGCAGCAGCACATGCTTCAATTTCTCTACTACGTCATCGTAGCGGCAGGTGGACCTGTATGATCTCTATGTTGCCGTAGCCAGCATGCCATACGGTGATATAGCATGTCACTATGTTGCCATAGGGTGACTTGTAGATGCACCCACTGTATCCTGGCCCCTATATTTGTGTCTTTTTGTCTGCATTTTAATTCTGCAATTTTTCAGGCCTGTTTCTCACCCCCACTGTACTTCGTGGGGGGAATAGTCATTTAACTCAGCAATGTTCTTCGGATTAAAAATATCTAAAGTTTTCATTGTAGGGTAAGTGTTCAATTCATTGATAATACCTGCCTCCCTCAGCCTTTATAAGGATTAAGTACTTAATGCTTGCAAAGTGCTTTGAAATTCTAAAATACTCTATACTCCTATTACTATGCATGAACATTTATTTGGCCTCCATTTGACTTACAGCCGCTGCTGGCTTGTATGCTAAAGGTCAGACTCTGACATCCTCACTGTTGTCTTACTATGTAAGCAAGCCCACTGATGATAGTGGAAATGCTTTCATTGGCCAGAGGCGCTGTTCAGCATGTAGAAAGGTGGTAGAATCTTACCCTGAGTAATTACTACAAATCAGCAGTTGCTTCCTAAGCTTTCTTGCATAGAACTAACACAAGGAATTTGCATAGCTATATAGATGAATTAATACGTTCTTTATGTAACAGCTGCAAAGCTTGCCTGGCTGCAAGCTGAGTGGGTGAGCTGTGATTAAGAGCTCTGCAAGAGAAGGGTGGCAAAACTTTGTAGAGGGTACATAAGCTTTACCAGACAGGAGGGTATGCAGCTCAACCCTGTGAGCTGCATACCGACACAAGCCTTAAGCAGCTGGGCATGGTATTGTACCAAGATCACGCAGGGAGAAAACAACCAATTGCATTTGCTAGCTGGAGTTTGACCCCCAGTGAGGCATACCACGCTGGGCATAAATTAGAGCTTTTGGCTTTAAAGTGGGTTGTAACAGAAAAAATCAGGGACTAGCTGCATGGGGCAAAATTAGAATATGCATGGACAATAACCCTCTCACATACATCTTGTCCAGCACAAAGCTTGATGCCATGGGCCATAGGTGGGTAGCAGCTCTCACTAACTATCAGCTCAGATCTGGTAAGCGGAATACTGACACTGATGCCCTTTTGCGTAGGCCTAGGATTGACAAGATTGAGGTAATCTCTGAGGAAGATGTAAGGAATGTTTGTAACTGGGGTAAACTGAAGAAGTTGGATGATTGCCTTGGAAGCCGCACAGCACAGATCCTGAGGCTGCCCCCGAAGGTATTCTAGGAGCCTTAGTACACTACATTACTTTGAACCAAAAGACTTTACCCCAGATAAGTCTCACTAGGTGGATGGAAGCCCAGATTGACAGAACCTGACATATGAGAGGTCCTCAAGTGGAAGTAGGCTGGGGTCACCACCTTTAAAACGAAACCTGAGTAGACAGAGGGCTGACTGCTCTTGTGGGACTGGCCTAAACTACAGGCTATAAACGGGGTGCTCTGTCGGACTACAGTGTCTCCCACCAGAAACACTGAGCATCAGTTGGTACTGCCCAATAGGGGTGTGCAAAGCAGGCAGTATTCCATTCAGGGGACGGTGTTTTGATTCGCTGATTCGGATCACTGTCCCGATTCGATTCAGCCAAATCTGAAGATTCAATTCTGATTCAGAGAATCAGCGATTCATCCATAGACACAGCTTTATATATTTTTTCTACATACCTTGAGGTACCAGGCATGGCTTGTGAAAGCTGAGATGGTGGGGCAGATGGAGCATACCACAGGAGCATGGGGTGCCCTCCACATGCTTTGCAGTAGACCAGAAGTACTTCCAGTCCACTTCCAGATCTGCCAAGCACGTGGGGGACCCCTCTGTCCCTCCCAGCTTGGTGATTGGGTGCAGGGGGACCCTGGGTGCTCCCCCAGACCTAGGAGATACCTGTCACTGAGCTGGGAGGTGGGGGGGTCCCCCAGGTTCTCCAGGGCAGAAGTACTTCTGGGTCTGCCCACTTCTGCCCACTTCTGGGTCTGCCACTGAGCGCATGGGGGATGCCCCCCCCAGACTCCTGTAGGACACTCCATGTACCCTACCATCTCAGCATTCATGAGCCATGCCTAGTACCTTGAAGACTGTAGAAAAACCATATAAAGCTGTGTCTACGGCTGAATCATTGAATCTCTCTGAATTGAATCAGAGGCTTACAATTCGATTCAGAGAAATTAATGGGTCTCCTGATTCAATTCAGATTCAGAGATTTGGCTGCTGAATCGGGCTGAATCACCTCCAAATCAAAAAATCAGTGAACGAAGGTTTGCACAGCCCTACTGTCCAAGGCTTATCAAAAATAGGCTGTGAGAAAGTTTCATGATGACTTTGGACACCTGGGAGTAGATAGGTCCTTGGGATTGCTGAGAGGCTGGTTCTATTGGCCACATAAGGCCAAAGACATAAAACAGAAGTGTAAGACTTGTTCTAGGTATGTACAACGAAAAGTGCTACCTAAGATGGCAACCTATCTACATACCTTCACTAGCTCACGGCCCTTGGAGTTGGTCTACATAGACCTTTTGGCTATTGAGGCAGATGTGCACAATGTCAGCAATGTACTTTTGGTGATAGATTATTTTACTAGGTATGCTCAAGCCTATCCTATGAGGGATCAGAAGGCTTCAACAGTAGCCTAGGTCCTATAAGATAAATATTTTTAAGTGTATGGCCTACCTGCCAGAATCCATTCAGATCAGGGATGTGATTTCAAGAGCACCCTGTTGAGAGAAGTCCTATAGTTGGCAGGTATTAAAAAGTCTCATACCACACCTTACCATCCCCAAGGGGACCCACAATCAGAATGGTTTAACAGGACCCTGTTGGACATGATAAGAACCCTCTGGCCAGAGGAAAAAGTCCACTGGTGTCAGCATATAGCCTTTCTGGTGCACACCCATAATGCTATTCGCAACAATGCAACAGGAGTAAGCCCCTACCTGTTAATGTTTGGCCAGGTGCCACGGTTGCCCATAGATTTGTGTTTCAGAATAGCTCCATATAATGAACAGATTGTATCATATCATCAGTACCTCAGTAAGTTGAAAGAAAGGCTATGGAAGGACTACCAGCTATGCCAGGAAGCAACAAATTGAAATATGATCTGTCACAAGGGCCAGTATGAGAGGCAAGTATGGCCCCAAGATTTGCGCCTGGGTGATCAAGTGCTCCTGAGAAATGTAGGCATAATAGGGAAACGAAAGATCATGGACTGGTGGAGGCCCGCACCCTATGTAATTGAAAGACAGATAGGAAATTTACCCATATATAAGATTAGAGGTGAGGATGGGTCTGGGGTCCTCAGGACAGTGCACTGTAATTTGTTGCTTCCGGTGGGAGAATTAGTGGGACGCTTTGCCATAGGCCCCAATGAACAGCAAGTACAGAGGAATGCCCAACTCAGAGCCTGAATGCGGTCGCCCAATGCTTCTGCAGAGGCAAGACCTTGGCAACCAGCAGCATTGGACAGTGATGAAGACAACACTCATCCGTCAGGGTACTGCCTATGCTCCAGAGACCCCAAGCCCTTGGAATTGCAAGAGGTCAGTCCTTCCCCTTTGGAAGTATATACCTTGACTGGGAGACCTCGGGAGTCCCAATTCAAAGAGCCCAAGTTGCCTGGACTTGGAAGATGCCCAAGAGCCGACTGAGGCAATGCGGAGAGTTCCACTGGTTTCTACAACCGAGTCCAGTTCTGATGAGGGGCCCTCGACTTCTGTCCCTACCAATGCCTCATGACCCACTCATGTGGCAAAGCTGGTGCTCAAACTGACATATGATGCCCTACAGCATTGCCTCGGAGGTCCATATCCTTTGACCCTGGAAAGACTGATTCTTTCCCTTATCTGAGTGCATTTACTGGGGACAGTAAATTAAATGCAGGGGAGAACTGTAACAGCTGTAAAGCTCACCTGGCTGCGAGTCAAATGGGTGAGCTGTGCTTCAGAGCTCTGCAAGAGAAGGGCGGCAAAACTTAGCAGACGGTGCATAAGCTTTACCAGACAGGAGGGTATGCAGCGCATGGTGCATGCTTTCTATTGGAGCATTTGAATTGTGACCAGAGCCCACATTGTGAACCATGGACTCTGATTGACTGTTGTTGAGCCATAAAAGCTGAGGGAGGAAACAGGGGAAAAAAGGAAAGGAGAGTAGACTGGAGGAGCGGACTCCAGCCCTGGAGAGAGGGGGTGCAGACTCAGCCCAAGCCAGGGGAGACCAAGCTGAAACTTGCCCGGGGAGCAGGCATCAGGACAGGGGCGAGCCTGTGTCATCCTGTGAGAAGCTGATTTCCCACTGGGTTTGAGTAGTGCAAGCAGGGACACAGGTGCCAGGGAAAGAGTGGGGAGGGGTTTGTAAGCAAGGCTGGTAAGCTTGCTGAGGTTGGGGGAAGCACCCAAGCCCTTAAAGGATTAATGACTGGGCAATGAGTGTATCTGACCAAGACTCTAGGGTGAAATCTGAGCTGGGAAGGCTCAAGCCACAGGTCAGAGACCTGCAGAGGGAAATCCCTGTCTGTGGTTGGATGTGCTGGGAGGGGGAGACAACCCCGAGAGGGAGTGGGCTGAGAGAAAATAAGCCACATAATCACTAGTTTTTGCAGTAGGTGTATTTTCAGAAGGAAACTGCTTAGGAGAACAATCTGCCAATAAAGGAAACAGGGAGCCTATTGCCTGCAGCAGCTGTTCAGACCCGGTTTCACTGTGTTACAAGGAAGGATTAAGAGACCATTTTCCCTGGAGCAGCAGAAGCCTCACCTCCACCATCTAGCGGTGGATCATAGCTATAGCTGTGTTGCTGTTTATTGCTATGGGAAGTGGATTGTGAACAGAAGAAAATCAATTTGGTTGAGGGGTGGCAGAGGGGCTGTTTTAAAGGGTTATAACAAGATGTATTAATTATAGAGGTAGTTTAACACAAGTAGGACCATCCAGTGTGCTGGAATTATCCATCTAATGTTGTAGTTGTACATTTTATCTAAATTGTTAGTTTGATTATTAACTATTGTTATTAATTTTATTTATTTTTTCTGTGTATAAATTGGTTGTGTATAATAAAAATAACATGTTCATTGGGGTTGAGAGTGAATTCCTGTGTGGTGTGGGTGAGGCACATCTATGCATGGTACATTTACGCATTCTTTAAAAGAGGATAACGCCCAGCTAAAAACATTAGTAATAAAAAATATTTAAAAGATGTCATCATCTTGACTTGCCATGACAAACTTAGCAGCTGCCTTAAAGAATGTTGTTTTAAGGCTAACCCCACTGTTGCAAATTACATAATTTACAATGCTGATACTTAAAACATACTTCAAAAGTTATAGTTGAAACATTAATCTTTCTGCTTTGAATTTTTTTTTCCAATTACAGCTCCTTCTCTTTTCTGAAATCCATATGCTCCAAGTGCATCTTAGACATGTGTGGTACATGGTGCCAAATTCAGGCTGGTGAAGGAAGGAACAATTCTACTGAAGTTCTTGCATGACAAACAGAACCAAGGAGGTGATACTTCCCTTCTATTGGAAGCTGGTCAGACCGCAGTTGGAATACTGCATGCAGTTTTGGGCACCACACTTCAAGAGGGATGTGGATAACCTGGAGAGGGTCCAGACAATGGCCACTTGTATGGTTAAGGGCTTGCAGGCCAAGCCCTACGAGGAGAGACTAGGGCACCTGGACCACTTCAGCCTCCACAAGAGAAGGCTGAAAGGAGACCTTGTGGCTGCCTATAAATTCATCATGGGGATGCAGAAGGGAATTGGTGAGGCTCTACTCACCAAGGTGCCCCGGGGTCACAACAAATAATTGCCATAAGCTAGCAGAGAGCAGATTTAGACTGGATATTAGGACGAACTTCTTCACAGTTAGAGTGGTCAAGGTCTGGAATGGGCTCCCAAGGGAGTTGGTGTTCTCCCCTACCCTGGGGGTCTTCAAGAGGAGGTTAGATGGGCATCTGGCTGGGGTCATCTGAACCCACCACCCTTTCCTGTCTATGCAGGAGGTCAGACTCGATGATCTATTGAGGTCCCTTCTGACCCTAACATCTATGAATTGCTTTCTTCATACATAAGATAAAAACTAAGGAGGCCTTGAGGCATCATCCTAACCTCATTCCTTCTGTAGCAGGGTGCAGACTCAACCATATTGGCACCCACTAGCTTTTGAAGTGGTAGACACATTTGCTAGGGATTATGATGAGAATACCAGGGCTTAAAAATTCACTCTTTCCACAAGAAAGCACGCTGCCTTTACTATAATGCATGACACTGTTACCCAAAGCTGCTTCAAGATTCATAGTAGTTGTACATAATATCATAGAATCAGAGAAGTAGGGCTGGAAGGGACCGCCACAGGTCATCTAATCCAACCCCCTGCTGGGGCAGGATCATCCCAATCCATTCCACCTATACAAATCCATAATTTAACCTCTTAGTATAAAGTACTGTAAACCTGGACACAACACAAGGTAACACCCTAACCTGACACAGGTGAAGCAGGGAGCCACAGCAACCATGTGCTGCTTCCATAAAAGGCTGTTAATGTACACTCAAGATCCGAGGTAGAGGACTATGCCCCCTACTACAGAGAAAGGCAAAACCCCCCACAGCCCATAATCCAATCTGACTATGGGGTAATATTCCTTCCTGACCCCAAATATGGCAGTTGGTCTGATCCTGAGTGGAGGGGAAATACCGTCTAACCAGGAGCCCCCAGCTTTGGTCCCAGCAGAAGCACTGGTACACCCTAGTCAACATCCCCAGTCCTGACTGCAGCCAACACCCAATGACTCTGAAGAAGACTTAGAAACACCCTGATACACATGGGCAATTAGTGTCACCTTAGTCAGGGGGGGCACATGCCTTCCCAGCGACCAGTCAGTGACTGGGGGAAGGGATTCCCCCACGGCCAATTGCGCTGACCGGGAAGCAGCTGCAGCGCTCCCAAAAGTGGCCACAGTGCTTCATCTGATGCTCCCATTCCCCGGCAAGTGCTCACAGAGGGGGGCACTGGCACTCCCACCTCCCCCTCTGCCTGTCACCTAAGCAGGGAGTGCAGCCTGACAAGGGATGCACCAGTCCTCTCAGGGGGTGCATGTTCACCCCCGTGCACCCGCTATGCGTCACCACTGCTGACACATAACAGAAAAGGGAACACTGATGTGTGACAATGTCAAATTGTGGACAGCAACCACCTAAATTACAAGCCGTGGCTGTTGCTTCAGTTTGGCTTGTGTGAGTGCTTCCTGTTCAGTTTTCTATACTACAGGCTGGCAAGGCTTACATGGAAAAACTTTCCTTGAAACAAGAAACTTTGCTTGAAGACCTTTAACTCCATCCAGCCCCCATTCAATTATTTTCAAGGCAAAATTCTGAGCGCTAACAAAATAGCATGTTTACAGTGTCTGGAAGATTAGGTATGAAGACTGGTTACTGGTTTGATTGTTTTCTTTGTATTCTAGAATATGAAGAGGCTGATATTGCTGCCTCTCTAGTCTTTCAGACCACTGATGCAGAAGAGATTAGGGGCGTTTATGAAAACCCCCAGGTGCCTAACTGTTAGAATAAAACTTAATGGGCGAGATATTTAATGACGGTTCAGTGCACAATGATAACTTCACAGAGTCCATAGAGGAAAAACAAAATTTCTAGGTTTCTTGATCCAGGCAAAAATGGAGCTTCCTCCTTAAAATGTGACAGCAAGATAAGCTGCTTAGCAGTCCTGGATTTTTCCACTTGGTGAAATTCAATGCATATTCAGAACTGAAAAAGCCTGAAGTAAATGCTAGGGTCTTTAAGTGATTTCTTTTTTAAAACAGTGAATTCAGAACTACTGAAAGCTGCTACTGAAAGCTATTGAAGCTCCTATTCTGGGATCATATTCTTGCACACTTTCTATGCTCATTAAACTGCCTTGAGCAACATGAATCTTCCATTTTCAGGAAGTAGATTAAAAGTGAGCAGAGCCTTACTTCTTAGCAACTCCCCCATTCACTGTACCACAAGGCAAAGTACTCTTTCCTTTTGCCAGGCAAGCTTTTCTGGATAGATGGGATATCTTTTATTAAACCAGGCGAGTAGTTGGAAAAAAGTTCTTTGCAAGCTTTTGATTTAATAAAAGATATCACATCTATCCAAAGAAGCTTGCCTGCCTACGTCCTTAGACCAACATGACTACAACCAAAAAACCTTCCTTTAGCCTGCTTTCTCCAGGCTCCCCAGCCAACCCACTCTGCCCCTGCAGCCTCACAGGTGACAGAGCTTGTTGTGTTTGAAAGAAATATTAGTGAGGTTGCAGGAACAAACCATTCCAATGTGAAGAAAGACTAGCAAATGTGAACTGCAACCAGCGTGACTTAGCAGAGAACTCTTTGGTGATATTAAACACAAAAAGGAAGCTTACAAGAAGTGCAAGTGTAGACAAACAATTTGGGAGGAGTATAAAAATATTGCTTGGGCATGCAGGGATGAAGTCAGGAAGGCCAAAGCACAAAGCTAACAAGGGACATGAAGGGAAACAAGAAGGGTTTCTACAAGTATGTTAGCAACAACTATGCTGGCTCTGTAGATGCCGGGAGACCAGTGGATGTGGTATACCTTGATTTTAGCAAGGTTTTTGATATAGTCTCCCACAACTTTGTTGCAGGCAAGCTAAGGAAGTATGGGCAAGATGAATGAACTGTAAGGTGCAGTGCCCTCTGACTCAGGAGGTACCAGTCGCCCATGGTAAGGTGAACAGAAAACTGGCTGGATCATCAGTCTCAGAAGGTAGTAATTAATGGCTTGATATCTAGTTGGCAGCCAGAATCAAGTGGAGTGCCCCAGGGGTCAGCCATGGGGCCAGTTTTCTTCAATATCTTTGTCAACAACCTGGCATAGAGTGTGCCCTCAGCAAGTTTTCAGATGACACCAAGCTGGGGAGAGTAGTAGATATGTTGGAGGGCAGGACTAGGATTCAGTGACCTAGACAAAATTGGAGGATTGGATTAAAAGAAAGCTCATGAGGATGAACAAGGACAAGTGCAAAGTCCTGCACTTAGGATGAAACAATCCCATGCACTGGTACAGGCTGGGGGCTGACTGGTTAGGCAGCAGCTCTGCAGGAAAGGACCTGGGGATTACAGTGGACACTAAGCTGAATATGAGCCAATGGTTTGCCCTTGTTCCCAAGACAGCTAATGGCATACTCGGCTGCATTAGTAGGAGTATCACCAGCAGATCAAGGGAAGTTATTATTCCCCTCTGTTCAGCACTGGTGAGGCCACATCTAGAGTATTGTGTTCAGTTTTTGGCCCCCTGCTACAGAAAGGATGTGAGCAAATTGGAGAGTTCAGCAGAGGGCAACAAAAATGGTTCAGGGGCTGGGGCACATGACTTATGAGGAGAGCCTGATAGAACTGGGCTTATTTAGTCTAGAGAGGAGAAGTCTGAGAGGGGATTTAATAGCCACCTTCAACTACCTGAAGGGGAGTTTGAAAGAGGATGAAGCTGGACTGTTCTCAGTGGTGGCAGATGACAGAATAAGGAGCAGTGGTCTCAGGTTACAGCAAATGATGTTTAGGTTAGATATTAGAAAGAACTCTCTCACTAGGAGGGTAGTAAAACATTGGAACAAGTTACCCAGACAGATTGTGGACTTTCTATCTTTGGAGGTTTTTAAGACCTGGCTAGACAAAGTCTTGGCTGGGATGAACTAGTTGGGGGTGGTCAAATGCAGTGCATCCAAGGGTGCTGAGGGAGTTCACTGGCCATTATCTTTGAAAACTCTTGGCAATTGGGGAAGGTCCTGGATGATTGGAAAAGGGCAAATATAGTGCCCGTCTTTAAGAAAAGGAAGAATGAGGATCCAAGGAAACATGGACCGCCAAGCTTCACCTCAGTCTCCAGAAAAATCATGGAGCAGGTCCTCAAGGAATCCATTTCTAAGCACTTGGAGGAGAAGAAGGTGATTATGAATAGTCAGCATGGATTCATCAAAGGCAAGTCATGCTTGACCAACCTAATTGCCTTCTATGATGAGATGACTAGCTCTGTGGATGCAGGGAAGGTAGTGAATGTAATATACTTTGACTTTAACAAGGCTTTTGATACTATATCCCACAGCATTCTTACAAACAAGCTGAGGAAATATGGGTTGGGTGGATGAATGGACTTTAAGGTAGAAATCTTGCTGGACTGTTGGACGTAACAGGTAGTAATCAATGCCTCAATGTCTGCCTAGTAGCCAGTATCAACTGGAGTCCCCCAGCAGTTGGTCCTGGGGCTAGTTTTGTTCAATATCTTCATTAACTATCTGATGACACCAAACTAGGGGTGCAGTAGATATACTGGAGGGTACGGCTAGGATTCAGAGTGACCTAGACAAATTGGAAAATTGGGCCAAAAGAAATTTCATGAGGTTCAACAAGGACAAGTGCAAAGTCCTGCACTTAGGACAGAACAATCCCATGCACCGCTACAGCCTGGGGACTGACTGGTTAAGCAGCAGCTCCGCAGAAAAGGACCTGGGGGTCACAGTGGACAGTAAGATGGATATGAATCCACACTGTGCACTTGTGGCCAAAAAGGGTAATGGCATACTGGGCTGCATTAGAAGCAGTGTTGCAAGCAGATTGAGGGAAGTCATTATTTCACACTATTCTGCACTGGTGAGGCCACATCTGGAGTACTGTGTCCAGTTTTGAGTACTCCACAAGAAAGGATGTGGACAAGCTGGAGAGAGTCCAGCAGAGGGCACTGAAAATCCTTCAGGGGCTAGGGCACATGACTTATGAGGAGAGGCTGAGGGAACTGGGGTTATTTAGTCTGCAGAAGAGAAAACTGAGAGGAGATTTGATAAGTAGCCTTTAACTATTTGAAGCGGGGTTCCAAAGAGGATGGAGCTAAACTGTTCTCAATGGTGACAGATGACAGAAGAAAAAAGCAACGGTCGCAAGTTGCAGCAGGGGAGGTTTAAGTTGGATACTAGGAAAAACTCTCACTAGGAGGGTGGTGAAACACTGGAACAGGTTACCTAGAGAGGTGGTAGAATCTCTATTCCTGAAGGTTTTTAAGGCCCAGCTCGAAAGGGGTGTGCGAAATGGGCCCTATTTGATTCAGATATGGCCCAAATCAGGGACAGTGATTTGATTCGTTGATTTGGATCACTGTCCCTGATTCAATTTGGCCAGATCTGAAGATTCAATGCTGATTCAACACAGACACAGCTTTACATGTTTTTTCTACATACCTGGACATAGCAGGCATAGCTTGTGAACGCTGCAATGCTGGGGTGCATGCAGCATCCCACAGGAGTGCGGGGAGGTGGGGGTAGCCTCCATGTGCTTGGAGGCGAACTTGGCAGTGGACCAGAAGTACTTTCAGTCCACTTCCAGGTCCTCCGGGGAGCACAGCGGGGACCTCTCCTATTCCCCCTCCCGGCTTGGCGATTGACCACAGGGGGACCCTGGGTGCCCCCCAAGACCCAGGAGGCACCAGTCATCAAGCCATAAGGGTGCAGGAACCCCCCCCAGGGGACCCAGAAGCAGACCAGAAGTGCTTCTGGGCCACTTCTGGGTCTGCTGCTGAGTGCATTAGGGAGCCCCCCGTGCTTCTGTGGGACACTCCTTGCGCCCCAGCATCACAGCATTCACGAGCCCCTGCTACCTAGAAGTATGTAGAAGAAACATTTAAAGCTGTCTCTATGTCTGAATCTCCTAATCTTTCTGAATCAATTCAAAGGGTTCCAATTCAATTTGGAGAGATTCAAGGGTTCTCTGATTCAGTTTGGATTTGGAGATTTGGCCACCAAATTGGGCCGAATCTCTGCCAAATCGAATCAGGGACAGACGTTTTGCACAGCCCTACAGCTTGACAAAGCCCTGGCTGGAATGATCTAGTTGGGGATGGTCCTGCTTTGAGCAAGGGATTGGACTAGGTGACCCCCCCGAGGTCCCTTCCAACCCTAATTTTCTATGATTCAATTCCTTTTTTCAGCCTACATACCCTATAATGTACAAACCAGACAAATCCCAGAAGTAATAAATCATCTAAGGATTAATTTGCCCACTGACTGCCCTGCAAAACACTGCAAAGGAAACAGTAATATAACAGGGAGAGAGACTTGAGTCATGACATTTGGGTCTGAATCTCAACTTTCCCTAAGTCCATGGGGTTAGATACAAAGTTTTAGTTCTGGTCTACTTCCAGTGCAAGAAGGGCTGGTCCAAATTACTCCAATGAAGTCACAGAATCTGTCTCTCAATTTCTCTCAGACACACACCCCTACACAAACACATACAAGCTGTGTTTTCCTCCACTCCTTTTATATTCCTTATGTTTAATTGTTATTGCTAAGTAATGCTGTAATAATCTGCTACTTTTGAGAGTTCACTTCAACCCCTCTTTTGGGGTATACTTGATCCAAGTCCTATAAATGTCATTGGAAAGACTTCCATTATTCTAACAGCAATTGGATCACACTGCAGGGAAAGAGGAGGCTGCTTGAATAGACACCTGGCTTCATTTTAAAATAGCAGATGAGGCAGAAGAACAGCATACTGCTGATAGCAGCAGGAGAACAGTAGAGAGTCCTGTTTTGGAAAGGAAGCACTGTTGGTGCCCTTTCTTCAGCAAAGAATGGGTTTGAACACCTACTATGGATTCCTGGGGATGAATTCAAGTCTCTTCTCAATATTCTGGACTTTAAAGGCTCAATACTATGGCATCAGCCAGTGTTTACTCAGGTTGGCAGGTAGGGGCACTACCATACCTACCCCATGGGATTATCACATAAATCAGGGCTGTCCAACTTCTAAGCAGCCTCATGGGCCGCACCAGCCCTGGGGTGGAGGCAGGCAACAAAAGCCGGAGGAAGGAGAAGGAGCTCAGCAGGAATCTGGAATCCACAAACTAACCTCTCACAGGCCATACGTGACCCGCAAGCTGACAGTTGGACAGCCCTGACGTAAGTAATGGTTACAGGGAAGAAGCAGAGTTGGACTGAACCAGACTGTTTTTAAAATGTAATTCAAAACAGAATAAAGAAAAAATAAAATAAAGTTGCCCACCCAATAGCCAATATTTTCAAGGCAATATGCTTAGGTACTCTCAAATCCATAACACCTACATAAGCTGATATAATTTCCAGAAGTTGCAGCTTCCTTGCTTTCAACAGGTGTTGTTTAAGTTTTTACACATCAGGCCATGTCTACTGAAGGAGTTAAATTTGGATTCAAGTATCAACTGTTAGGCATTTAGACTTGAAAATGGTGGCAGCTGAATAAGTCAGAAAAGGAAGCTGCAGATCCTGTTGAATATAAGGTCAAAGGAATCAAGTCAGTTGAAACAGCCAAGGCAGATCCTTGTCCCTTCTATAGGGATAGGGATTCAAGTCAAAGTCAGATGCAACATGGGGCAAATGCACTGTGTAATCAGAATATGTGTCACAGCCTCATGCCTGCTCATTTTCTGCTTCAGCACACTGATGTTCTAGCCCCACTCATGTCATTGGGCAGGTTGTTACCACAGGCAGCATATGGATAGCAAAACCTCTGCAATTCATAGCTAAGAGTCAGAGATCATTTCCACATTTTGTGTTTAATTTTGACTCATTGCTTTGTGCCTGTTTCATCAAGGATCCTGAGTCAGACTCCAATTGCATAAGAAGAGGAAGAAAGGTGAATGTGTCTCAAAGAAATAATCAGAGTACCCTTGATTATTTTTGTGTCTTCTATGAGCTTGCAGTCTATGTTGGCACTGGATTTATGACCCAGACCTTGTTCCACATGGACCCAAACACTCAGACCAAACATGACCTCTCCATTTGATAATAGGTGATACACAGTGATAGCAGGTAAGAATAGTGCAAACAATTCTATATCAAGGTACGTTTGTCCAGTACACAAATTTCATTTTGAGATTCTCTTTTGAATGTCAGATTTCAGCAGCCTGGAGGTTGGAGGCTGAGGTCCACCAACCTGCAGTGGGGGGGCGAGATGGGCTGATGGCATGCTGTCTGTCCCTGGTGGGCTCAGGTTCCCCTTTGGGGACCCTTTGCTGCTCTGATCCTTTTCTATTCTCTCTCTCTTCTGATGACTCTGGGCATCATTGATTGGTCTCCCTGTGGTCGTCATACTGTCCAAGTTTTGTCCTGTCAGCATATTTCTTTGTTTCACAAACCTATCACATGAACACATCCTAATTTGGGTTTTACTGGTCTCTCCTAATTTAGTCTATTCCCCAAAACCAGATATCCTAAGGGCTCTGCATTTGGGTACTGTGACCTGGTGCCACCTTATCTCATGTTATGAAAGTGTGGTACATGTCTTCAGATTCCCAGCCTGTGTATCTGCTTACTGTTTGCCTGTGTCACAGTGGGCTTTGAGGAAACTTTATCACAAACAGACTTTTTACAAATCAATTAACCCTTGCCATTGCCCCGGACCATTGCTCTAATACATGTTTACCTTCAAGCCAATGCCCAAAAGCAAACCTCTAAATACCATTTTCTAGCCTTCAGTGTGCTGGGGTAATGTGCTGGATTCACAACCATAGAGACTGGAGAATAACCCTGTGACAAACAAAATTCAGTTCATACAGGTCAAAGTGCCATCCCACACTGATCATTCATGACAGGATTGGGTTTAAATGGGACTGTCTTAAGGGTAGAAAATATTTCATTGCTCAAATATCTACCTCCCTTATTTTGGCCTCTCACCTGTGCCAGCTGTGAACTTGGTTGGCATTGTGATTAAATACAAATTAGTGCTACATTAGCCAGCCAGACAAATAGTACAAATGAATGATACATTCATGTCCATGGTGCTTGTGGCCTAGGGTGGATTGAGGTGGGGGGGGGGAGGAGGGGGAATAGGTGAATTTGCACCCCCCTTTGATTCATCCCCCTGGTTCACATGAAGTTTAAAGCCAACTGTTTGGCAATGGCAGCGGCATTTTTCATAAGGCAGTGCTAGGGAGTTGCTTAACTTCATGGCTCATTATAATCTACCCACTCCCTTCTGAACTCTCGATTCCACAAGTGTTAATGAACCTCTCTTCTTTTAAATGCTCTTGAGGTTCCACCAATCAAGTTATCCTTTGTTCTGCAGCTCTGCTGTCTGTTTGCTCCTCCTGGTGATGAAGCTCCTATTTCACAGCCTGCAATTGTTTTTAACTCATTTCAGTGAATCAGAGAACTTGGGTCAGAAGGGACCTTGTAGATCTTCAAGTCCGACCCCCTGCCTGGGCAGGAGAAAAACTGGGCTCAAATGACTCCAGCCAGGTAGTCATCAAGCCTCTTCTTAAAGACCCCCAGGGTAGGAGCCAGCACCACTTCCCTTGGAAGTTGGTTCCAGATCCTAGCCGTCCTGACGGTGAAGTAGTTCTTACGGATGTCTAATCTAAACCTGCTCTCCAATAACTTATAGCCATTATTCGGTGCTAGGGGAAACAAGGTCTCTCCCAAACCCTTCTGGTCCCCCCTAGTGAGTTTATAGACAGTCACCAGGTCCCCCCTCAGCCTTCTCTTGTGAAGGCTGAACAGGTTCAGGTCCCGCGGTCTCTCATTGTAAGGTCTGCCCTGTTGTCCCTGAATCACGCGGGTGGCCCTCCTCTGGACCCTCACTTTTGCTGCAATCTTTAACTGAATAATATGGCCCTAGAGCCCTACCATATTAGTAAAGCTTCTAGTTTATTTTTAAATGGAGAAAGATGTGTTGTTTAATATGTGATGATGCACCTCACCATCTGCACCCTGCTTTCCAAATTGTAGATCCTCCGATGTTTGTGGCCAATTTATTCCCCTATTACTGTAGTTATCCTCTAATATGAAGGACACATCATGACTATCCAAACCTGTACTTGACTTTCAGGCAGACAATAGCTCCAGAAAAGAGATTCCTTACAACATTGAAGCCATTATATTTTCAGTTTGAGAAACATTAAGGTTATTCAGCCATCAGATGTGATATGGAAGTATCTTTGGCAATTAGAGAGAGAGGGGTGTGTTTGCGTGTGTGTGTGTGTGTGTGTGTGTGTGTGTGTGTGTGTGTGTGTGTGTAAAAATGTCACCTCAAGTCTCTCCGTTCAAGGTTTTTAAATTAACTGTGTCTTGCCATCCTATGGTGCTAAATATCTGTTGTTTTTTTTTAAACGATCATTACCATAGTCTGTTTAGTGCTTACATAGAGATATAAGTGTCTCCAGGTGCCTTCCTGGCCTTTTGACCAGGATAAATGTAATAAAAGATTAATAAGTCTTCCCTACAAAATCCTATTATTTTTATATTTGGCACTTTGTATAGTGTTTCTCTTTATAAAGTCTAAAACAGCTTGCTAAAGAAGACAAGTATAATTTCCCACGTTGTGCAGATAAGTAAATTTTACACAGAAATTTTTACTTGTCTAAAATCATACAGTAGATCAGTGTCAGAACTGAGACCAGATGCTAGGGATGTCACCCCACCTGCAGGGAAGTAATTAGATTTTTGCTCCTGACTTCAACTGGATAACAATTTCACTTGGGGTCTCCTTAATGGGGAAGAACAACTGGCACCACACCTACAGGTCGGGGAACTCCGTCCTTGTCAGCACGCAGGCGGAAAGGGATCTGGGGGTCATCATTGACTCCAAGATGAACATGGGCCGGCAGTGTGGGGATGCAGTCAGGAAGGCCAACCGCACCT
>NW_017728916.1:987977-1015234 GCF_001723895.1 Crocodylus porosus
AACACCTTGCTGGGGTCATTTGACCCCAGTACTCTTTCCTGCCATGGCAGGGGGTCAGACTAGATGATCTCCTCAGGTCCCTTCCGACCCTAGAAACTATGAAACTATAATTGTGGTCCTGTTCTCTAAATATTAGGCTGTCCTGCTTGCTCTGTGTTTGTTTGGGGGTAAATGCAAAAGTCCAAAGAATCTTCTATTTCAAACTTCTACAACCTTCAAAAATCCTAACTTTTTTTTTTGCTATTTCTTTTTGGTTTCTATTAGAACATTTGCTTAAGAAGGAATAATCAAATGCACAAATCCAAAATGTGAATGGCTGCAGGAAAGGATCAGTAGGGTTATTGTAAATTGCAAGTTGAATAAGGAGTCCCAAAAAAGCTAAATACTATACTGGGATGGATTAACATAAGCACTGTATGGCAGTCTGGGGAAACAACTCTCCCCCTCTGTTTAGCTTTGGTGTGAAGTATCACATGGAGTATTGCCTGCACACAGAGCATGATGCATCCCCAGAAGAGGCTTGTGTTAGTTTGACCCAACATTTGTATAGATCACGTGCTTCAGCAGGACTTTTTGGTGTTTTTATCTAATAGCTAATTCAGGGGTGGGCAAAATATGGCCCATGGGCCGGATCCAGCCTGCAAGGCCATTCTATCCGGCCCATGGGGCCCCTAAAAAAATTTGGAAAATTAATATTTCTCTGCCCTTTGTTCCTGTCAAAAAAATGCAGGAACCAAGTGCAGTAGGACCCAGGGGAAGCCCGGCAGGCTCCAACAAGAGCAGGGCCTGCTCCGCAGGTCCCCAGCTGGAAGTCCCAGCCATGGTTTCTGGGCTGAGAGCAGGTGGCTGCCCTGGTGGAAAACTCAGGTGAGGGGGGGAATGACCCCAGGCAAGGAACGAGCGCTGGGAGGGGAGTGGCCCCTCCCCACCCCACGCTGCACCTGCTTGCAGCCCACATGGGGGTGCCTGTGCCTGCTCCAGACAGCCCCATGTGGGCTGTGAGTGCCTGCAGCCTGGTGCACTGGGTGTGGGAGGGGCCACTTCCCCCCCCACCCAGCACTCAGCTTTTCCCTGGATGCCTTCCCTATGTGAAGAAAACCGGCCTCTCACTTGCCCCATAGCCGGCTCCCCACACTGCAGGTGCTCACAGCCCATGTGGGACTGTCTGGGACAGGCACAGCCACCACCAGGTAGGCTGCAAGTGGCTACAGCGCAGGGCGCCAGCCATGGGGCGGGCGAGGGGCTGCTTTCCCCCTTTCAACGTGCTCAGCACCAGCTTGTAACCTGGTCCCACTGCCAGGCTGGCAGTGGAATGGGTTACAAGCTGGTGCTAAGCATGGGGAAAAGCAGCCCCTCGCTCACCCCATGGCCAGCACCCCATGCTGCAGCCACCTGCAGCCCGCATGAGGCTGCCTATGCCTGCTCCAGACAGCTCCGCATGGGCTGCAAACACCTGCAGTGGGGACAGCAAGCCATGGGGTGGGCGAGGGGCCGCTTTTCCCCACGCTTAGCACCAGCTTCTTCCCTGCTTGCAAGCAGGGGGTTGGGGCTGTGTGCTGCCCCTTGCCTGTAACACAGTGCTGGGGTAACTGGGTGTGAGCAGAGGAGAGCTAGTGGGAGCACAGGGCCTGCTTCAGTGTCCCAGGGCCAGTGCCGGTGGGGTCCAAAGCAGGGTGGCAGGAGCACAGGGTCCTACCCAGCAGGGGCTCTATGGAGCCAAGCCAGCTCCCCCCTCTACCTGCTGGTGCAGCCCAAGCCGGCTCCACAGACCCCTGCCAGCCTGCACCCTGCTTTGGGCCCCACCAGTGATGGCCCTGGGACATTGGTCCCAAGATGGTGACCAGGGGGTGAAGCATCTGTCAAGGGTCACAGCTACCCACGCGGCTCTCGACAGCCTGCCAAAACTGGGTACATGGCCCTCTGCCCAAAATAATTGCCTGCCCCTGAGCTAATTGAATTAGCACAGCTTTCACCATGACATGTTCACGCGCAGTAGAATTAATTTTCTGCACTTTTAGTGTCTTATGCAGACACACCCTGGCAGTGTCTAGTCTGGGCCACCACATTCAAGAAAGATGGATGAATTGGAAGAAAGACATGGATAAGTTGGAAAGAGTCTAGAGAGTAACACTAAAACTGATCTGGGGTCTAGAAAACATGGTATATAATGAAAGTGTAAAAGATTTGAGATTATTTTGTCTGGAGAAGAGAAAACTGAGAAAGCTGAGGGATGATTTGTTAAGTCTTGAAACACTAAAAGGGCTGGTATAAAGAGGAGATCAGTTGTACTGGTGCTGAATCTCTGAATCAGCCGGGCCCATCCCCTCCAGCCTGGCAATGGCTGCAACAGCTCTGGGCTCTTTGGGACCCCCCCCAACTCACTAGGTGCTGTTGGGTGGGGGAGTGATCCCCGCTGTCCCCCACTGTCTCACGCTGCATGGTGGGTTCTGCACGAGCCCCCTGACCCCCCCCTTGCTTCCCCAGCCTCCCCACAGGTGGCCCGCCCAGGCCAGCTCCAGCCCTTTAAGAAAAGAAAAAAGCCAAGAAAATCCCCAGACTCACTGCTCCTGCCAGCAGGACTGATCTATGCTGCTTGCCACTGCCCTGCACCATGTGGGAGGCTCTGCACAAGCCCCCCCAAAGCCCTGAGGCCACTGCAGGAGCAGTGAGGCCTGGGGCTTTCCCCATTTTTTTTTTCTTAAAAGGCCGGAGCTGTTCCCTCCCCCCCTACTTAGCAGCTCAGAGTCTGGCTGCTGCTCCCTACTGCAGCCACTGGGGACTGCCAGAATCAAAGCTCTCCTAATCTTTTTTGAAGATTCAGAGAGCTTTGAATCGATTCAGACCTTTGAATTGGTCCCCGATTTGATTCACATTCAGAGATTCGGCCACCTAATCAGGCCAAATCTCCTCCAAATTGAATCACCACTGGAAGCTTCGCACAGCCCTACTTTCTATACTTTCTAACTGTGATGGTGGATAAGCACTGGAACTGATTACTTAAAGGAACAGTGGAATCTCCATCACTGAAAGTTATTAAGTGCTGGTTAAACAAACACACTTGTCTGGGATAGTTAAGACAGGGATGATTCTGCTTTGAGAAGCAGACTGGACCAGATGCCATTCTGATGTCCTTTCTAGGCTTCATTCTACGAACATCATGAAATGTGGCAAAATAGAAGAAGGTGAGGAAAGGCTTTAAAAACCCTGAAACTATCCATTCTTTTTGGGCTCTGTCTATTTAATGGGAATAAAGGTAATTTTGACTCAAAAAACTCCAAGCAAATGAAAAAATACCCCCTTTTTTTTTTTTTTGCAATCAGGGTCATGTTTGAACATTTCCTTAATTGTTTACAACTACCCAGTTATAAAAGCAAGGAATTTTCATAATGTCAGAAAGGTCATTTCAGGCCAAATAAAATAAAAATTGATAAGGCAACTTCTTTCCAGCCACTAACCAGGAAAGCTAATGCAGGAGGTTGAGAGCTAAATGGCCTTTTCAGACTCCAATCAGCACAAACCACTACAAAGCCAGTCAGAATAATAGCACGCAGACCCTCTCCATCCTAATAGATGTGATCCCAACTGACTGCAGAGCTAAGCCAATGAACACCCACTCTCAACAAACACAGTCCAGATTTGAGCACAGCAACAACAGACTGTATGCCAGAGCTTGCATCAAACTTGCTGGGCATATGGAGAAAGGAACCCTGAAAGCAGCCCTGAAAGCAACTGCAAAGCAAAGCTGGCTTTGGATGGAAACCGGTAAGTGGTTTCATTGTGGAACACTTTGGCTACCATTAACAACCCCCTGCTTTCACCTTTAAGTAGCGCACACAACTCGGTGTTCCTCTGTGTAGACCCTTCTACGAGGGAAAAGAAAACGGGCATGGGTGGGAAATGACTGGGCTGAAGAGCAGAGGAGACAACAAGGCAGAATTCACTACTGCAAAGGCCTGTGCATAAGGTGCTGTAAGCAAATTGCCGTGCATGGCAGAAAACTGGCATTGCTCTTGCAGTGCCCTGACTGCTGTGAGGAGCCTCAATTATTGCTTCCATTTGTCTGTGAAGAATGTCAGCCCTTAAAGCGGAAGCTCATTCAGCAGTTTTGCTGGATACAACATTGTCCCTCTTTTCCTAGGTAGAATCCTTACAAACAAGATCCTGCTCTATAAACAGGTGGGTAACAACATGCAGACTGTGGAGCTTATATGAAACTCTAGCGATTCTCCACGTGGTTTTATGTTACCATTAAAGTTCTTTTTTACAAATCCGACTGCAGCACCTGGAACAAATGGAATCAAAGACAGGAGTTCTTATTGTACAACAGCTGCACAAGCTTCCACCTGCCCCTTGGAAGCCTACTAAATAAATACAAACTCATTTAGAACATCTCTAGCAAGTTGAATTTCCCCTTCTGCAAAGATAATCCTACCTGATATGATGCAGTAAATAGGAGATGAGGTTGTAGCTTCCTCTGATGCATCAGTACTAGCTACTATCCAGCAGGACACTGGACATAGAGCAACAATTTCATGTAGTTTGGCAGTGAGAGGTAAGCACTGGCCATATTCAGAGGCCCTGACTGCACAACACATACTGACTAGGGGTGTGCAAAATGGGCCATATTTGATTTGGATTCAGATTTAGCCTGAACTGGGGACAGTGATTCAATTAATTGATTCAGATCACTATCCCTGAGTCAGTTTAGCTGAATCTGAAGATCTGATACCGATTCAGATAATCAGCAATTCGGACATAGACACAGCTTTAAATGTTTTTTTGATATACCTCAAGGTGCCAGGCACAGATCGTGAATGCTACAATGCTGGGACAGATGGACTGTCCCACAGGATTGTGGGGGGGTCCCCCGCATGCTCAGTGGTGAACCTGGAAGCGCTTCTGGTCCACTTCCAGGTCTGCTGCTGAGCACACTGGGGAGCACCTTGCACTCCTGTGGGATGCTCCATCTGCCCCAGCATCTCAGCATTCACGAGCTGCCTGCTACCTAGAGGTATGTAGAAAAAAACATTTAAAGTTGTATCTGAATCACCAAATCTTTCCAAATTGATTCAGAGAGATTATAGGGTCTCTTGATTCGATTCAGATTCAAAGATTCAGCTACGGAATCGGGCCAACTCTCTGCCAAATCAGATTAGGGACTGAAGCTTCACACAGCCCTAATACAGACTGTTGTTCTTACAGATGAGAGTGAACTGGGTGTGTTCTCCTCCTGTCTACTATAGACATATGCAATATCATCATACCTACTCCTTAAGCACCAAGGCCTTTCAAAGGGTCTTTCAGAGTGGCAAAACTCCCACTGCCATCATAAGCCAGCTGGCTGATATCAAAACAGGGAAACTTCGTCAGAAATACAGACTGTGACCAGAGGCATGACGCCCAAGTAAATGGATCAATTATTTGCTGTAACTCCTGGATTACTGCTAAATGACTTTTACTTGATGAAAACATGAAGATATGTATGCAGTGGCATGAGGGCAATAGAGCACATTCTTTACAGCCAATATTTTTTTTAGAAGTAATAGTAGCATTCTGAGCACTTACTTGGAAAAAGAAGTAGTAGTATTCTGAGCTTTAATGGTAACAAGTGATAAAAAGCCACAACATTCTTTTAAGTAGCTTGGAGAATTTGATAGAAATCAAAGGCCATACCTTTTCTTTATTACAAAATTATCCTATAGTAGTTGGGATTTTGTCTAATTATTCATTAGAAAATTCAGTTGTGGAATTGATTATAGGGTTGTATGTGAATATCTAAGTCCTGGGCATCCAAACACCTGAGAAAGGAAAGGAAGAGCTTAAAAACAACCAGAGCCCTTGAAGAGAATTATGACATGCTTTTCTTAGGCAGAGTTCCAGAAGGAGAAAGAGGCAGGGAAATGGGAAAAGAGCAGGGACTGAACCCCAAAGAGTATTAAAAAGTCCTTATCCCAGGAATGTAATTCTTTGATATCTCTCCAGAACTGTGGAGAGAGATGCTGTCCTCTGAGTATGCAGGGGCATTTCAGATGTCTTTGAGATGCTGCTTGCTGGTTATTTCAAGCCTTGTCTACTTAGAAACAACTGTAGGTGCACTGCTGTTCAGCCTTATACCAAAGATATAGGGCAGAAAATTTTCCAGTGCTTGATTTTTCTGTGGGAAATTTTCAGTTTCTAAAAAGTCATTGATTCATAAAATTCATTAGTAACAATGAATGGATGCCAATACAATATTAGGCAAGCTTGTCACTTTCAAAGTTGTAATTAATGTTTTTCAGGAGATTATCCCTAGGAAGTGTGTGAGAGAGTACTTATACGTTCTTTCTGGCAGGGAAGGGGGAAACAAGCTCCCTGCCACTTCTTCTGATGGATAAGGCCAGACTAGAATAGGCTAAAATAAAAATCTTTTCCCCTTTTTGTTGCAGGAACTTGGTAGTTCAAGTGAAATAGCTGCCACGTCTGGGGGAAGAAGAAGCAGGATCCGTGCCTTCAAGATCACTATCATCAGATATGCGATCCATCATGAGTAGTTGTTCAAGACAGTCAAGCTTTTTATCAAGCTTTGTGGACAAAATGTCAAAAGAAGATCAAGAAAAAGCAGATGAGACATTAGCTCAAGCTATATCTGCAAGTGGTACACCTTTTTCCATAACTAATAATCAATACTGGAAGCAATATTACAAACTAATGTGCCCATCATATAAGTTACCATCACATTGTCAAAGAGAGAATGTGATAAGCGATAAAGAGTATGACAGGGTTCAAACAATGGTTATTCAAATGATTGTTCAAGCAGAACCACTGACTCTGAGGTCAGATGGATGGACTGATATACAAGAAAAACCTTTATTGAACATTATGTTAGCAACACCTGAACCAATATTCCTGAAAGCAATTGCTACCAAATCTTCATGTCATCAGGTGAATATATAGCTGAATTACTGAGTGAAGAGATTGAAAGTGCAGGTCCCTTCAAGGTACAAGTCCTTGTAACTGATAATGCGAGTAACATGAAAGCTGCATGGAATATATTGAAGGCAAAGTATTCTTATTTAATAGTATTTGGCTGTCTTGCTCATGGGTTGAATGTTCTGGCAAAGGGCATAGTAAGTGTGAATACAGTGAAGACTATATTGGCAAACTGCAAAGCAATTGTGAAGGTATTCACCAATCATCATGTTGCTAATCAAACTTTGAAGAAATTATAGAAAGAGAAGGAAAGGAAGGAAAGTGCACTTTTATTGTCAGGAGAAACTAGTTCGGGCTTGGCTACAAAGCGTTTACATAGTTTGTTGCGCACAAAGAACCATTTGCAGTGTGCTTCACTAGATGACACAGTATCCCAGATTATTCCTGTGAACTTTTGGAAGCAGATTCTTGGCAACGATGTGTTCTGGGGTTGAGTTCAAGGAGCATTCAGTTTGCTACTACCAGTTTCAGTAGCTATCAAGAAACTTGAAAGAGATACACCAAGGCTTTCAAATATTCCAGAGATATTCAGACAATTGAATGAAAATCTAACTCAGCTTTTGCCCTCTTCATTTCTATCCAAAAAAGTAGGAGTAGTAGTAGTAAAACAAATGTTTACTAAGAGATATGCGTTTTGCTCTCATCCAGTTCATCTGGCAGCAAACCTTTTGAATCCTCAACACAGAGGACAGCATTTATCAGAAGATGAATTATCTACTGCTCTCAATACAATTATGGAAGTAGTTAAGAATGTCTCCAACATCGATGGAATAGCTGTGATGGCAGACATTGTCGAGTACCATGTAAAAGAAAAACTTTGGAGCAAAGACATCATTTGGCGGGCAACAGAGAATGTCTCCTCTTACGTGGTGGAAGGGATACTGTAACACCCGACTGTTGTCCAGGATTGCTCTAAGGATCCTAAGCATCCCACCAACAGCAGCTTCTCATGAACAGAACTGAAAGACTTTCAGCTCAATCAAGACAAGAAAGAGGAACAGACTAACAAATGAATGCACCGCTAAGCCTGTTTCTATTTCTCACAATCTCTTGCTTCTGGAGAATGCGTCGGAAGCACAGTTGGTGAAGAAGATGCAGTGTGATGATAAGTTGCCGTTGCCCATAGACTCATCGGTAAAACCATCCTTTAGCAAAGATAGAATGTGGTTCAAGTAGTTCTGAATCAGATTTGCCTCCATCTAATTGAAGTGTACTACTAATAAGTAGTACAAGTGATTCTGCAGCTAGTGACAATGAAACTGGAGGTGCCGCAATGACTTCAGTGGAAGAGAGTTGAACTCGGTTGAAGCAGATGAGTGGACAACTGTAACAGGCCACCTTCCCCAGCGCCATCTTTTGCCTGTTATCCACAACCTATGAGGGGCACCCTTGAAGTCCCCTTAATGTTTCCTGTGTCCTGCTTTCTACTCCCCTGCTACATCTTGATGGAAATATTATACAGATGTTCTTGTAAGCAGGAGACTGCCTATTGTATTTTGTATGTTGGGGTTCTCAGCCACCACGGGCCTTGACCCCTCTCTTTGTCTAGCTAGTCCTCCCTGTCTAAACCCACCAGATAGGGTTTGACTCCGAGGCTCTAGCTCCTTGCTCTTGGGGTTCGTGGCCCTCCTTTTTGACCTCAGTCTGAAGCCGAGCCTCTCTGGGCAAGGGGCCTGTCCACCAGCCCTAACAGCTAGGGGGTCACAAGTTCAAAGCTGGGCAGTGGCCTTGAACTTCCACTGTCTCAGCCCAAAAACACACAGCTGCACCCCAGATGCACCAGGCCACTTTGGCCTTTTATGACTGCACTTAAGGTGCTAATAAGGCCTCCTCCACCCCTACAGCCTCGTCCACAAACCACCGTTGTTAATCAAAAATTATAAACAGCATGTCCATGGTAACCGCCACCAAAAATATAATTAAAGAAGGCAGCATGCCAGCTTACATTTTCTCAGGGGTTTGTGCTTCTGCTCCCCAACGTGTCATTCAGTCCTTCTGGGGCTGCCGCTGCTTCTCCGAGAGTCCTCAGTAGCTGCCCTCCTGCAGCAGCTGGACAGCTCACCAAGCCTCTCCGTGGAGCATCTTATACACACTCCCTCCCCTTTGGCTGCTGGCCACTACTGCCACCCAGCCCAGGGTTTTTATAGTCCTGGACTGTTCTCTTCTGGTCACCGGATTAGCTGGCCAGGCTCAGCTTTTAACTCCCACCTTGCCAGCACGCTGGGCCCAGAAAGTTCTAGTCTTAAAGGGGCGACCTGCCTCCTGGTAACAGGGCTAGGGTTCCCTGTTACAACAACCACAGTATATCATGCACAGTTCTTTGGGTGTGCTAAAATTAGTGTGTCAACAGTTTTCAGGTGCTTTGTTTTTTTTCTTAAATTTAAACAAGCAATGTAAGGGAAGTACATGATCTCATGTATTGTCTTGACATTTTTACAAGTATTCCAATTAAAATAATTTCTGTCCACATAAAGCTTTGAATTTGTTTGACTGTAACATTTAAACCACATTAGGTGTGCTGTATTTAATGTTTTCCTCATCAAATATTTCAGTTCAAATACTTGTGGCTATTGGGACATAACTTACAATTAACGTGGGGGTACTTTTTTAGTTTTATTTGCTAAATATAAGTCAAATAAATATGTTAAATCAGATCATGCTCTATTTAGGTGTCACAGGGGCACTTGGGTGCCCCATTCCTAGGAAGAAATTAGGGCAGCCCAGGTGTCGGTTGCTGGGGCAACCGCAGCAGGTCACCTGACCAGAAGGGGGCAGGGCCTGGCATTTATAAGCAGCCCAGGCCGAAGCCTAGCTGGCAGTTCCCTTCTGGCAGCCGGAGGAGCAAGAGCTCTGCAGTGGAGTCGGGCTGAGTCGAGCAGACTGACAGAACGAGTAGCGGCTGGGGTGCACCAGGTCAGTACAGCCAGGATAGGGGACAGGAGTTACTTGAGCACCGTGTCCAAGGGGACAATAAGGCAGCCTCCATTATAAAACTATATGGCACCAAGACGTGGCAGGCAAGATAGAGGGTGCTGAATAGCCTACTTGGCATGGCAGGGGGCGCTAGGGAGATCATGGCCACTCCTAGGCCCCGCGCCGTGACATTAGGGAATTGCAAACTTTTCCAGAAAATTTTTCAATTCAAAATTTCCCAGAAATCCCACATCTCTGCCTTATAGTGATGGCAACAGGAAGAAAGAAGAATGCCAGAGTCCCTCCTGCAATATTAAGCTATGAAACAAGGTATCTGAACACTTTGTCCTAAACAGTGCTCCAAGTAACGAGAACCCGTTGGTGTTTGCAAAGTTTCTACCTTTAATTAAACTCTGATTAATGAAGGGAATGATGAGTGTGGCAGCAGAGTAAACTGATAAACAAAGATTTTGTGTTTTTAAACCCATGGCCTGTAGGTGGTAAATATTATCTTGGTGGCTGCAAGATACCTTGAGATATTGGTGTGGGTTTTATTGCTTTTGCTATTGTTCCCCTTGTAAGTTACTCTCTTACCCTGTGACACATGAACCACTTGATGAGTAGACTTTAATGTGCCAGTTTCAATATCAGTAAATGGTATCGCTTGAGTCTCATAACACGAGGTACATTTAACATATAACAAGCCTTTGTGACACCCCTTAAGACTGACCAGCATAAATTCTATAAATGGTTAGAGGAAAAAAAATTCTGAGCCAAAGATGGGTTGGATAGATGAATTTGTATCTTGTCCAGAATTAAACAATAACACAGAATTACAACCATGAGGAGGATCTTGGAACACATCTAGTTCCTTCCAGCCATGAAGTCAACATCTGCAACTGAGCTCCAGAGAGCTCTGATTGGAATGGCTCTGAAATAGACTGAGGATAACTGCAGCTGACACTCTAATCAATAGCAGACCCCATGCAAATTAAAATTCATCCCCCATGCACATTTTCCACCAAAACAGAAATCTTGCCAGCCCTTATCCAGTGCCTGCTTGAACAGGTAATATTGGCCATGTGCTCAGAACATCACAGCTTTGATCAATTTTGGCAGAACATTCCAAAGGAAAGGAGTGGTTGTGTAGAAAGTTCTGCCAAGAACTAGTTTTTATATTGAGATGGAATAGTTTAAGACTCCCCAAGTCTTAAATGCTGGTATATGTAATGACGGGAGAGAAAGATATTTGACAGAAAAATCCCACTTGCATGGTATTATGTATTCCTCAGTTCAGAGAATAAAACCTATTTATTGTCTGAAGGGCTGAGGGAATGAGAAAGGAAGCTCCAGGCAAAGTATGTCTTTCCATACCAACTTGTATTTAACTAGTTGAGAAAGCACCAGACACTCAGGAAACAATATATTAGCTCTTGATTCATTAGAAGCTGACTGTTGTCAAGTCAATGCCCCCTCTATTCCAGAATATGAGAGCTAACAAGACACCAAGCTTCAAAAATAAAGTCTGGAATAAAACCTTTCAGAAAGGCCTGTTCCCACATAAAAATGCAGTGATCCTTCTCCACAGCTAATTCTCCCCACACGTTCCTTTTTAGCTAGTAGGAAGGATTTTAATTCCAGCTTTATCAAAGCCACTCCCTTGTCTTCAAGTCATCAAGGCAAAAAAAGGAAGAGCTCCTGTCATACATGTCAATCAGCAACATAGGGGAAAGCTGACAGAGATCAAAACCACTCACACAGATCCCCATAAAGCAAGCAGCACAAATAACAGCTCTGAAGCACCCAATAAGCACCGAAGCTGCAGGCTTCAAAACAAAAATTTTGACTGAGCGAGGAATAAAAGGCATGAGAAGTGAAAGATCTTTTAGGATAGTCACAGAAACTGGGTAGAATTGTTCTTTTCTAAATCACTGCAAATTCTGCGCATAATGTAGTTTTGATGAGGACTTGAATACAGCATCAATGGTAGGGTATACCCACACCCTTTTCATTTTGCTTCCTTATTCTCCAGAATCTAATTTTTAATTTAAGTCACTAGTCATTCTGTTGTGGAGAGGGTCTTGAAAACCTGATGTAACTGATGAAGTTTTTTCACTGAGAGCTTTCAAAACCTGAACAATGCTTGTGAGACATGAGCCACCCCATACATGCCAAAGAGTACTCACTCAGACTCAGTAGGCACATCTACATGGGACATTTACAGCACAGTTGACTAATTAATTGTGCAGTAAATGTCTCAATGTCTATATGTGCACCCATTAGGGCACACAAAACTAATAAAAATCAGCAGCAGGATAGGACTTGTAAATACAAGACTGCTGCAGAGTTTTTTCAGGCACAGCAGCGCACATGTAGACACTGCCCCAGCTGGCTGAGGCACAGGGTGCTTCAGTGCAGGGCTAGCTGGCTGGCAGCCACCATGCTGGAGCACCCTATGTCCCAGCTAGCCACTCTAAGTGGAGCCCCTTGGAGCAGCCCTTGGCTAGCAAGCTGACCCCCTGGATCCCCTGCCAGTGCTTCTTCAATTGGGCTCCACGTGCTGCTCACAAATAAGCTCCAGAGTAATATGCTTCAGAGCTTTTTGCTACCAGGCACGTTCAAATAGTGTGCCTAGGAGCAAAAAAAACTCCAGAGCAATAAGCAATAAGCTTCAGAGTTTATTTGTGTGCATTAATCGCACCTGTAGACTTGCCCAGTGAGAACATTGACATAGATATGATATCACTGCTCTAAGCATGTAAGCCAGGGGTTTTCAACCTTTTTGGGTCAGTGTACCCCCGGTGGCCAGACTCAGAGCAGGGGGAGTGGGGGTGGCATGCTGCCAGATGTGGGAGGGGGTGGGGAGAGGGATGCATGGCCAAATGCAAAGCAGCAGCAGCCACTGTGTGCAAGCTTCCCCTGCCCCCTGTGTCCGGCCAGGTGGACAGCACCTGTGCAGCAGTGCAGGCTGGTGCATGGTGGCGCTCCATCCCCGCCCACCTGTGCATACCCCCTAGGGCCTTCTCAAGTATGCCTACCCCTGGTTGACAACCCCTGATGTAAGCAATGAGATGGAAGATCAACTTATGAAGATCTGGTTGTTCTACTGTGGGTGACATTTCTGATGAGCACCAAATATGAGTAGTCTTTGGAATACCTCTACTGATTTCCAGTTGAGTAACTAAGGTGGAGTGAGTGAAGCACCAGCCCTGGACACTGAACTGGGGATTTTGCAAAGATAGCAGCTACTGCCACTATCAACCCAGTGCCACTGCTGATGCTGTGTGTACCACTGCAACTCAGGTCAGAAAACCACCCACTATGCCTCTACTTTTTTCCACTCCTCATCCAAGAAGGAGTTAGATACAAAGAAGCCCAGCAGAGCTGATGAGGCCTCATAAAGACCAGCTGGGCTTAGCAAGGCTTAGAAACATGCAAGAGCATATTTTGAAATTCCACTGTTTTCTGTCAGTGGTGTCTCATCTAGGTAGAGCCTAGAAGAGTATGAACAAGATGCTCCCTGGCCCATCAATCTGATTTGTGGATTGACTGAGTCTTAACTTTCCCTTAGAAGATTAGAAGTTAATGTTGTTTTTTACCATTCAGCTTCCTGATCATTCTTTCTTATGCTTTAATGAATTTTCTTCCATTTAACAGTAGATTTTTGAACCTCAAGTACTTCCGTGTTTCTAATACAGCCCTGATAAAACCACAGTGTAGTAAAGGTGTGTAAAGTGGGCCCTATTCAATTTAGATTTGGATTTGGCCCAGATCACGGACAGTGATTCGATTCATTGATTCGGATCACTGTCCCTGATTCAATTTGGCTGAATCTGAATCTGTAGATTCGATGCTGATTCAGAGAATCAGCGATTTGGACATAGGCATAGCTTTAAATGTTTGTTCTACATACCTCGAGGTACCAGTGTAGCGTGTGAACACTGCGATACTGGGGTGGCATGGAGCGTCCCACAGGAGTGCATTGCGGGGGGAGGGGGCCCTCCACATGCTCAGCAGTGAACCCAGAAGCTGACCAGAAGCATTTCCAGTCCACTTCCAGGTCTGCTGGGGAGCGCACCGCCCCCCCCATTCCCCCTTGGCTTGGCAGTCAGCCATGGAGTGACCCCAGGTGCCCCCCACAACCAGAAGGCACCAGTCACCAAGCCAGGTGGGGCACAGGGGACCCCCTGCTTGCTCTCCGGCAGACCCAGAAATGGACCAGAAGTGCTTCTAGTCCACTTCCAGGTCTTGCTGCCGAGTGTCCTGGGGGGCTTCCCATGCTCCTATGGTATACTCCATGAGCCCCAGCATCACAGCGTTCAAGAGCCACCTGGGTACCTAGAGGTAGAAAAAACATTTAAAGCTGTGTCTATGTCTGAATCTCCAAACCTTTCCAAATCTCTCCAAATCAATTCAGAGGGTTCTGATTCGATTCAGAGAAATTAAAAGGTCCTCTGATTCAATTCAGATTTGGAGATTCAGCCACTGAATTGAGCCAAATCTCCACCAAATTGAATCAGGGACCAAAGCTTCACACAGCCTACAATTTAGTAATTTCTCTTTCCTTGCTCCATAATATGAAGCCTGTGCTTATACCCCCACTACAATAGTTGCATGATCTCAGTTTGAATCTCTCATCTCCTACCTCCATCTCAAAGTCTCTTTGTATAATGAAGTGCATACACACAAATTATTGTTATTACTGCTTCTCTTCCATTGGTGCTTGCGATATCTCCCAATGCAGTATCATCTGCAGCTGTAATTACTGTGTGGCTCATGACTTCTTGCAGATCATTAATGAAGATGTTCCAAATCCAGGTCTGGCATTTCATTCCAACTCATTATGTTGCTTTTTATCAGTTTCCCTTCACTTACTCTTTTGCAACCAATTTCATTCCTTGTGACAGTGCTCACATCCAAGCAAACTGAATTCATTTCCTTCCATTTTTCTATGTATTGAAACTGTTCTCTTTAAAGACTTCCAAGAATTTGAATAAAAAAGAGACCCACACACATTGGCAGAGGTTGAATGATGGTAACATACTGCAGCAAAATGATGTAGGCTCTAAGAGAGAGCATGACTGTTTCCCATTTTTAACATGGAAGATCCCTTCACACTAACTCCCTGATCTGTGTTCACAGCAGAAGAAAAGTGAGGTGATGCAGGGGTGTATTATATCAGGTCTATCAATTTGTATTGCAGTATTCCGAGAATATGCCACTAGCCAGCAATCCAAAGACTAGTAAGACCAATGGAAAGGCCAGTGCCTTTTGACTTAACTGATCCTTGCACTCACCCCTAGAGCCTTCAAATTCCTACTGCCCCACAGGAGATTCCTTGCCCTACAGAGCTAATTCCCTTGGCAACACTGCGCTCTTGCAATAGTGACCTTCCCTTCCTGCACCAGCAGCTGGATGTGGGACTTCAGGACCCTCAGGATTTGTTTGTTTTTACCTGATTCAATGTGTGGTGGACTGGGAAAGAATACTATGGCACCTGCAATGTGGTTGTAAAACAGGAGGATAGTTTAGGGATCAGGGCATCACCTTGGCTGTTTTGAGAATCAAGTTCAATTTTCTGCTTAGCTATGTGTCCTTGAATCACTCAGCCTTTCCAGACTTCAGTTTCCCACCTATAAAATAGGATTACTAGCTCTACCCACCTCAGAGGAGTGTTATAAGGACAAATGCATTAAAGATTGTCAGTCACTCAGATATTATGGTGATGGGAGTATGGCAACATATGTACTTCTGATATATAGTCATAACACATGTGGTAGCACCACCTTAAATCTACCATAAATGGAAGGAAACTTAGGCTGTGCATATTTTTGCTATTTAAAACTGGCTTCCTTTCTGAATATAGTTCCACAGTTGGTAGGGTCAGAAGGGACCTGAGCAGATCATCAAGTCCAACCCCCTGCCATGGGCAGGAAAGAGTACCGGGGTCAAATGACCCTGGCGAGGTGATTGTCTAGCCTCCTTTTGAAGACCCCCAGGGTAGGAGCAAGCACCACTTCCCTTGGAAGTTGGTTCGAGATCTTAGCTGCCCTGACTGTGAAGTAGTGCCTCGTGGTATCTAGCCTGAATCTACTCTCCATCAACTTATGGCTGGTATACCTTGTTACTCCCAGTAGTGCTCAGGGGAACAGGGACTCTACCATTTCCTGTTGGTCTCTCTTGGTCAGTTTATAGATGGGCACCAGATCCCCCCTCAGCCTTCACTTGTGGAGGCTGAACAGGTTCAGGTCCCGTAGCCTCTCCTCATAAGGCCTGTCCTGCTGCCCCCTGATCATGTGGGTGGCCCTCCTCTGGACCCTCTCCATGTTGTCCACATCCCTCCTGAAGTGCGGCACCCAGAACTGGACACGGTACTCCAACTGCGGCCTAACTAATGTCACATAGAGGGGGAGGATCACCTCCTTGGATCTGCTCATGATGCATCTGTGGATGCATGACAAGGTGTGGTTGGCCTTTCAGACTGCATCTCTACATTGGCAGCCCATGTTCATCTTGGTATCAACAGTGATTCTAAGATCTTTTTCTGCCTCTGTGCTGATGAGAAGGGAGTTCCCCAGCCTGTAGGTACACTGCTGGTTCTTTCTCCCTAGATGCAGTACCCTGCATTTGTCAGTATTGAATCCCATCTTACTCTCATCTGCCCACCTCTGTAACCTGTCCAGATCCAATTGCAGCTTGTCCCTCCCTTCTTGTGTGCCCACTTCTCTCCACATCTTAGTGTCATCTGCTAATTTGAACAAGGCGCTTTTCACCCCCTCGTCCAAGTTGCTAATGTTGAAGATGTTGAACAGTGTGGACCCGAGGACCGAGCCCTGGGGGACCCCACTGCCCCTCCCCCAACAGCAAGTGGTCTAGCTGGTAGGGGGCATGAAGAGTACTAGTTCCCCCCCACCAAAATTGGCTTAGCCAGTGGCACATCAACAGTGGAAGTGCCGGCTACTGGGGGACCCCCCCTCCCCAGTTATGCCCTGCTGGTTCTGCCCCACCGCCCCACCATGACTCAGGAGGCCCCAGTCACCCGTGATAGTATAAAACAATGGTATATTAGTACCATTGTCTCTGACAGGTCCTTGCCCCTGTGAACACTGTGGGCACAGCCAGACGAGAGCAGACGTGGTATGTGATGCAGCAGACCTGTCTGTGGTGCCACACACTGCACACACCACACATGCAGAATGTCCCTGCACTGCTAATTTGCAGTGTGTGTGGTGGGAGGGAGGTGACACTGGGAGATCCTGGGGTCAAAAAACCCATGCCTTAAAAAAGTGGGGTGGCACATGTGGCAGCAGTGTGTACCGCCTGAAACTGGAGCCTGGCCAGCTTGAGCCATGCTCCAGCTACCAGCCAGGCTCTCTGCTTCCAGATTGCTATGGCTGCAGCCCCTGGAGGCTCCCAGGTTAGGCTGCTGGGGCCATCCCAGGTGCTGGCCTCAGACTCCACTACCCAACCCGCAACATCCTGTGTGCCAGAGCATGTGCGCATGGGCATTTCCTGGGGACAAGCAGCAGTGACACATATTGTGCTGCTGCTCTTTGTCTCTGGGGAAATGCATGCTCCTGCTCATGGGGGCATGCTGTGTGAGCTTAGAGGTTAGCAGTTGCTAATGCCAAAGATTTTCAATGATCAAACTCCAGCTAGGTTCCAGAGATATGAAGGAGTCTTGACATCTCAGCAGGAAAGTTTGACCTGGAAAGACTCCTGAGAAAGCAGCTAAAGGCTTTCTCCTTGAATGCTGATATTACCAACCCAGAATAAAAAAATACCTTCTTTATTAGTCTGAGCTTTAGAAAATGGACAGATTTAAGCTAGGAAAAAACCCAGCTGTAGTAAGGCAAAACAGTGGGCAACAAACTCTTAGCAGCATTCCATAGATCCCCACATCCTAACAGGAGCAATGCATCTGGGCAGTGTCATTGTTTAACGGTCACTGCACCTGCCAGCATCCAACAGAGCCTTTCAACTCTGATTCAGTGCAAGCCATATTTAGATTTTATTTTACCCTTCTTTCACCCTTTCAAATAAGAAGCATCATCAATATTCATCTTCACAAAATTTTAGATACATCACTCTGTCCTCCCTAGGCCCTCCCATCACCACATTTGTCCCACTGATATATATTCCTGACTCCAAATCTACACTCACTCTTAGTTCTACAAAGTGCATGATTAAGGGATATTGTCATCGCTATCTGGTGGAGTTAGACCAGAAGTAGGCAAAATACAGCCCGTGGGCTGGATCCAGCCTGTGGGGGAACTTTTTCCAGCCCATGGTGGGTCCTTTGGTACTGCCCGGCTTGGGCACTGCCTAGCCCATCATGCATCCTACCACCCCCAGAGAGGCAGAGGGGCTGGGTCAGCTCTGCAGCTGGATACAATTTCCCAGCAGCCCCAGCAGTGTTGGGAGCTCCTGCTGGCTGTCACTGCCACCAGATCCAGTCCCACCCCCATAGATACCCATCAGGACCCACATGGACAGGCCCAGCCTGGACAGGTGTTCCCTCTAAGCTGTGAGGTGTGTGTGTGTGCGAGGGGGTGAAGAAGGTGCTGGGCGAGGGTGACGCCGATGGCGGCGGAAACCAGCCCGACTTCCGGGTCCAGGTGGAAAGCCAAGCACTCAAGTTTCCCCCTTCCAGGAACCCAGAAGTACCCGGGTCGAGACCTACCTGGACAGATAGAAGGAGCCTGGCGGGCCAGGAGAGGGCCCTGGCGGATCTGGGGGCAGGAGCGGCAGATCCAGAGACGTGAGCTGCTGATCCGGAGACGCGAGCGGCAGATCCGGAGGTGAGTGGGGAAGGAGCCGGCGTCGGAAGATCCACCCTGGAGCGGGTGCGAGCTGCCTGGCGACGAGGCAGGACCTTCTGGGGCAGGGGTAAGCCCCAGCGCAGCGAGGAGGCCCAGCCAACCGGCGGCAGAGAGACGAGCAGCTTAACGCTGCGGGAAGCGGTGGCACCCAGCAGGAGCTGGGTACCATAAGTACTGTAAAATAGGGGCAATCACAGGCGGGGAAAACCACCACGCCTGTGATTCTCTGGAAGACTAAGGGGTGGAAGGAGGACCCTGGGAGAGGATGGAAGATCCCAGCCCAGATCCAGGAAGGGGGGTCAGCTTAGGGGTCAAACAAACCCCGGCCCCGGGGAACTCCTGCCAGGAACTTTGTGTTGGACTTTGTATTTTGTTGTCTCCTTTACGAACATTGTTGGGGCTAGCGCTCCGTTGAGCATCCGCCCCGAGAGGCGGCCACTTACCCAGAGGACCAGGCAAGGGTGTAGGGAAGGAGGAGCCCTCAGGACCCCGCTGGACTCAGCGGAGACGGAGTGCCGTTTCCGAACTGCACGCGCCACAATATTGTGAACCCCAATTTACCATCAAAGTCATGGCAGGAGAGACTGGCGTGGGTGCAGTGAGGACGACACATTCCCCTCCCACCGGGGGTCCCCTGTGAGGCGGGCGGTCAACGAAGAGCGTCCCCTCACAACTGGTGCATTGGCCGGGAAGCTTGAACCTGGGGCGGCGACGCGGATTCCGGAAGGGCAACCTAGACCGGTGGTGTGGCCCAAATGGAGCTCCCGATGGGCATGGATACCAGACAGTAGACCCTGCATCTGGTCGCCCAACTATTACAGCAGCACCAGCAGACCGCCATGAGGCAGATGAATGTGCAGGAGCACCTGCTGCAGCAGCAGACACAGGGAGGTCTATACCCCGGAGAGTTCAATATGCCAAGGATGACAAAGGAGGACGATGTGGAGGCTTTCCTGGAGTCCTTCGAACGAGCAGCCCTGGCCACAGGGATAGACCAGGCGAAGTGGGCTGGTCGTGTGGGGGTCCTGTTGGTGGGCCCGGCTCAAGCGGCTTATCGGGCTTTATCACAGAGCGAAGCCATGGATTATGACAAGGTGAAAGCCGAAATATTGCAGAGGTTAGAAATTACCCCAGAGGAACACCGGCAAGCTTTTCGAGAAGCCAAAACAAGGAACGAGAGGAGCCCTAAGATGTTGTGGCGATTCCTTACTGATGAGTTAGCCAAGTGGCTGAGGCCAGCCGAGGCTACTGAAGAGGAGATTTGTGACCAGGTGTTGCTGGAGCAGTTCCTCGCGGATCTGGGGGAGAACACGCAGCGTTGGGTCAGATGTCACGGGCCCACAATGTCACACCAGGCCCTGTGCTTGGCGGAGCAATATGAGGCAGCCCAAAAGGGACTACGCCTAGACAGAGGTATGTCGGGACGTGAGGGCCCTCCCAGAAAGGGGAAGGGAGGTAAAAATGAAAGGACACCAGAAAGAAGGGGCTTCTTTTGTTTTCACTGTGGAGGAAGAGGACATATGGCCAGGGTTTGTCTGGTAAACCCAGACTATCAACCCGCCAAAGAAAGACAGTACCCGGGCGGGTCCGGGAGAGAGCGGGAGCCCACAAGAGAGGAACCCATGGAGTGTGGGGTCTGCGCGGGGGTGGGGGCTTCACCCCAACCTTTACCCAAGGTTAGAGCTTGGGTGGGACAATGTCCCTTGACAGCCGTGGTGGATACCGGGTGTGCCCAGACCCTGGTCCGGCCGTCTATGATTGAGTGGAGGCAAGCCCCCTGATGCACCGGAATTCACCTCGTTTGTCTTCATAAACAGAGGTCGTATTTTGAAAGAAGGGTCCTAGACGTACGCGTGCAGGGCACCTCCCGACACCTGGCGGTCGACCTGAGCGAGGAGATACTGTACCGCATGATTTTGAGAAGGGACTGGCTGGAAATCTTTGAGGTCCTGGCGACGCTCCGGCCCCAGGATAAACCCCTGGTGGGTTTAGCCGTAGGGGAAGTTGAGAGAGAAAGTGATGTAAGGCTGGAAGACCTGCCCAGCGGCAACCAGTTCAGGGAGGCCCAAGAGGAGGATGTAGAGCTGCAACCCTTCAGAGAGGAGGCGGTCACCCAGCCCCAGCTGCAGGTAAGCCCCAGTGCGAGACGAGCAAAGGGAACCCGCGTGGAAATAAGGTGGGGTTTGTTGTATCGCATTAAGCCGGGTCAGCGGGCGGAGGAGGAGGTAGAACAACTCCTGATTCCCCGATCCTATAGAGCCCCGCTATTGTGGTTAGCACACGGGAATCCTATGGGGGGACACCTGGGAAAATGTAAGACGGAAGCTTGATTGACGCGCTGGTGCTTTTGGCCTCATCTGTATGAAGATGTAGAAAACTTCTGCAAAGCATGCGAAAAATGTCAAAAAGTTAGCGCTAACAAGCCCCCCCGGGCTCCCCTCCAGTCGGTGCCGGTGGTGCAAGGGTCGCCTTAGATGTAGTGGGCCCATTACCTCGTAGTGCAGTGGGGCACCAGTTTATTCTGGTGCTCATTGATTATGCCACCCGCTTCCCAGAGGCTGTACCCCTGAGGGCGGTGACGGGGGTTAAGGTCATGGAAGAACTTATGAAGTGGGTAACTAAGTTTGGAATCCCTAGAGAAATAATAACCGATCAGGGGTCGAACTTCATGTCAGCGGTGGTAGCAGCACTGTGCAAAGTGTGGCAGATACACCACCTCAAAATGACAGTATACCACCCTCAGGCCAACGGGTTGGTAGAGTGTTTCAACGCTACCCTAAAGGGGATGCTACATCGTTGCACCCAGGAGGACCCCCAGAGATGGGACTCGCTAGTGCCGCCACTTTTATTTGCGGTCCGAGACGCCCCACAGGCCTCTACAAGCTACTCCCCATTCGAACTGGTCTTTGGGCATCGTCCCAGGAGCTTGTTAGATATCGTGCAGGAAGGCTGGGAGGATGAGGGTTGCGTAGGCCATAAGGCGGCCGAATACATATAGGACCTACAGGAGCGGCTTCGCCTGGCCCGGAAGACGGCTCACGATAACCTGGCCGAAGCCCAGAGGCAACAGAAGGACCGGTATGACCGAGGGACGAAGGAGCAGGAATACAGCCAGGTCAGAAGGTGCTGGTGATGTTGCCTAGTGTCAATAGCAAGTTTGAGTCACGGTGGCAGGGACCAGTGACAGTGGTGAGGCGAGTGGGCCCAGTGGATTATGAAGTACGGAGGGAGGGTAGACGTCGGAAGACCCAGGTTTTCCATGTTAACCTACTAAAGGAGTGGCAGGAACCCCAGGGGCTTCTGCTCGAGATGGAGGCCGAAGAACAAGAAACTCAAGGGCAGGACCCATCACCAGGCCCCTCCAGGGATGTTCCTGACACCGAGGATCGGCAACTGAGGGACAGGCAGGAACGACAACTGCGAGAATTAATCCAGGAATTTAGAGATGTCTTCACAGAGAGCCCGGGGAAGGCGAAGGGAGTCGAACATGCTATCATGACGAAGAGGGGCCAGGGCGCAAGGGAGAGGTGGCGGAGGATTCCCTTTTACTGGTGCCAACCTATTAAGGAGGAGCTAGACAGAATGTTGGCACAGGGGATCATTACCCCCTCACGTAGCCCCTGGTGGAGTCCGCTAGTGGCAGTAACCAAGCCGGATGGCAGCTTGCGGCTGTGTGTGGATTTTAGAAAACTAAACGCAATAATACAGTTCGACGCCTTTCCCATGCCCCAGGTCAATGAACTGGTGGAGCAGATAGGACAAGCTAACTTTATCTCCACTTTAGATTTGTCGAAGGGGTACTGGCAGATCCCCTTACGGCCAGAAGACCAACCAAAGACAGCTTTCAGCACGCCGTGGGGTTTGTACGAGTTTAAAAGGATCC
Source organism: Crocodylus porosus (assembly GCF_001723895.1). Lineage (NCBI taxonomy): Eukaryota > Metazoa > Chordata > Crocodylia > Crocodylidae > Crocodylus > Crocodylus porosus. The sequence goes on from NW_017728916.1 coordinate 1,010,565, forward strand.
CCTTTGGGTTGAATGGTGTGGCAGTGATGTTTCAAAGACCGATAGACTGGATACTCGTACCCCACCAGGAATACGCTGCAGCCTATATAGACGACATCATGGTATACACCCAGACGTGGGAGCAACATGTAAGGGCCTTAAGGGCGATTCTGCGAGAGCTGAGGCAAAAAGGTCTGACGGCCAACCCAAAGAAGTGTGCCCTGGGCAAAAACAAGACGAAGTACTTGGGTTTCTTCGTCGGCAATGGGCAGGTGAAGCCACTGAGAGACAAAGTAGAGGCCATCCAAAACTATGAAGCGCCGCTGACAAAGAAGCAGATGCGGGCGTTCCTCGGTTTGGCCAGTTATTATCGACAATTTATTCCCCAGTTTGCCGAGGTTGCCAATCCCTTAGTTGAGACAACCAGGGGGCGAGAGCCCCACAAAGTCAAACGGACTCCGGCGAGACATAGAGCCTTCAAAGAGCTCAAGAAAGCACTCTGTCAGGAAGCCATTCTTCACACTCCTAATTTCAATGTCCTGTTTACTCTGCAGACAGATGCTTCGGCCTATGTCCTGGGGGCAGTCCTCACCCAGGAGGTGGACGGAGTGGAATGCCCAGTAGCGTTTGCGAGTCGTAAGTTAAACGACAACGAGCAAAGGTATTCTACCATTGAAAGGGAGTGTTTGGCTATAAAGTGGGGTATTGACTACTTTAAATACTATCTGTTAGGCCAGGAGATACAGTTAGTAACAGACCACGCTCCCCTACGTTGGCTTAACTCCACTAAAACAGAAAATGCACGAATCATGAGGTGGGCCCTGGCACTCCAGCCATTCCAATTTCTGATTGGATACAAACCGGGGCATACTAACACCATGGAAGACTTCTTGTCAAGGCACGGGGGAACGGGACCACAGCCTGAGCCACAGAAGGAGGCCCCCCCATTGCAGGAAGGGAGGACGGGGGAGGCAACAGTCAGAGCAAAGAAGCGCCTAGCGGCGTCTTAAGGGGTGGGGTATGTGAGGGGGTGAAGAAGGTGCTGGGTGAGGGCGACGCCGACGGTGACGGAAACCAGCCCGACTTCCGGGTCCGGGCGGAAAGCCAAGCACTCAAGTTTCCCCCTTCCAGGAACCCAGAAGTACCCGGGTCGAGACCTACCCGGACAGATAAAAGGAGCCCGGCAGGCCAGGAAATGGCCCCGGCAGATCTGGGGGCAGGAGCGGCGGATCCAGAGACGGGAGTGGCGGATCCGGAGGTGAGCAGGGAAGGAGCTGACGTCAGGGGATCCACCCTGGAGCGGGTGCAAGCCACCTGGCGACGAGGCAGGACCTTCTGGGGCAGGGGTAAGCCCCAGCGCAGCGAGGAGGCCCGGCCAACCGGCGGCAGAGAGACGAGCAGCTTAACGCCATGGGAAGCGGTGGCACCCAGCAGGAGCCAGGTACCGTAAGTACTGTAAAATAGGGGCAATCACAGGTGGGGAAAACCACCACACCTGTGATTCTCTGGAAGACTAAGGGGTGGAAGGAGGCCCCTGGGAGAGGGTGGAAGATCCCAGCCCGGATCCAAGAAGGGGGGTCAGCTTAGGGGTCAAACAAACTCCTGCCAGGAACTTTGTGTTGGACTTTGTATTTTGTTGTCTCCTTTACGAACATTGTTGGGGCTAGTGCCCTGTCGAGTGGTCCGCCCTGAGAGGCGGCCACTTACCCGGAGAACCGGGCGAGGGTGTAGGGGAGGAGGAGCCCTCAGGACCCCCCTGGACTCAGCGGAGACGGAGTGCCGTTTCCGAACTGCACGCGCCACAATATTGTGAACCCCAATTTACCATCAAAGTTGTGGCAGGAGAGACTGGCATGGATGCAGTGAGGATGACACATTCCCCTCCCACTGGGGGTCCCCTGTGAGGCGGGCGGTCAACAAAGAGCATCCCCTCACAGTGTGGCCATGCAGACATGCCTAGTAGTGCAGCATAAGCACATCTGCATGGCCGTGCGTGCCGCACACCTTAGAGAGAACACTGGCCCAAGCTCCAGCCCTGGTCCAAGCCCCAGCCCACATGGGGGGTTGGGGTCCCTGCAGCACCCACTTCAGACCCACCTGCCCCGGTCACATGACTGGCAGCAATGGCAGCTGGGCAGAAGCTGCTGCTCAGTGCAGGGAAAAAGTGGTACATGGCAGCAGGTGTGGTGGTTTCCTTTTTGCCACTGCTGGGCCCTTCTTGCTACAGGCACCTGAAGCCTGTGCCAGGGCTGCCTTGTGGCTCATCCCCACCACCACCAGTGCCACCAGTGGTGCCTCTGGGCTGCCCTGGATCCCCACCCCTGGTGGGGCAGCAGCAGTGATGGGGAGGAGCCACAGGGCAGACCTGGCATGGGCTCCAGGTGATAGCAGTGAAAAGGGCCCAGCAGTAGCAAGGCTGGGGGGAGGCAGCCATACCTGCCACTAGGTCCTGCTTTTTCCTCACACCCAGCACCTTCTTCCCAGCTGCCACCACTACCACTGCTCATTGTGGCTATGGCAGGCAGGTCTGGAGTGGGAACTGCAGGGACCCTGACCCCCACATGGGGCAGGTCAGGACCAGGGCCAGGGCTGTGCACTCAGCCCAGGGCTGGGCAGAAGTTGCTTCTGGGTGCCAAGGAAAAGTGGGACCTGGTGACAGCAATGGCTGCCTGCCCCTCATTGCTGCTGGGGTCTTCTTGCTGCTGTCACCTGGAGCCCATGCCAGGGCTGCCCTGTGGCTCCTCCCTACTGGGCATGGGGGACCCAGGGCAGCCCAGGCCCAGTGGCAGTGGTGGTGTGGAGGAGCCACAGAGCAGCCTCAGCGTGAGCTCTGGGTGGCTGCAGTGAGAAGTCCCCAGCAGCAGTGAGGGGGAGGCAGCTGCACCCACCACCAGGTCCCATTTTTTCCCTGGTGCCTAGCAGCAGCTTCTGCCTGGCCACCAATACTTCTGCACCTGGGCTGCCAACACTGAAGCCAGGCAGTAGCTCCAGCCCCTCCTCGGTGTAGAAGGGTGGCCTAGAGGTTGTGCTGGTGGCAGCAGGAGCCCCCACTGAGCTGCCCCTGTTGAAGCTACCACAGCACCCACAGCCCCATCCCATATAGGGAGTTTTGGTGAGCTGTTGTATGGGGTGGGAAGTGCTGACCCAGCTCACAATGTCTCCCCAGAGCCCCTTATGTGGCCCCTACACCCAAATAATTGTCCACCCCTGAGTTAGACTATGAATAAATTTGTTCCTAGCCCTTATACCTGGTTTGACCATCCTTTCAGGTCTGTTACAGTTGCCTTCCCATTATGCTTTGCAGATTAAAATAACTGTTTAATTGATTCATTCAGAACATTTTCTACTTTAATCTGTAATAATTTCCACTAATAATTTTCTAAGGTGTCAATGCTGCCTTCCCAACAGGGATAACTACAGATTCCCTCAACCTCTAGTAACTGAGATGTAAAATCTAAACCCGCTGCAAGGATCTATTTTTTTTTCATTGGGTTCATCCACAATCATCATCATCTTAAATAACTGCTATTACAACTCAGCTTGTCAGTGAATCACAGCCCGCTGTGAATATAATGGGTATAGATTTATGGCCAACTTGTGAGGTCACATAAATAACAGAGTGACTTACACACTGACGAGTCAGTATACATTGGGGTAAGCAAATCTAGTTCATGTAATGGGAACCTGGTGGAGAAAAAACAACTAAGGAAATGTCAAGCAAAGCAGGGGGAGCCTGTTCTACTGAGATAAGTTTTATACAGAACCTCTCACTGGGGTATATCAGCTTGGTATATTCTCCACTCAGATCTGTTCAGTGAACTAGTAGGCAAACATCAAAGACAGATGTTGATGGGCCAACCACAAAATGCAGTTGTGGCTGCTTTTGGTGGCAGCCTCAACTTTTTATATAGCAGCTTTCTGGTTAGAGCACTCATTGAGGGAGTGGAAGACTTTCAGTCAAGATCCTCTTTAGCCTGAGAGGATTTAAACCCAAGTATTTTACCCATTTTGAGAGCACTTTAACCACCCAGCTGTGGGCTGCTCTGAGGGGTTTGAAAGGATGGCACTATCACCACCTCCTATTGAAGCTGTTCCATTTTGCATGAATATTCAAGATTCAGTGGGCCAGGTAAAAGAAAGCCAAGGTGAGCAAGACTCCCTAGGTTAGTGGTTAGGCTACTCACCTATGAAGGGGGAGGCCTCATATCCAGTCTCTGCTTCAAAGATTACTTCTACATTTTATCCAATGACCATTTAATGTAAAATGCATAAGGAGGGTTTTGAAATTCACTCCAAAAAAACAGATACCTAAACATTAGGCGCTGCAATACTTAATATGTGACTACCTAAATCATTCATTGCTGTGATTTTCAGAGGTGAACAGAACTGAGATCTTCTATTGGTCTCACTGGAAAGGTTCAGAACCTTTCAGGATTCAACTGTTTCCTCCTTGATTTCTGCATGATTTCTCTGATTGTCATCTATTAATATTCCATGGAAAATAAACCAGCTGGAGGTCAAAAAAGGGACAACAAAAGAAAATAAAGAAACTTTATGAATATTAAAGAGTATCTCATTGCTCCTACTGCTGTAGAAAGCAGTTAGAAAGCACCCTGTTCAAGTTTGCTGATGACACTAAGATGTGGGGGGATGTGGGTGCACTAGAAGGGTGCAGTAGGCTACAAGCTGAC
>NW_017728916.1:1015245-1022406 GCF_001723895.1 Crocodylus porosus
CCGGGGTCATCTGACCCCGGTGCTCTTTCCTGCCAAGGCAGGGGGTCGGACTAGATGATCTACCTAGGTCCCTTCCGACTCTAGCTACTATGAAGCTACTATGAAACTATGAAACTATCTAATTGTACTTTCTGACTGGGAATAACTTTAGTGTTTTGTTTTTTAGGCAGGTTATACCAACACTACAGTTTTGAATCTGCATCCTCCCAACCGAAACCGATGTCAATTCTGATCAGCTTCTGCATCCAGATTAATGTAATTTAGATTATATTGTAAAAAAATGCCAAGGCCTTTACAAAATGGTTACTGTTTCCAGTTACAAGTATGACACATTGCATGTGCAATGAAGGGCATTTGTTTAAGATGCCTTCCAGGGCTTTGAAGAAACGCTACTTGTTACAGGGAAGGGAAGTTCACAGAGAGAAGCATCTATGAAGAAAGGGATTTTTTATGCTTGGGTAAATCCTGCCAAACATCCTTATATCTATGCAGTACAATTAAAGCAGGACAATTATATGTTAATTTGCTATTTCCTTAATCCCATAGGAAATTACAGTATTGCTTGAAAAGCCTTGCTTTGCAGATTCACAAGACCAGCTATATAAATGGATGAAAGACAGCACACTATTTAATTTCCAGAAGGCAGCACATAGCGGTTTATTCATAAAAAGACAAAAGTTACCCAGGACTATCTTTACCTGCTATACTATTGATCCTAATCAGTCCTTGAATTAGTTTGTGGGGTACAAACCACTGTCATTCAGTATCCGTCTGCCCATCCCTACTGGCTGAAAAATCTGACATGTACCATTTGAGCTCAGATTACATTTTAACAAATCCATGGCCACCTAAGAATTGCTCAGATAACAGTAAACTGTGCGCTTGAATTTGAATCAGCATCCACCTACTCCAAAAGCACAGGTCTCCGTCATGGAAGTTCAAGGAGAATGTCCCTTTTTACACAATTAAGCCACTAAATTGCAATCCAACAAAGAGTAACTGTAAGTGTGGGAGGTGTGCGCACACATACAGCAACCTGTTTCATTCCAAGATGGTGTTTTATGTCAGATCCATCATGGGCGATTGCAATCACTGGATGTAAAAATCACCTATTGCTAGCAACGCCAAGTCACCAAACAACTATAATTAAAATGTGCCCCAGAGCTGGCAAAGGATTCCAATCCATTCAAACAGCTGATACCCAAGGACCTCATTGGTGAAATGCCAAGCATTCTTCCTCCAATTAGCACTTGCTTTGGTCTTTAGTCTAGTTCACTTGATTTGGGTTTCATTCAAAAATGGCACTTTGACAGGAAGAGCCTTGAGTAACAAAGCCATAGATTAGAACGCATGGCCTCCCCTTGGCTGCCCAATCTCATTTCCTCTTTTGTATTCCAGCCAAATGGAGCAAAGCAAGTACATGCCATGAATTAGCCACCACAGCATGGTTAGATGCTGAAAGTCCATTGTGACAGATGGACCAAAAAGGAAACTGCTTAAAGGAGTCCTGGTGACTTGTAAAACTTATTAAACCTTTCTGGCCATTTCTCCTTGGGTTTGACAAATTTTTTATGATACAATTCAAATGTGACATTTAAAGAGCATAGAAACTTTGCACAGCATAGCTTCATTTAAGGCAATACAGCATTTTGAGCTGAGCATGACATTCAATGCTTAATAGTACATGATCAAGTTAAAACCTAAAAATTGTTCTCTCAGTGGAGTATTTATTTAAATTTTCACTTATGTGCAGCTGTGTGGGGAAAATACAGAGAGGAAACTATGTCACTGTTAAAAGCCACAGGAATTTATAGAAATGAATTTCAAATGGACTAATGGCCATTCTTTGTTCCCTCATGTTAAATTGTCCTAGCAATATTGAAGCCAGTGAAATATGCTTCAAATGTAAACCTTCTAATCACCATATATTTGATTATTCAAATTTCCTAAAAGTTCTCTCTTATAAATTAGGTTATTAAAGTCACCTGACAGGTGACATAGAACTATCCTGTCTGGAATGGTTGTATGATAGGAGAAGTCTCTTTGCCAGCAGGTCAGTCACATAGATAGGGACTCATCATGACATTAGATTTTCTTGCACTTTGAGCCACTAATAATGAAATAAGCACACATTTAAAGTTAAAACCGTGGCTTTTAAATCATCAAGAATAAAGCTGTCAAATTGTGTACCCCCTGTTCTACTCTTCAGACCAAGAGGCAGCCTTCCTTCTGCAGGTGCAAATTGTGCTTTGCACATACAACTGACTTGTGGGTTGAAAAAAGGTTGTCAAACACCTGCAGTTCATTTTTCATTTTCACTTTGTTTTTTTCTCTCTCTCAATTGGTGCAACATTGACAGACCAGTTGTTACAATTGCTTGGTCCAACAGTAATTAGGGATGTATATGGATGGACACTTTCACTTACTTCCATTTCAGATATGCTGACAAAATTATATGTAACACAATCAAAGAAAAATATGGCAGTTGGGGCCTCATTAGAAAAAACATTTTTTCTTAAGATTCTTTCTAAAGATTCTGCTGCAGCACACAGGGAAAACTGAAATATTTGAAAATAAAACTAAAAAAAACCTGCAATGTTTTGTATTTTCAGGTTCCATGGGGGCCTCAAGTGGGAAGCAAACTATAAAAATAGTTTTGAATTTGTGGATGCTATTACTAACTTTCCCTATGTAAAGCAATAAAGTATTTAATCTCTTTGTAACAGGGTGTCTGTCTGGAGCCCTGTTATTGGAGGAACACCTGGGGTCTGTTAATGATGACATCCAGCCAGGTTGGCGTGGGGATTCTCCACCTAACTCAGGATTGGCCAATGGATGTAGCTCCTGGGGATAAAATCAGAAGGAGGACCCAGAGAGAACGCCTTCAGGCATGTGAAGGATGGTAGGATGGTGTGGGTCAGACACTCACAGAAGGATTTGACTGCGACAGTGAGTTCAAAGGAGCCGAGGCGTCTCGCCATGATCTGGGGGGAAATCCTGTGATAATAAGGAGGACCCCAGCTTACGAGAGACTAGGATTGGCTGCAAGCAACAGCTGATCAATGCTCCCAGCCCCAAGGAGGGAATCAGAAAGCAGGGCTGAATGCGCGCAGCCACAAACCAGTGAATTACTGGCAGGGACCGGCAATGCGGGAAAAGAAGAGAAAACCGGGGAAAGCCTCACTAACATGAGGGAGGCTGAGCACAGGCTATACTGACCAGCCCCAGCCAGACCTGAGTACAAGATATACCCTGGCCCCAGGGTAACTGAAAAGAAAGGTTGTCCAGGGTTTTATGCCAGCAAAAGGGCAAAGAGACTGTAACCTCACTTGCTAATGAATTCATTAGCACTGCAGGAGACTTACCATGAAGTTCACAAAGGCAGAGATCCTCTCCAGAGCTGATGAGCAGTTTGGGGAGAAAGTTGAGGAGGCTGATGCCTGCAACTTGGGCTGTTGTAAAAGAAAAGAGAATAAAAACACATGGAGTGACTTAACATGTTGGGGGAAGTTATCTGGTGAGTATTGATTAACAGCATACCAATCTCTTTCCTCCCCTCATAAGATCAAAGTCATGGCAGGCGAGTACCAGAGGAAACAGGAGGTATTGTGCAATCCTGATAACATTCTTAAACAATCACATCTTGCTTACATGTTTTGCCAAGGTGATCCTCCATATTGTTGTCATTCAGACCAGGCCAGACTGATACGATGAGCTTGTATGTACAAATATAAAGGGTAAGGATTTCTTGTTCTTTTTTTTTCAAGGTGACATATTCCAGATTTTCCAGAATGTTGCAAAAATCACTAGTGCCCAGAGAAAGGAGGAAAAGCATTCCTTCTCAGACCTCAAATCATTTTTGTCACTCCATACTAGGGGCCAAAGGTAGGCACAGAATTCCAAATGAAGCCTCACCAATGCTGAATAGAAAGAGAAGAATAGATTTGCAAGTGACACACCTGTTAATAAAACCCAGGACTCTGTTGGCTTTTTTGTAACAAGCCAATATGAACATTATTAGTTCATATTCAGCTTATGTTCCTCTATAACTCCCAGGTCCTTTTCCATAGGACTGTAGCCTAGTCAATTATTCTCCAGTCTGTATTTGCCTGTACAATTATTTCCTCCCAAGTGCAGGACTTTGTATCTGTCCTTATTGACTCTCATGTGATGGATTGCAGACCATTTTCCCAGTCTATCCAGATCATTCTGGATCCTAGCCCTGCCCTCCAGAGTGTCTTCGGCTCTACCCATCTTAGTGTCATCCACAAATTTGCTAAGTGTGCACCCAATCCTATTGTCCAAATCATTAATGAACATAATAAACAATACTGGACCCAGGACAGACTCCACTGGAACCCCACTTGATACCGCCCCCAACCGTGCACTGAGAGACTGATCGCTATTTGTTGAGCACAATGATCCAACCAGCTATGTATCCACATTACAGGGTGTTGCGGGGCACTCCTGCGCCCTGCTCCTAAGGAGGGTCAACCCCGGGAGGGAGAGATGTGTAGCAGGGCACTAGGGTGCCTGCTACTGGCATTGGTAATAGGGCTTGGCTGCCAATCAGCAGAGCAGCACAGCTGAAGGTTGCTTAGGCAACTGAGTGGGTCAGCTGACCGAAAGGGGGGCAGGGCCTGGCCTTTATAGACAGCCAGGCCAAGGCTGGAGTCAGTTCCCCTCTGACAGGCTGAGAGGCAGGAGCTCTGCTGCGGAGCAGAGCAAGGCAGAGCTGCCTGAGCACTTGAGCACCCGCGTGCTGATGAGATGGAGAGGCCTCTAACAGGGAGGCTCAATGGAGAGCCAGGGTGGCACGGGATGTTATAGCCGGTAGGCTGATTTCTGGGTTACCGCCAGTTGGCATGGCTTTGAGTTTGGTTTTGATGGTGATTGTGTTACCGGAGGACCGGGTGAGGCTGTAGGGGAAGGGGGAGGCCTCAGGGGAGCACCCCAGCAGAATGGGCGGGGGTTCCTGGTGGCGCAGAGGGTGCTGCATTTGGGGGTGTGCCCAGGGAGGGAACAGTGATTGGTGCCAGAGGCAAGGCACAGCAGTTTGGCGCCAGGGTGGCGCTGCGTTTGGGGTGTTGTGACCCCAGCCCTGTGAGGGCAGTATTTGGTAAAGGCCAGTGGGGTGAATGACCCAGAAGAAGGGTCAGGGGGCCAGGCATGGCTACGGTCCACCTGAGCCCCAAGTGTGAGGAGCGCAGACATAGGCCAGAGGGGGCGAGAGCGCGAAAGGGCGCGGGAAGTATGAGAAGCGCGGACATAGGCCCCAGAGGGGGCAAGAACACAAAAGGGCACCAGAAGCACGAGAAGCGCGAGGCATAGGCCCCAGAGGGGGCGAGCGCGAGAAGCGCGAGGCATAGGCCCCAGAGGGGGCGAGCACGAGAAGCGCGAGGCATAGGCCTCAGTGAGGGTGAATATATTGGGCAAACTCCAGAAGGAAGGGGTGGGCCTATCAAGAAGCCTCAGAAGAGGGTGAGTGTGCGAGTAAGCCCCGGAGAAGGGCGGGCGTGCGATTAGAAGCCCGGAGAAGGGCGGGCGCACGATTAGAAGCCCAGATGGGGCACATAAATTGGAGAGGGAATGTATACCGGAGAGGCCCCGGAGAGGGCGCGTAAATAGAGACACGAGAATGTCCGGAACACCGGCGAGGCTTGGGCGTGGTATTGGGGGCAGAAGGAGCCACGCGACGCCCAAAGGGGGTGCACCAAGAGATATCTGTAGAGGGCAAGAGCACCGGGTTTGAGAAGCCCAGGAAAGGCAGCCTCCCATTAATATTATATAAACAGCAAAGACGTGGCGAGTGAGATGAGGATGCTAGAAGGGCAACTTGTCATGGCAGGGGCGCAGGAGAGATCATGGCCACTCCTGGGTCCTGCCCCATGACACAGGGGTTTCATCTAATCAGTATTTCCTTAGCTTGTTAATGAGAATGTTGTGGTATACAGTGTCAAAAGCCTTTTCCATTTGCATTCCAAATTTACTGATATTGGGGTTAAAATCTTTTACTTTTTAACTTGCTGAGATCTCAAAATTCCATTTGTCTCCAGAGCTACGTATAGACAATCAAAAACCACAAGGTTAACTCGATTCACAGGTTAGTCGTTTGTCTAAGCTACATAGACTGAAACAATAAGCAAGTGAACAGACCTTCACTTTTGATTACAGAAATGCAGGCCCAGGCCTGCAGTGACCCAGGCCAGAAGCCAGAGGGTGCTATAGCACACCTCCGTGCTGGGCTAGAGCAGACAGCTTGGGCCAAGGCTAGCCTACACACCCTGCAAGAAGGGGTTCACAGGGAAGGTGCAAAGCACCCTGGTATGCTGGGAGACTGAGTTAACTTGAATCTGGACGGGATCTGGGACAGACATTCAATAAACTAATTTAACCTAAATCAGTTAAGTCTGATACTACATCCATCCAGGTTTATCTTAAACCAGTTTCTGCCATTTTGAAAGCAGTTTATGTGCATTGAACTTCATTGTATTACAGATTTGAGCTGGTTTCTAATAACTTATACCAGTTTATGTGTAATTTCTGTCCCTAGCCCAGGAACTGTCAGTGTTCAACACCCACAGAACTACACCCAAGGTATCTCAAGTCACATAGAAACCCATCTTAGGGACAACTGAGAAGTAAGTTATAATGCTTTGTATCTTAGCTGCTAGCTACTATTTGTCTGCTAAGGCTCTAACTTGGGGCAAGGAGTATGGAGTCAGTCCAAAAAGGTACTGAATTATGTACTCATCTTAAAACATCTGAGATGCCACTTTGCTTGGCCTTCAACAAACAGCAATTAATTAAGAGGGGGAGAGGGAGAACTCAGAGAGTCATTTTGGCAGACTGAGTCATTTCTCAGGGTACAATCACATTAAGCCTATTAAGAAACTCTTCAAATCAACATGCTTCTAAGAAAAATACAGGGACAATGCAACAAAATGTTATTTTTAAATAAACAAAAATCCCATCCAAAAATTGAAATAGAATTGGAAAAACAATCCAGATTTCTTTCTCTCTATTCAGTCTGCCTATGGCAGTGAACTGTGGAAAAGGAGGGCTAACTACACCTGTGCAAATAGGGGAGTAGTCGATTCAGACTCGGCCAATTCGGAGGACAGTGATTTGATTCGGAGATTCAGATCACTGTCCTGAACT
>NW_017728916.1:1022791-1047372 GCF_001723895.1 Crocodylus porosus
TTTTTTTTTTTTCTTAAAGGGCCGGAGCTGGAACAGGCAGGGCAGCCAGGAGTGGGAGGGAGGCTGGGAGAGCAGGGAGGGGCTGGGGGGCTCATGGTAGAGCTCCCTCATTCAGCGCGAGGTAGTGGGGAGCAGCGGGGATCACCCCTCTGGCCAGCAGCACCCAGTGAATGGAGGCTTTTTGCTAAAGCACCGGAAGCGGGCAGGGAAGGCATGGGGGGGTTGGGGGAATGGGCAGAGGTCGGCAGGCTGGGGTCTGGAGTCCCCCCACTCCTCCAGCCCCTACTTATCAGCTCCAAGTTGAGCTCCAGCTTCCTGTTGCAGCAGATAGGGACTGCTCAAATCAATGAAGCTCTCCAAATCTTTTCTGAAGATTTGGAGAGCTTCAAATTGATTTAGACCTTTTTATTGGTCCCCTGATTCTATTCAGATTTGGAGATTCATTCACCGAATTGGGCCGAATCTCCTGTGAATCAGTACCCGAAGCGTCTCACAGCCCTAATAAGCAATCAGGAGGGTCCTTCAGAAATCTGAAGGAGATAAGTGTCCAGATGTTGGATCTAATCTTAACAGGTAAATCAGAGAAAAATTCAGTGGCAGAATTACCTGAGCTTCTTGGTTTGAAATGTCAGTGGACATGTGCTGTTGGTCAGGTAACAAAATACTTTGACACAACTGCAGAGCCCCATCAGCACTTTGCTTGGCTCCCACTAGTGCTCTCACTTCCAACACTGATGAGCATCAAATTCACCCACAAACAGAGGTGTTTCTTTAGTGTATGTGTCAATTTGCACCAAATGAAAAGTCCACTTCAACAGTGGATCTTAAATACAGAGGAGACAATATTGCCAACTCTAAGCTTTCAAAATACAAAGACACACATAGCAGTGGATCCTGGCCCCTGGGTATTCACTGTGCTGTGAAGGCAGAAAAATGAGAGCAGTCAGGACCCTGGGAATAAATGATGCATTCTTTTTATTTGCCTGTTTAATGTGTTGGGTAATGTTTTCTCTGCAACTATAAGAGCTAGGAGCTCTTTTTAAAATGAAATTTGAGATTCCCATGAAATGACATGACTTCAAGCAATGAAGGTTTAAGGGGGAAAAAAACCCAACCAAACTATTTCCAAATTTACAATAAAATCACATGGGTGGCAACAAAGAAAAAGCAGGAAATGAGGATTTTCTCTCACCACAGGGTAGAAAAAAGCATTCAGTTTTTTATTTCAATTTTAAATTCTGAATGTCACAAGTCACAAAGCAGCAACTAATTTTCTGTGAACAAAAAAGTGCTTTCCCTCAGCTGCCACCTCCCAATTTTTCATTTCTACCTCTTTGCTGCCCTCTTGTGTTCCCATTGCCCACATGCATGTATAAAAAGGTTGCAAAGGGAAGAAGCAGAGATTTACTCTCAAGAATATAGAGGGGGAAGACAGAAACTTCTGTGACATATTTGTCTGCATGCAAATTTTACAATTGAATGAAGATGTAAATTGACAAACACATACATTGACTAAAAAGAAAATGAGCACTGAGATCTCAACAACTGCAGTCTCCTAATGGGATGCAGTGGCAGCAGAAAAGGGAGGGAGTGTGGTAGAATGGCAATGGATTAGAAAGAATGGAACCACAACATGATTTTTAATTTAATCTCTTGTATGATTTGAGAGGAAAATAATACAGGGCAGCACTGCAGGACATTATGTAGCTGTCAGGTATTCAAGGACTTCAGAATCAGGCTGACAGTGGGAGACAAGCAAGTATTGCCAGCAGAGAGACCACAATGTTTTGTTGCTTGCTTAAAACCCCAGCTCCTGTAATCCTGTGAGTGTATAAGAATATTTGTTTCCATTTTTAAAATGTATGTTCCTAACCCTTGTCATCGTGTAAGCTTGAAAACACGACTTGAGGCCTTGTTACACGTTAATTTTAGGCAGCTCCTGGAGCTCTTAATCCCTGGATTGTCCACACATTAACACCTTTAAGTGGTTTAGAGCACTCATTATGCAGCTCAAAGTTATGTGACTCCAGAACAGGATTATTTCTTGATCCTCATAACCCAAATCTGGTCCCATTAGGGTGTGGCCACTCCTTACAGATGTGTCACTCAAATTGAAGGTGTGACTGCAAGATAGCACTAAGCCAATCAACATTTGTGCAGCTCACAATGTAACATGTAACAAGGTCCTTGAGTGACTCTAAAGGCTCCTAAAACAGAGAGAAAATACAAGGAACCCCACATTTATTAGGTCAATCATCTCATACTATGAAACTATGAAACTATGAGATGATAATCTCATGATTTAGGGATACTTGATTAATTGTTTTTAAAGGAAAGCAGAACATTTTTCCACATGGTGGCCAGTATCAAAGCACTTTGTTTCATCTTTCCTTTAAATTTAGCTGAGGTAGGAAACTTTAGAAGCTAGTTTCCATCTGACAACTGCAAAATGAACTGTCAGTTTTGAGCTAAGAATTCATATGACCACTAACCAAACACCAGCCAGCCTTTGTATTGGAAGCTTAAGGTTTGAATAGGTCTTATATTGAATTTCTCTCTCATTGGTCTATAGACCAGTCAGACATGTGTCAGAGTCAAAAAGATGAGCGGTTCAATTATGACTTAAATCCACCTTTGTCTTCAGTCTGTGGAGCTCAGTCAGAAGGGAGGGATTTAACTCACTGTGCATGGTTTGCATGAGTTGCTTTGAGTGTCTTCTTTCTCAAATCCACTAGAGTGAGTTACAGGATAGCCATATACAGAAATCTGAATGCAGGCGGTCCTCGACTTAAGATGTTTTGAGTTGCAATGAACGGCACTTACGACATTTGGAAATGTCGTATTTTGCCATATTTTGACTTTCTGACGTCAGTTTCAACTTTACAACGCTTGATCTGACACCATGCCATGCCAGAGATCAAGTTTGCTATGTCATCCATCTCCCTGGAGGACATCTGTGAGAACTTCCTTGGACACTTTCTTTAACAAAGCAGGCAAAACTCCAGAAAAACCTGCAGCCAAGACTCCTGAGAAGACTCCAGCCAAGAACCCTTCAAAAAGTCCAGCAAAGTCATCTCAAAGAGGTCCTTCCAAATCAATATGATTGTTATTTACAATATAAATACATTAATGTAGCTATATTACTCATCTATAATTGATTAAGTAAACAAAATTCTGGGGTATTTTTGGTGAAAACAGGGTATTGGGCCTTGGTTCAGGAATCAATCCCCCATTTATAACAATGTTTCCTATGGGAAAATCAGTTCTAAGTTACGATGTTTCGACTTAAGACGTGGTTTTCAGAAACCAGTTGTGTCATAAGTCCAGTGACTGCCTGTAGCATGAAATACTAGGAATCAGTGAAAGGAGCTAGACCAAGGAGGAAAGACAGATTTGATAGTAAAAAAAAAAAAAAGAGATTAATATCTGCAATGAGCTTCTGCCTAATGCTCAGATCAGAATCCAGACTTCCCCTGAATTCAGAACTGTTCAGATAAGTGTGTGGGAATAGGCTTCTCTCTGCTTTATACACTGGGAGAAAGAGCAGGGCTTTAGATGCTTTCTAATGAGCAAAGGGTTAACTTGGGGCAGTTTACCCAACCCTTTGCATAGAAGCACCAAGGAAGGGTACCTGGGAAAGAGGACAAGAAGAATCTGTAAAAGTAGAGGCAGGAGTGATTTCATAAAACATATCCACTACTTTGTCCTTGTGATCTATCTTTCCTTTTACCATGCTAAGTAATGATAACCAGGCTAATTACAAAATGTGAAACAGGAAACATTCCAAAAAATTGTTTCTTTTCCCCCCAAAATAGAAAAGAAAACAAACCATTTGGGATTCAATGCAATAAATGATTTGTAATTTTTCTGTTTCTTTTTCCTTCTCTTTTCTTCCCTACACTCCCTACCCCACCTCCTCCCCCATTAGAAAGTGAAAAGAAAATGAGAAAGAGCGAGAGAGAAATGGTGGAAACCAAAATAATGAAGCTAAAGATTTGTTTCAAATGGAACCAAAAGTCTCTGCTTTATTCAAAAAACATGAAAAGGTTCTAATAACTGAATCATTCAAAAAGCCATCTTTTGCCAAGCCTTTTCTCCAAGTGGAAAAAAAAAAAGGTGTGTCACCGATACTTATTAAGCACTGCCCCAGGTTAGCACCAGTTGGTTATCCTCATTTTTGATCAGCACCTATTACTACAAACAGGGCACTGTGCTCCCTACTACTGTCACTGAAATGAGATCCAAATGCACATGTTGTGGAACAGATATAAAAGATTCAGTGATCACAGTCCAAAGGAATGGAGATCCTTTTGCTTTGCCTCCTCCACCACACTTTGCGTGACCCAGATGGAGTAGCGGTTAAGCAATAAAATGCACTCCAATCTCCTGCTGACTGGGGGAGTTGCAAAGTGCGACCCACCCTCATATCTCTGCATGGCAGTGACCTCAGCTGCTGTTAGATTTCTTTGATTGGCCAATTTGGGATGGGATACCCATTTTGTTCTATATATTGGTCCAATTATGCCCCCCTCACCAATGAATTGGCTAGAAATGAACAGCAGTGGGATTGACCCCTCTATTAACATTTATCTCATTCATTGCAAGCTCCTTCTTAGAAACAGGGAAGAAAATCCACATCCACAATGTGCAGGACCTTTGCTGCAATTTCCTTAAGCCTTAAAGCATCTTACCATTTTACTGGAAACTCATGGTGGGTCAAATGAAAAGGGCTGGTTACTAGGTAGAGCCTGTAATAACTCAGTCAGCCCTTGGTTCTCAGCACTGTAATCCTGATGGTGTCCTATCCTGTCCAACCTCAGCTGCTCAAAGCACCGTAACACTTACATAGGGTGCTCTCTCTCTTAGCTCAGTCTCTTTTTTTAAGCAATGCCTCATGTGTACCAGTTGCTCTGTCATTTCCTCTGGCAGCCCATGTGTTACCAGGTCACAATCTCCATGTGTGGCCCTTGCAAACAAATGCCACAAGAAGAATCTCTGCATGATAGCTATCTTGAGTCTGAGGGCTCTGAACAGATTCACCCATCATTCACTTTCATAGCTGCCAAGCAAGCTGGGCAAATATCTGTGTCATCCATGTAGGACAATCCTGTTAAACTGTGCAAATAGATCCCAGCAGGAAGACAATATTTAGAGACGTTCATTCTTTGCTAATAAAATTAGGCTATACTAAGGTCAGGGGCTGGGGCATTTACAGGTCATGACCAATACTTTAAGTCTCCATAGCAGCTCTTGACATTCCAGAGTGCAAACGTGGCAATGCCTATGTAGTGAACTGTCTCGACCACCTGCTGCAGCTCGGTCCTCAGCAGAGTGGAGCCATGTTCCAATCAAGGCACATTGGGAGATTGTTTCTAAAAGCCGGAGCTACAAGGTATGACCCTAATCCACTAGACTGCCAGCCTCTGTAGAAGCCACCACAAAGGCTTCAATAGGTGCTGTACATACGTATCTGTAGTTAGGACATCCAGATGGACAAAGAGACAAAGGGTGGGAGGCAGGAGACATTCTTAGAGATCATCTCCTTTGGCTCTTAAATCCAGGCTTATGCTCCCTTCATTGCTTCTTTCGATAACTGGGTAACCTAAGGGATTTTGAACAACTGCCCCAAAGAACAATAAATTAATAAAATAAACCACCAAGCAGGCTCACTGGCTATGCTGACTCATGAGGAGGCAGTTTTCCTCTCTCATTCAGCACCATGCCGATGTCCCTGAAAGGTGTTTAAAACAGGGCTGAGCTACTAGAGTTGAGCTTTCATGTACTGCAGGACAAGATGAGGGCAGATGAACAGATACCAGATGTCCACTGCTCTTCAGTAGACCCCACCACCTTTTTTATGTCACTGCAGTGTAATAGTCTGCCCATTTCCTTGATCATGCAGATTCTCCATCATGTTTCAGGATTTTATAGATGATATGTCTCTAAGGAACTAAAAGGCTAATTCTCTGATGCTTCCTTACACGCAGAGAATCTGGAATTCTTCATAGAATCGTAGAAGTCAGGTCGAAGGGACCTTGTAGATCTTCAAGTCCGATCCCCTGCCTGGGCAGGAGAAAAACAGGGCTCAGATGACTCCAGCCAGGTAGGCATCATGGCAGGGAAGTCCCACTCCCTGCACAAGAAAATGAAGGTGAAGAATTGGTTAAAGAGGTCTGCTTTCTCCTCTGGCGCAACCACCAGATTGCCCAGCGTATCTTGTAGGGGCCCCATGTTTCCTGGTGCCTTCTTCATCCTCCCTATATATTTGAAAAAGGACTTTTTATTATCTTTGATCTTGGATGCTAGTCCTAGCTCTATGTCCGCCTTAGCTTTCCTGACAGCCCCCCTACAGGCCCGAGCAGAGAAGGTATACTCCTCTTTGGAGATAGCACCCCCCTTCCACTGGGTGTACACTGCCTTTTTGGCAATCAGGCATTCCCAGATGCCCCTGGTGAGCCAGGGGGGCTTTTAGGCACTCATCTTGGGAGACTATGAGGAAGAACATACCTTAAGAGGCAGATCTATTTTCTTTGACATCATTTTTTTGCATTTTCTTTGAATACTCAGACCCCAAAAGCAAAAGTAGCCCCCATCTTGACAATGATACAATTCTCCTGGAATTCTTGGGTGTTTAGAACCCAAATCTGCCCTTCAGTGTTGCATTTGCTTTGGTAGAGAAGTACTCGCGTTGACATCTTTTACCTGCCCCCGGCTTTCTGAGCCACATGCTGATTTGCTGCCTTTAAAAATCTTTCCTTAAAGCTTCCTTTTTTGTGTGAGGACATGCTGTAAGAATTGGGATTAGATTGTCCTATGGGAATTGAGATAAGTCTCTGGGCCCACTAGCCATGTCTGTAATGATTCTGTTGCATTTTTTGGAAAACATAAGAAATGCTGCTCAGTGGTGCTTGACATTGAAGTTTCAGGTGGTCAGGAGCAGTAATCTTTCACATACTACTTGCAGTGTCTACTCCAGGGGGAAACATATGCTCTAAGGCCTGCATCGCAAAACTCATTCTACTCAGAATCTGTTCCGCATCAAAAGCTAGAAGGCAGCACCTGCAAAACTGAGATCATTATGTGATTTGAAAATACTCAGGATAAAATGAGGGCAAAAGATAATGTAAACAGTGTAGGCACCTGTGGGTTTTCTCTCAGCAAATACATAGTTTCTAAGCTCCTTTGAAACATCACTTCAAGGATTTTTTTTTTCATGTACAGCATTGCTTCACTCATTTCTCTTATCTGAGCATCCACATTAAAAGAAGCAAGGCAAGGCAGTGTGCTGTACTTCATCTTTCACCTCTTAAAACCCGGATACACATTCCAGTGGGGAAAAGGTCATAGGCAAAATGAGTTAGTCTGGGGTTTTTCTAGCTCTCCTCAGCAAAAAGACCATGTCTACCTCTATGTTTGAATAGTAACTGGCACAACAAGATTTTCAGCTTCACACTGGGGACTCTGAAGACTCTCACAATGAGAAGAGGAGGAAAAGACAGTAGGAAATTATTAGATTGGAAAGAGATTAAATGCTCCCCAAAAGAGGCAACCCTTTAAATGAAAGGCATCTATTACTGGGACACTAGCAATGTTGATCCAGCTCCTTTCCCAAGCTCAATATTCACTTTAAAGAAATATGCAGTGTAGGTGTGTGTATCCTTTCTTCTTTCTGCTGTGACCTAAGTTCAATAGTGGGGGAAAACCTTTAAAGACAATTCAATGTATTATACTGTATTGCCTGCAGCCTTTAAAACAAGTAGACTCCAAAGTAGCGTCACACTTTCTGACAGTCATCTGGGAATAGGGCATGTATTCTGCAAGCTGAAATACAAACACAGATTTTCTATTCTGCAATCTTATTTCTGATCCTTGAGGTCAATGCATTGCCACCTGCTTGCATATAAATGACTCACACAAAGGCCCCTTCTGCTGGTGGGACAACTGTATAACCACAGAATTGAAGACCCCCATGTTCCCAATGGGACAACATTACTGCTCTAAAAACCTGCAACCTCAGGAAGATGCCACGTCAGCCTACAAGTGCAACTGACCCATCTGGAGGGTGTAACTTGCAGTGGCACGCACCCTGGCCATCAGCAAAGACCTACATTGCCTCTGGACCACACTGTTAGTACGGCACAGTGAATCACAGCATGCCCTCTCTGCACAGCAGCTCAAAATGGCTGCAGTGTAGTTGCCCTCATACAATTCTCTTCCCCTTGTATGTATATGCATCGATGTGGACAGCACAGGACAGTGCACTGCCTAGATGGGCAAACTTGTTGACCATCGACAGTTGTTGGCCTTTAACTGAGACGTGTGGTTCCTGGGGTGTTTTGCCAGGCACAGGTTAAAACACCACTTCGGTCTTCTTCATGTTGATAGTGAGTCTGAAGTTGTCACAGGATGATGAAAATAGGTCTGTGGGCTGTTGAATGCCAGCCTGTGAGCCTGCGCAGAAAAGAGGAAGTTGTGAAGTGTGGCTGTCTGGACTTTGGAGCTCATTTGGAGCCTGCACAAGTTAAAGCTGTCTCCATCAGAATGATACCTGATCCCATACCAAGGTCATCATCTTGGAAGGCATCTGACAGCATGGCAGAGAATACCATGCTGAAGAAGGTAGGTGCCAGCACGCAGCCCTGCTTGACACCATTTGTGACCAGCAAGGACATGCGCTATCATGCTGTCATGGAACTGTCGAACCATATTGAGGAATTTTGTTCTCACTACATCAGACTTCTTTCCGCAACATGGAAAGGCACCAAAATCCCAAGTCTTATCCCCTCCCCACCAACCTGAACCTCAGTTCCCATGCACATATTATTATTAATGAAATTATTATATGGGGTTTTTATATATAATATCACATTTTTATAAACTTGTCTCTGCCTTCAGCAAATTTGGTGAGATATTGAATTTTCACGCTTATGCTCAAAGGCATAGATGCCTTTGGCTGCTTAATGAAATGAAATGTTCAGGCTAACTTGGGAAATTCCTAGGAAATTTCCTTTCTGTCAATATGACAGGATCTCAATGCACCAAGGAAAACATTCATTTTCAATAAGAAAACCTCAAAGCATTTTCACAGTTGGTGAACCAGAACTTTGTAACTTCTATTTGGCTTTAACATTCTGTATGTTCTATATCAAGTACTGTAAGGTGTCTAGCAATATTCATTATTTTTATACCTGCTTTGCATGAAATGTGATAGAAATATTTGACTGAAAGTTGTAAACTTTGAAGAAATGGTTTATGTTCCAGATGCTTTTGTCAATTTGTGTGCAGCTTGGACCACACCATTTGTCCCCAGTGTGATATTGCATTCTTCAGTCTCCTCTTTAGACTGACTCTTTAGGCTAGACTTTAAGAATTGACCTGAAACATTAAATAACATAGCCTACGTTTCTTTCACAACAGCTGAGCAAATTCTATAGCAGTGATACTTCACTGATCCTCAGGTCTGAATAGACTTTTATCTAGTAATAAATACTCAGCAAACTATGTGGGAGAGATTGAGACATTGGGTAACTGTCCTAGACTGGACCTTTCCACTTAAAATGCAGTCTGTTGATTAAAACATATTCAAAAGGATTAGCAGAAAGATATAAATTCACCTTTAAGCATATAGAGCTTAGCAATGGAATGGATATATAAATAGGACATCTTTCTTTTTCACTTGCTATTACTTATTTATCCAACAAGATATTGCGTAAAGGAAAAAAAGTTTGCCGTACCCTCACGTTACCCCTTTGGGGGACAGAAGGCTTTTCTTGTCAAATTAATCACTGAAACAGAAGATGACAGGAAGCACCAAGGTCCAAAGCCCTGTGCGTTGTATAGCCACAATAAATCAATCATGAGAAACACCACAACTGATTGATTTTCAAGCATTCTAGAGAAATGTACCGAGACATTTTTCATTCTGCATTTCCCAGCCAGAGTAAGGAGGAGAGGAAAAGGACAAGAGAAAGCTGAGAGAATTGAATGTTTTCATCACCAGGAAAGATAAGACCCAAAATAAATTAATCCACCTGTCATCCACTATACTTTTGTTGTTGCTTTGATGGTCAGTGAATCATCCTGGAAACCCATTCTGATACATTAAAGGCTGAAAGGATAGACAACATGGGTGAAATTCTCTACAGCACGCAGCCTTGACCTTGACCCTTCTCTCATTGAAGTTGATGGTAAACTCCCAAAAGCTCTTGCAAAACATATCTTGTATTGTTCCAAAGCAGCCATATATTAATTTCAGAGTGTTTCATACACAGTGCTCTGTGCAATAAAAAAAAAAAAAAAGACTTTATTTGGGCTGCAACACATGAGGTCTTTAGTGCTGCTGCTTGCAGCCATAATGTGCACTGTGGGCTCATAGCTATCACGAAATTCTGCAAGCACATGAGCTTCCTAGTGTCACCCTCCAAATCATCCCCACTACAACTTGTGTTCCAGCCTTCAGGAACTTGCAGTCTATTATACAGGGAAATTCTGAATGACATAGAAAACCTTCACATCAATTAAATGGAAGACTCAAGTGACATGATTCAGGATCTCCTATGTCAGCTGGATATAAGGTCTCATTACAAATCCCTGTAAGTTTTTTACCTGAACCAGGTAAGACTGGGCAGTTTTGCTCAGACAAATTCAAACTACAGGGGATGCAGACTTTATGTGAAATAAAAGGGTGGGCAAGTACTGACTCCTTGGCTAATTGCCCAGCCCTGCTTCTACACATTCGGAGTTAGGCAGAAGGCAGGGCAGGCTGGCACCTTAGAGCATTTACACACAAACTTTTTCCCACGATGCGCTAGAGATCTGCCACTTCGGAGCCAACTCAATTAATTGAGTCTGCTCTGCACATGAGCCGAAGCGAACTGCACTGCACCATGTGCAGTTGTACAAGTGGAGAGATGCACGTCAATGCTGAAAAAATGGCAGCAGTGCCTTTGGAACTAAAGCACCTTTGAGGTGTTTTAATTCAAAAGCGTGCCACTGCCATTTTCTCAGCGCTGATGTGCATTTTGCCACTTATACAATTGCAAGCGTTGCAGCACTGGGTGATTTTCAAAGCACCCGGCACTGCGATACTTACATGTGTAAAAATGCCCTGGAGGCTGACTGATCAGAGAGAGGCATGAACTTTTGTAAGCAACAACCTACTTTATCAGGTGACATGACATTTTGACTTGCAAACCCAGAGCAGTGGCAGTGAAGGCACTATGCTGACATGGTGCTTGGACAAGAACAGCATAAATCCTCTATTACCGACCTCTGCATTAAATAGTGACTCTGGCCTCACAGACTGGAAGAAAAATGCCTGTAGGATTTCTCTCATATTACCACATCCAGAACAGGAAGCAGCATCTTTAGGAAAGCCAACCTGCAATACAGGCAGTTGCATTTTGCTTCAAGTTTCATCCTTCCTTCCTGAAAAATTACATCATGATAATTTAGTGCTAAACTTTAACCCCTGGCCCAGGTCACATGAAGGCTGAAATTCAACCCTCTGCAGCATCAGTAGGATTTAACTGGTGCCATGGCTTTGTACTGTTCCCCTGCCCAGGACTTTGTTTTATCTTTTGCATAGTTTGGGCTACTCAAGACTTCATGGGGTTGCCTTCCTCTCAAAGAAAAATTATTACCTGCCACGTAGTGTAACCTGGACCATTCCAGAATCAAGCATTTGCTCTTCAGAAGTATTGTGGTGACTCCTGGAAATAAACCAGGAAAGGCAGGGAGGCTAGGAAAGGGAATAGCTTCAACAGAGTCAGGCAAATCATTCCACACTCTCTTCAGTCACGTAGGTGAATTTTAACAACAAGGTTCCTTCCACTGACCTAACCAAGCTTTGCATAAGCCATGAGAGATGGGCTGGGAGACTGACTTTGCTTGAGCACCATTGACACAACATCCCTATTTAAACTGGGTCCTTTATAAAAGGGACAAACTCATTCAATTTATGAGCCCACTGAAACTGGCAGCGAGGCACTGGTGATAGATTGGGACCATCATATTTTGTTCCTTACTCATTAACTTGATATTACTTGTTTCTCTAAATGCTGTTTGGTCTTTCCTATGTTCTGGTTCTATTTCCAGTGACACCTATAGTGACTGCAATTAAGCCTTTGTCAGGGGCAGGTTCCTGAGACAGCCTCACCTCAGAATCAAACCTGACAGATGCAGCACATGCAACAGGGATTTGTTTGCTCTCATCTGACATTTCTGTCAGAGAGAGTCAAGGCACCAAGAAGCAGTGTGCTTCTTCCCCGCTATCCAGCCCATAGTAGTTTTTGCCTCTAATTGTAATGTACCAAAATCAGGAGCATTCATTAGTTTCCACTAGCATCTTGTGCATTGTGGTCCATTGTGTGTGCTCTCCAATATGTCCCCCTGGTCAGTAAAACTTGCAGATGGAACTAGTTTTTAGGCTCTACATGATTGCTATGTATTTTTCATTTTGTTGTGTTGTGTTTGTATTTATTATATTGTATTTATTGTTAAAAGCGCATATAGCATTGGCACATTTTAATTGTACGTATAAATCATGAGGGCAGGAAGTAAAATAAATGTCAGGCTTCTCCTCTACACTTAACTTATTCAAGAAATGCAAACTTTGTAAAATTTCCTGCAACCCTTCATTTATTAGATGTTTAACAGGCGGGAAAAGGGAATCTAATAGCATATAGGCTCCGAACACAGATGAGAGTAAATAAATCCCAACCTTTTCAGAGTTTAATTTACAACAGTATTTACCCCCACACACACCTCCCCTCAACTTTCCCCCACACTTAATGGAAAAGAAGTCCAAGAATAACACAACTGTGAAAAGAGAAATGCTTGCTCTCTAAACATCTTGGGACACGGCTAGTTATTAAGTGGTTTAGGAAACTTATTTTCTGAAGGGAAGTTATTCAGTTTTGTGCTCAGTTCTGTGCCATAATCTTAATGAGGAGAGCAGATGATTAGGAAGAGAAGCTACATTCATATGCTCACAATAGCAAGAGTAGGTCCACAGATTATGGAGGGAAGGTAGCTGGTAACAAAAGCAACAGCTCATTTCACTCCCACACTTGTAACAGATTAGTATTATAAACACTGAAGATACCGACTAATATTTTAGCTGGGGCGGAGTGGGGGGGTAAATCTCCTGGCATTGCAATCTTAACAGACAAAGCCCTAACAGGACTACTATTTATTTTTGTCAGCTTTTGAATACATTGTAAAATCAAAAGTCTTGGCTGCTGGGGGATATTAAAAAATCCAGAACGTTGTATACACAGGAGGGTGTGAACCCTTTTGCCTCCCAGTAAAGGTATAGGTCATTTTTTTGTTAGATTTAGCCCCTAAGATCTCAGTGGATGGAGTTTTCAAATACTGACATTTTGCCAAAACACTACTTATTAGTTGCTTCAGGTTCAAAAATGCATACTGAAGTGCCTTAACCTATGTGCCTCGATGCTAATTGAGCCTCCTTTTTATTTTATGGAAGCCTTGTTGCCAGACCCTCAGGTATACCACTGCATGTCCAGTAAGCTTGGGAAGAAGTGATGTCCATTCCTCCCAATCCTGAGGCTGCATGACTAATGTCCACTGGAACAACCCCTTCCAGGGGCTAAGGTTTGCCAACCTCAAGCACTAAACAAGAGTTGGAATGAGCAGCATTGAGCTGGCAATGCTGGATTGGATTTATGCCACCCAGGGATTCTCCCATCTACAAAGGGAATCCCCCGCTTCTCCTTTAGGGCAGAACCTTGTCCCATGTGGGCTGCTGGGGCCTTACGATCTGATGCCTGGATTTCATGTAACATCATCCTGCAAAACCCCTTGTTGTGCAGTAACTGAATATCTGCATATGGCAGCTGAGACCACACAGTCTGAAAAATGTTGAGTGCTTGAAGAAGAACGATGCCATCTAAATGTAAATAGCCATCATTACTCTGTGCTAACAAATCAGTGTCACCTACTAGAGGGCTCAATGCTTGATTTATATTAAAAACAAATGGAAGAGAAGAAGAGTCATGAATCCTGATCAGTGCTTATAGAAATGAACAGTTTTGAGCTGGATCAGTGCTGGAGGTGTTCCAAGAGGAATTTTTTCTCTTTCAGATTAAATGTATATAAATATTAACATTTCCAATGCTGAGCAGATTAACCTTTCTACACAGGAACATGATGCTGACTGACTTCTTTAGTTATAAAGGAAATTTGCTTCATGCCCCTTCTTGCTAAAGTGAAGTCAAAATGAGAAAGGCAAGAGAAAAGTAAGAGAGATGGCAAATGAAATAAAACATCAGAAGAACATGAATAGATTAAAATGATACAGAGTGGGTGCATCTACACAAGATATGTACTGAGTAGACTAATTAGCTCTGCAGTAAATGTCTCGCATCTACATGTGGGGCCCTATTAGGCTGCAGGAAACTAATTTATGCTGCAGTGGGATAGTACCTGTAAATACAAGTGCTATCCTGCTGCAGAGTTTTTTGCTCTGCAGCCCCATACATGTAGACACTGACATGACTGGATGGGGTACAAGCATGTTTCAGTGCAGGGGCTGCTTGCCAGCTAGCCCTGCACTGGAGCATCCTTGTGCCCCAACGAGCCCCCCCACAGCATGTTGAGTCAGGGGGAGCAGCCCTGGGCTGGCAGGCTGACCCCCTCAGGGCTCCCTGCCAGCCAGGGCTGCTCTGACTCAGTTCAATGTGCTGTAGTCCCAGGCACACCCGTACACGTGGTATCCAATGGCAATAAACTCTGGCATGAGAAGCACTGGAGTTTAAAGCTTTGCCTTAACAAAACATGTAGATATGCCTAACAACACTTACAAATGCAAATCACATAAATGGTAGTCATTTCCTTAATTCCTATTTTTCAGATGGGGAAAACAGAGACAAAGAGAAGGTAAAGTGACTTGTCTTTAGTCAGAAAAGGGCTCAATCCAAAGTTCATTCTCTTGACTTCAGTGAGATCCAGACAAGTCTCACAGTGAGTCTATACCCACCCAGATCTCCTTTTGCTAAGTCTTGTGCCATAAGCAGAAGAAAAATGTTTTGTAATGAAAAGATAAAGCAAGTGCTTTCCAAAACTGTAGACTTGTTGTCTGTCAACAACTTATGAAGTAAAAAAGAGCCTTGTAGATCAATCAACTGTCTTTAATAAGGTTCCTAGGATAGGAAGGCAAGGATTTTGTTCACTAAGGACAGCAGTGGCACAACAAGCATGTCGTAGCTCCTCATCTGTCCCAGAGGGCTCCAGGGAAGCAGTCCAGCACAACGCCGGGGGTAACATCTATAATTTACATACTTAGCTCTATGCCTTCCTTTATCCTGAAGGACAGAGTTGTCTGTACTAGATCCCAATTTTTTAAATAGTCCAACAGAATTTTAAAAACAAATGAAGAGTTTCCATTTTAGAAAATACTTGTGCTTCTTTTGTGTAACTTAAGTGTGTGTGTATTGTGGTTGCAGGTGTTGTTCTGATAAAGTTTAACACAAAGAAACAATACTGAATGTAAACTTATTATACTCAAAATGATTTTTTTATACTGTTTTTTTTAGAGGATCTTGTGTGAATAGTTCTGTGCTTGAGTGTTCTGAATGTTTTCAAGGTTACTGTGCTCCAAACTTAACTTGCTTTAACTGTTTGCAAAATCAATATTTAAGTTCCTCCACACAAAGGCAGGTGTGATACCTGCTCTCAGAGTCAATGCCAACTCATTCAAACCTGTGACATCAAGTGTTCAGAATTAACTATTGTTAGAAATAAGGCTACCTTCGGACTCATCCTTTGCACTGGCACCCCATTGCTTGCTTACTCCTGGACTCTGCAGTGTTCAATAATTACTCAGAATCAAGAAAGCTGACAGAGGTCTGCTTCTTTCTTCATAGTTTCATAGTTCTTCATTTGAGTTCTAATTAATCAGCATTGCATAACGGGAATCTGCACGCAGCCATCACCAGTTCTAACTGGCTCATGCCAAAGCATATTAAAGGTACAGTTCCTCAAAACCTATATACAAAAGTAGGTCATTTCAAGACACAGGTGAACTAAGGTGAAAGATATGGCCAGAGTATCCATCACTGCAAAAATATTCCAGTTGTCCATGCAACCTCACCTCCAAGCCCCAGGAGGGGCCAGGTAAAGACACAGAGGTGTACTCCAACCAACAGATTCAAGTGGCTACCGCTAATACTGCAAAGTTTGCAGTTTGGTTTCTTGCCTTTACACCTCCTTTCTCCCTCCCTCTCACCCCAACATAGAGCACCACTCCCAGACATCAGAGCTGGGTGCCAGATTAAGGATCTGTCCCTGAAGCATTATACTCAGTTGATGACATGGCAAGAATATTTTGCCCATCCTCATGCTCCATAGAGGAACATTGTTTCTTTTGTAAAGAGTACTTGCATGCAAGTCCAGTAGTATACTTGTTAACAGCCAAGGACATGCAAGCAAAATGCTAAGGTATAGTCTCAGCCATCTTCACCTAGTCAAACAAGTTCAAGTTTACATAATTGCTTAGAGCAGGGGTGTCAAACATGTGGTCTGTGGACCAGATTTGGCCTGTGGAATAATTCTATCCAGCTCACCAATAGTCCAGCTGGCCTGCCACACAATTTGGTGTCCCTGGATCCCAGTGGACATTACCATCAGCGGCAGCCCCACAGACCCACAATGCAGCCCTGTGTTGCTGCATGCCCTCAGACTCATGCTGCCACCTGGCCCTAAACAGAGGTGCATGCTATTGCCTGAATGTAGCTCTGTACTGCCGCCTGTGCCTGGACTTACACTGACACCTGAACATATCCCTGTGCTGCTGGCCGAATGAGACCTCACCACAGTTGGATTAGATCTGGATGAGGTATCTCTATAAGTTTCAAGAGCCTTATAGCTCTTGCTAAATGAGCTTTCCAAAAGGGGTTCAAAGCTAATCGATGGGCTGCCACCTGGCAAGGGGGATCTTCCCACATTCCCATTCTACAAGATTCTACCACTCCATCCAGCAAAGCAATTACCAACAGGCTTATCTTTAAGACCTTAAGACAACTTAGTAATTTCACTTGTGAACCCTATCTCAAAATCAATGAGATGATTCATGGCTCAAAAGTTAAAATAAGTTCTTAAGTGCTGTGTTGTTTCAGGACCACTGTGCTTGGTGGGGTGGACTCTGTCCTGAATCTCAAATGGGCTTGGGAATTTCATTATTGCTTGAGGTCTGTTCTGCAGTTTTACAGTTGCAGGCAAACTGAGAGCAGTGTACGTGCGTGCAGATCTGCTTTTTCAGGGATAAGTAAACACCTGCAGACAACAACAGGAACATGTCCTGATAGATATCAATTGCTCAGCATCATTGTTTCAGCACACCATGTACACATCTGACTGCTCTTTGCTATTGGCAACCAGTGCACCTACATAGATCTGTGTCTGAGCATTTGCTTGTTTGGTTCTCATGTCACAGAAGGGATCATTTTGGGGAGCATTCAGACAGCAACAGTGCCATCTAGGTGTCTAAGACTATGATTTTAGGGTAATGTCAGGTATTAAAAAGGGATGATTTGGAAGCCCTGACATATTCCTTATCTCCACACTGGACCCATCCACTTGCAGCTGGACATGCACACGAAATGGAGGCTTGTGTAAGCTGTGGAGTCTCATGTCTAAAGATACCATCAATGGAACCTGCATATGGTGCCTAGACCTTCAATGGAAGCCTCTCTAACCAAACCTAGAAGCAGGATTCTCAGAGACCATAGAAGACAGCTCTGTCTGGGAAGCCAAAGAAGACGGCAGTGGTGGACAAGCTAGTAGGAGCCACACTTATATATTACATAAAAGGGTTTAAAGAAATACATTCCAAAGGTCACAAACAGCTCTTCTGTTTTAACAACTTCACCAGGGTTCTCTTTTATTAATCATAAAGACATAGCACTAAAGTAGCATTTTTCATCTGTTGATCAAGTTCTCTGTTAAAGGTATGCATGTATCTCTGGCACATTTTAGAGACAGGGAACCTGAGGTGGAGAAAGATGCAACATACCTAAGGTTATACATTGAGTTAGTGGCAGGGTCAGAAAAAAAGTGTGTGCATTCACATTCTTATGCAATGAAGTTACTAGTTACATATTTTCACCTTTAAAAACAGGAATCCTGGCTCCCAGTCTCCACTGTAATCAGTAGATCATCTTTCCCTAACAGCAAACCAGGGCAGATTTAAGGTATTATGCTGTCTCTCACCATTCCAGGGATCAGATCTACTGATGACAAGTTTATCATCTAAAAACACATTTGCTTTTGACTCCTAGCTCATTTCAGGGCTTATTCCTATCTTCTCTGAGATTTCATTATTAGAAGCTATTACACTTGCATTTGCATTCTGTCACAAATTGTAACTGCCCATAGGAAAACAAGGCACATTTGTTATTTTATCATTTCCCGTTTCCTGTTTTAACATCTCAAAACCATTTTAAACCCTTAGCCCTCCTCCCACTTTTGAGTAAATATTGTATTTCTAGGATAGAAGACAACCCTGATTATAAGACAACCCTCCCCAAAATAATTAGATTCTATATATGGAAGATTTATTAATTTGTTATAATTTTCCAGGCATGGATTTGCCTTGAATTTGCCCCTTCCTGCTGCTACAGCGGGGAAGATAAATCTGGGGGATCAGGTAGCTCTTTGCTCTCTGCTTCCCTCCAACTCTACTTTGGCAGCCTCTTCCCCCTCCACTTATTGTCAGACCCTGCTCCCCCTGAGCAGGTGAAAGTGTAGAACAAATTTGAAAACAATAACCTTAAACTCAAACATGGCTGTAGCAATTTGCATACAATACTCATACATTTAAGTCATCCAGGGTTGATGCATGTTACCTTTTCTTTTTTTTTTTTTAACTACTGCAACTTTTAACACAGCTGCTCCATAAACACACTTTTGAACAGCACTTTGGCTCCCATTAGGTTGCTCCAAAAATTAATGAGTGAATGAGACATAGGACAACCTGACTCGACTTCACCTGGCAGAGGGCAGGGTAACACTAATCATATGCACCAGGCTGAGACAGGTGCTGGCAGAGGGATTCTGGGTATTCAGTGTTGTGGCTCACTATGACTTGAAAAAGAATCAGCAGTAAAGGAAACTGCACTTAACTGCACTATATGTTTTACTAACCTATCCTTATGGTAGGTTCCCATCAGCACTTTTGGCATATCTGAAGCAGGAGATGAACTGGTTGAAGAGAGCTGTCAGGGCCCCTTGTGGTTTGGTCAAGTGCGGGAACCTCCTCATAAATAGACACTCAGACCCCACAGTCAAGGACTGTATTAAAATGGGGCTGAGTGAAATGTACTGGTACTATGGAAAGACAGAGAAGGACAATGGGAAAGAAATGGCAGACCTCATATGGTGGAGAGGAGACTGGCATTGACTTTCTCAGAGGTAAAACCTCTAAAAGGACAAAAAGTAACAGCACTGGAATGGTGATGGGTGTGTGGGTGCACAGGTGCACAGTAGGGCTATGCAAAACAAGTGTTTCATTTCAACTTGTTTTGCCCTTTCAAAGGGACAGTGGTTTTTTTTGCTGTTTTGAAGCCCTGTTTGGTTTCATTTTGTTGAAACTGTTTTGCTGTTTCAACACGTTTTGACATTTTGCCCATAGGCTATAATGGGGAATCATGAAAATGCCTATAACTTTGTCATTTCTTGCCTTATTCAGATGAAAATTACAGGGATGGGATCCCCTTCTAAGGGCATGAAGGAGATAGCTGCAGAGGTTTCTGGAAAACAGCATCTCAAAGTGTTCAAAGCAAAACTCGTGTCACTTGCTGTCAGTGGTAGCCTGCTGTCATCCTGCACACAGATCCAGGGGCTCCCCCTGCCAAAAAAAATCAGCAGTTTTGGCACAAGGGGTGGATGTCAAGCTTGCTTTGGCCTCTCATCTGAGTGCTGGCCTGGTATTGCAGTACCTTCATGTCTGGTGCTCATTCTCTCCTGGGAGAGCAGCTGTCTGATTTTTTTTAAGGGCCACACACACACACACACCCCCACACCCACACACACATGGTTCCCATCAGCATATTTGCCTAGTGTGAGCCATGTGGTTCACAGTCATGCTTAGTGTTGGCTGCACTTAATCAACTTCATAGTTGGTTTCAATTGCTGAGCACATGCTGCTTTTGGCAGACATTTAGTGATAGACAGTGTATTTAGTGAGATGTCCTTGTACCCAATTAACTATGAAGGGTTTTTTCCCCATGCCACTTCAGGGGGGCAGGGGAAACTTATCTTGTATTTAAGTAAATATGGTAAATGCTAATAGCAGACTTCAGCATGAAGTAATGTGAAATCTGTTTTCAAAGAGCTACACATAGCTTTACAGCTTGTCTACACTTCAAACTTAATTCAGATGAAAATGGAAGTAGATTTAAAGCTCTATCGCTATTTTCAAGGTGTGTTTAATTAAACAGGAACAATATTCTGAAATACGCGTATTCACACAGGAAACTATACAGATACTGCTTCTTTATCTTGGAATTCCACCTGCTTAGTAAGTACCGTGATCCTAAAGGAACCATATTGCCTGTTGCAATGGGAAATGTGAGAGTGGTGTAGAATTTGTTAAAGGAAAATGAAGGACACTTGTGAATATATACACACTCTCATTTTGTATCTTCCCTCTAGACTTTGTCTTTTCTAAATTAGACTGGAAGTGCTCTGTAAAATCTTTGCCAACAACATCCAGCGTAGGTTGGCAACCTGAATTAATATACATCCAGCAAGAACCTTATGGAGGAATTTCAACATTATCTCCCCCACCCCGCCCTTCTTGTTCTCCCTTAAGACTCACTTTTCCAAATCAAAAGTACACATCTTATCCACATTACCCAAAGTAAAACCCATATTTGTAGTTTGTCAGCTATGTTAATGGCAACTTTCCATATTGTGAAAATGTGTGTAGGAGAATGAAAAGGATCATCTATCACTTCCCTTTGGAAGACTGAACAGCTTTGGTGATCAAGCTAGTAATGATGTTGGATGTACTGTGTTACCAGATTTGCCCATCACTTTGGAGCGCACTCATTTATTAAGCATATGTTTCTGCGGTCTCTGTAATTCTATCAATGTGCTGCTTGTGTTACTTGTGTTTCTATATGGAGCTGTATCTCTCCCTTCTGCAAGTCCTCACCCCCAATGGAGCTATCTTGCAGGACTCAGTTTCAATGGGACTGGGTTCCTCCAGCCACCAAATCACACAAACACATACACACACCCAGCCGGCCCATTAATAGAGCATGTCTGGGCTGGCTGGGTCGATCAGCATGTACAGGCTGACACCTTTATATGCCGTGGGCTCAGTTCATCAGGGCAGCAATGAAATACAGTCAGACACAAGCACATGAGTTAACAAAATACCTCTGAATCAGGATGGGTGTCCAGTTGACAACCTCATGGGAGAGAGAGAGAGAGAGCTGGGATCTCACCGTTCCAAGGCACTCAGGTGTTTTGTTGACAGGCAAAGTTCCTAACATAATCACTGAAAGTTAAAGAGGTTATGAAAAGAGATGATCTGTTTATCTCAGCTTCTCGAGAACAACCGTGGATGGTGTCAGAGAGGTTTCTCCCTCTTGATGCACACTGTTTGTTGCTTGACAGCTTTCTCATACCCTTAGTCCAGCCTCTTCAAAACATTCTTTTAATTGTGTAAATCACGGGAGTCCCAAGCCATAATTGACAGGGAAAATCCTGTTATTTAAACAGTTTCAATTTAAATGAATTACCTATCTCAGAGACAAGGGGTTATCTGGTTTGGAATGTCTCAAGAAACTGATTAACAACCAGGAAAAATATAAGGTCTTAAAGAGTAACCAGACAACTAGGAGTTGCTTGAAATTATTATGAATATAGAAGATAAACTGGAAGGGATACTGTTTTATTTCTTCTCAGATGGCCTAACTATGCTTGCACTGTGAAGTCAGCATCAGTGTTTTGTATTTTACCTGTTGTAAATAAGCTTCAGCTTAGCATGACTTTTAGATTGTACTGTAGTCTTTTACTGGTGCCTTGATTTGGTCTGGTTTCTAAAACGGGAAATCCCAAGGGCACATGGAACAGACCTAGGGGGATTACTTGGAGTGTTCATAAGCTCTGTGGGGAGGACTTCAACCAGTCATCCCGGGAAAAGTATGACAGCATTTGTGGTCAGGGCTCCAACGGGCTAGGCATTGTGATGAGCCCCTTACCATTGTTCAAATGTCGCCCGTACCCCACCCCGCCTCAGTCTCTTGCCTTAGCATTCCCTAACCCGGCAACAGAGTTTTAGTCAGTTAAGTTTAAATAGGCTTCCTTTACTGGGACCAGGGAATGTATGGCCCAAGATGCCTATTAAAATTTTCTTCTGCTTAGTTCTGGTTAGGTGGGGGGAAGAACAAGTCCTTTGTAATTCCAGCAAGCTGGGTGTCAGGGATCCCTCAGAAACACAAAGCTGACAGGTAACAACTGTATCATAGAGGTACTACAGGAAAAAAATAAAATGTGAGATAGCACGTTACTACTGCCAGATAAAAATGTATACTGTGAAAATAGCCTGGTAAAAATGAATTTGGAGAACACTGAGGAGCACTAAAAATGTTAATAAAACATGAAGGTCAGAAAAGCGTGCACAGCACTGTGGCTCGCTGCTTTTGCCTAGCAAGCTCAGCTTGGAGAAGGACACTTTGGATTGGTGGAACATTTCCACCAATCAGGTAATGGCTAGGAGGGGCTTGCCCCGCCCCTGCTGGGAAGTGGTGGGGGGGATGTGAGGAGCCCCTGGACCTGATTGAAGACTGCACTTTGCAGGTCTGGCAGACTTCAGGGACTTGGCCTCCGGTGTAAATAAGAGCCCAGGCTGCTCATCACAGTGTGGGGGAGGCCCGTGAGGATGCTCGGGCCCATCATGGTGCACGGAGCCCAGGCTTTGGGAGCCACAAGTGCCAACTCGAGCCTGCAACCCCGGCAGGGCCAGTGGACCACACGGTGCATGGGGCAGCACCCTTTCACAGCACCCCCTTCTCCCTACCTATCCCACCCGATTGCAAATAGGTCACACCCTTGGGTTACAGCAGGAAGGAAAATTCAGTAACAGTTTTAAGAATGTCTCCCAAGATGATCAAATATCATCACTTGTCAACAGATGTCTCAGATATGGGGGAAAGAAGGGGTGGGAAGGAGGGGGGAAATTCCTAGGAATAATCAGCAAAACAAATCTAATAAAAAAAAAATCTTAAATCAGGATTCTTAAGCCAGGGTTGGAGGTTTTCTTTTTTCCAACAGTTCCATATATAATTGTGCAGTAATTTTTGCCAGGATACATCTTCCCTCCCATTTTGTGATCTTTACAGTTTTTAATAAAAAAATAATGATAGTACTGAGCATGTAAATAGCACTTAACATGATCAAAGTACTGTACAAACAAGAACACTCACATCAACACTTGAATAAAATTCCTGCTGGAAACACTCTGAGTTATGATCATCTTTACCTATAAAACATTATGCAAAACTATGGCACAGAAATAGAAAACAAAGAACCATTAAACCGTGCTGCTTCCTGCTAGTTAAATGGACAGATTGGCATGGAGACTGGTAAATTATTCTGGGTACTCAGATCAACCTTACATGCAACTGTGCACTCACAGGTACACAAACACATGGGCACATGCATGTGCATATAGAATCTCTGTCTTCATGGGCTACTGGTGCCGCCTTAGTCAAGGGGGGGGCATGTGCCCCCGCAGTGACCAGTCAGCAATGGAGGGGTGGGGTCCCCCCATGGCCGATCGTTTCTGGAAGTGGCTGCAGCCATTTCTGGGAGCGCCACAGCGCTCCACTCCCTGGCTGGCACTTGCAGGAGGGCATGGATGCTTCCGTCTGCTCCTCCACCGGACACCTAAGTGGTGAAGGCAGCAGGTCAGGGTGTGCACTGGCAATCTCAGGGAGTGCACATGCACCCCTGTGCACCCCATTTGTGTCACCACTGTCTGTCTTGGTATATGAAGTCATGCAATATTAAAAACAAGGACACCAATATATTCTACTTTAAAAACCTCCCAGGATGGAGAGTCCAACTCCTCTTGTGTAACCTGTTCCAATGCTTTTTCACCTTCATAATAAGCAAGTTCTTCCTAACAGCTCACCTAAACTTCCCTTGCTGCAACTTGAGACCATTGCGCCTTGTCCAGTCATCTGCCACCACTGAAAACTGTTCTCAGTGAGCTCTGAATCTAGCTCCACTTCCTCCATCAGGTGCCTGGAGGTGTTCCCTATCCCTGCCTCTCCTTGCCTGTGCGCCTTCTACTCAAGGCAGATTGATTTTGTTATTTTTAAATGGCTTGGCGAGGGAGTGGGTATGTGTGGCTTCAAGGGGAAAAGTGTCTGTATGGCTGGCTTGGAAGGGGAGTGTGTGTGAGTGTGTATGGGGGCAGGCTGGCTTGGAGGAGGAGTGTGTGTGTTACATTCACACAAATAGAGAGTGAGACAGAGAGAAACTATGGCTTGGAGGCTGAGAGTATGTGTCTATAACTTGGAGGGAGAGTATATGTGTGTGGCTTG
>NW_017728916.1:1047472-1048920 GCF_001723895.1 Crocodylus porosus
GGCGGCTTCGCCCCCGTGGGGCTCCAGGCTCTCTTCCAGGGCAGGGGGAGAAACTGAGGCAGGGAGTAACTGGCGCCAAGCCCCGGTGAAGCAACGCAGGCACGGTAAGGCAGCGAGCGCGGCTCCCCGGCGGGGCGGGGCGGGTGAGGCGGCGGCGGGAGAGCCGCTCCCCGCGCTCGCTGCCGGGCGGGGCAGGAGGGGAGAGGGGCTCTGAGCCGTCTACCTGCCGCGGGTGAGTGGCAGGCTCGGAGGTGTCACCAGCCTGCAATACCTCCCGGTGCGGGACTTTTCTGTGGGGTATCCTTGAAGGGACAGGCACAAGGGTCTGGTGGGGGCTGGGTGTGAACGCGGGATATGTCTCCTTGCAGGTGCAGGGCAAGAGCGCAAAGCCTGGCTGTATCGCTGTCACTACGGGACCATGTCCCTGGCTCTTCTCAGCGTCCTCAAATCCACCTGAGGCGCCCGCATGCACGGTTGGAGGACGCGGTGTGTCTGTGTGGTTGTGTGTCAGTGCACTGCCATCTCTCCAGGGGGTGTGGTGCACTGGCAGGGACTGCAATACCTCCAGGGGCATGAATTTTCTGTGGCCCCTGAGGAGAGTATTTTCACCTTTTTTATGACAATCCTCAAGCAATTTGCATTCTAAAACTAAGGCTTATTAATGCCTGGGGTTGTATGTACAAGAGCAAGGTATTATGGCACAATGGGAAATAAATTACAGTGGCCGTCATTCAGTTCTCCTAGTTGATTGGATTTTTGTCTGAAATCTGCACATTTAATATCCGTGATTTTATTACATAGTTTTATCCTGGGTGTCGGACCAAAAAGAGGCGAGCCACGGAAATGCTGTTTTGTGCGTGGAATAACTGACAAGTGGTGATTGCAAAGATG
Source organism: Crocodylus porosus (assembly GCF_001723895.1). Taxonomy (NCBI): domain Eukaryota; kingdom Metazoa; phylum Chordata; order Crocodylia; family Crocodylidae; genus Crocodylus; species Crocodylus porosus. The sequence goes on from NW_017728916.1 coordinate 1,048,364, forward strand.
TCTGTTAAGTGTTAAAAAGAAATGCTAACATTTTATAATCAGAATGATGCATTTAGACAGACATGTTCAAGCATCTGTTTGGGAGGAGTGGTGATGCCTCTCAAAAGAAATACAAGAAGTTGTTCTATCTGTCTAATTTTTCTCTAGATAATTAATACATCTAGAGCTCCAAGCTATTGCACATAAACCAATCTGCTAAGCAAGCTCACTTCAGCCACAAAAATGAAATGCTTCATTTGTGACAAGAGCACAATCTACATTTAATGTAAACGCAGAGGCGCTGATGGAAGTAGAAATTTCCATGCTAAATCAGAGGTCTGATTCACCAGCAGTGGTCAGTATTAGGTGCTCCAAAAGATACTGAAAAAGCTCAGTTATGGACAATTAAGGTGAGATTTTTCCATGGTCTTTTAAGTTCGTTAGGTGCTAAATCCCACTTATTTTCAGCAGCAACTGGTCCCTTCAGTCAGCTCAGCACTTCTGAGAAGTTGTCTCTTGGGAGGGTGTGGGCAGCGGAGTCCCCCAGGGCTCGGTCCTTGGGCCGGTGCTGTTCAACA
>NW_017728916.1:1049540-1090857 GCF_001723895.1 Crocodylus porosus
GCTTCCCAGAGAGATGGTGCTCTCACCTTCCCTGGAAATCTTCAAGAGGAGACTGGATAGGCACCTGGATGGGGTCTTATGACCCCTGCCACCCCCAGTGCTCCTTCCTGCCCATGGCAGGGGGTCGGACTAGATGATCTGTCTAGGTCCCTTCCCACTCACTGATTCTATGATTCTATAATAGCCTATATACAGGGGACATATCTTTCTAACCTCCCTTTCTATAAAAAAGGGCTCTCAATCATATGGTGTGCAGATCAGATCTGGCCCACGTGGTCTGTTAGATTCACCAGAAACTTGGATGTAATTTTTTAAAAAGTAAGTAACTGTCTCATGCTTACCATGGAAACCTTCCAAATGTGAAGCCAGTATTAACAGCAGTGTCTGCAGACAGTGACCTGCAGCACTTCTGAGAGAGGTGAACTACCCACTTTCAGTGGAGTATCCATTCCAGAAGTCAATAATGGTGATAAATTAATGGCAGTATAGGTCTGCTGAAGTGCTGATCACTAACAGAAAGGATGGGGCTGAAGGCCTAAAGTAGGTGCAAACTGGAAGCTGCTGTGGAAAGGAAATGTAAAGGAAAGAACAGAGAAGACTCAAATACAGAACAAGTGAGAAAGGAGGATGTGGTAAGGAAGGAAACATTACAGGCAGGAGTTACTTGAAGGGGCAAACGAGTGGTGCTGCTTGTATCAAGGGGCTAAATTAATTAAAGCTTCATTATTCCATAAAAGCTGTATCTACCCCTAATCCCTTGTAACATCTCACACCAGAGGAGATCTGCTCTGCACTGAAAAGAGTATGAATTGCTGAGCACACCCTGGCCAGACCAGAATCAAGCATGGATTGTAGCCCTCTCCAAACAAAATCAACTCCTCTGCTACAGGGATCAGCCCGTGTCCCAAAGCTAGAGGTTTATATGCTTTCCACACTTAAATCCTTATTAAAAACCTGGATGGTCCCATTAACAATATACAAATCTGCTCCTTTTTGGAGTCCTGTTATGTCCTTAGTCTCAGAGACAAACTTGTAATGAGTTTCACAGGCAAACTGCATTTAAGAAAAGTTTGTGTAGCCTTGCAGTTTCATTAAATGTCCTCTTTTTCCATATATTGTGAAAGGGCCTAACACGACAGTCAGTGTCAACCACTGGCTCAGTGGTATATCAATGTCCAAAAAATGGGAGGGTGGGGGGTTATCTTTTATGGATTAACTGTATAGTTGGAAAAGCTGTTGGACAAGCTTTCAGGCTTTACATGCCCTTCCTCAAATCTGGAAAGAGACAGACAGAGGCTGAGCTAAATAGCAGAGGTTGTGTTGGAGTGATGATGCAGCCTGATGGTCTGGGAATCATGAAAGAAGCAAAGATTTTTGAAGGGTGATATCTTCTATTAGACTAGCTGCATGGGTGGAGTAAAGTTAGACAAGCTTTTTTTTGAGTGCAAGACATTCTTCATCAGGTTTTGCATTCAAAAACTTGTCCAACTTTATTCCAACCATGCAGTTGGTCCAATAAAAGCTATCAGCCCCCCAAAATCTGAAATAGCAGACACAAGACTACATGTAAATGCAAACCATCTGCTAGGAGGGATGGAGGAGGTCTGTGAACTAGGCGTGAAGAGGTGTTATCAGAAATTCTGATATAATAAAACAGTAGAACAGGTAATGTAGTTAGTGTCAGAACTCAACCATTTAAAAAAGAAGAGTCATTATTACCCTGAAGTGCAGGAAGATCAGTAGCAGTATTTGTTAGGTTGTAGTCAGCCATAAAGCCACTGTAGTTCAGCTTTTTTACTGTCCAGTTATGTCTATGAATGTCTGTTCTCTAACCCGTCTTCCGGAGGTGTTCTGTAAATTCCTTTTGAGCATGAGGATGGCGAGGGCAGAAAAGAAATACCTATTCTGACACAACACTCCAACCCTACTCAGAATAGGAGAAATTATATCAGGCATGATGGTATTTATTTTCTGCCTGTGTTTTTTATGCCTGCCATGCTTTCATAAGCCACACACCAGAAAGCTGTTGGGTTTCTCCTGTTGCCTCCCTCTCTCTCAAACAAATATATGAGTAGAAAAGTGCATTCAATAGGCTGTTTGTAGGATTTGTGCTTTTCTTAGTCTCCTGGATCCTCTTCTCCCTCCCACTCCCCACTGAAAAAATATGTATGTGTATCAATTTTTCTTTGTTGAGCTTCCTAAACACCGCTCAGAAAGGCTTTCCAGAGACTCTGTCACAGACAAGGAAGGATGGGGTGATACAGAGGGAAAAAGGAAGAGGAGGAAGGTGTTTTAAACGATAGGAAAGGCTCTACCTCCTTTCAACCAATACTGTCCACTTCTGTCTTTGCTCTATATCCTTAGAGCACCCCCCCCACACACACACACACACGCACATATGCACTCCCATCACTGAGGTTGTCAGATACCTTTTTACTCCTCCTTTTCTGGGGAGGTTCCCAGTGTAACTTTTTGGGGAATCTGACCCACTCTAAGATCCCCCTCTCCTCCCTTCCTTATGTCACATTGTTCAGCCACTGGACTAATCACCCCATATCTAATTTTAAAAATCCCCTTGAGAATAAGGCTGAGCTGTGACAGTATCTCCTAAAAGCAGCATCAGCTTAGTTTTTCTCCCATATGAACTGACTTGTCTGGATTTCTCTGTTGCTTATTGGTGGTATTTTCGGGCTCCTCCACTGTTACAAACTCCATCAGGTATTCTGTAGTTCATGCTTGTTCACAAGTCCATGAGTCAAAGCATCGGCAGAGACGGCGGGTTTCTCCAGTGTGCTCATGCTACTTCAAGTTGCATCCTTCTCATGGCTGAAGAAGGGCAGCCAGCATATCCCCTGAGCAAGACAAATCCCCTACAGCTAGCAGAAGTGTTTCTGTTACTTCCTCTGCATGTTTGCGCACCTACTCTCAACAGAGGGGGGAAGCAGGGTGTTTTCCAGGGTGGGACAAGATAGGACAGAACTCTGTTACATCCAGTCCTACCCTGACAATGTGCCTCAGGCTCCTGTGCAGGCCTACCTGTGCTGGGGCTAGATAGTAGTAAAGCACAGTGTACCTACGCCAGGGATGTCAAACTCACCCTGTGCCCAGGCCAGGGTCCAAGGAGCCATGGGGCTCCTTGCAAGCCATATGTGGACCTGACAGCAGTAGGGCAGATGGCAGCAGGGCAAGCAGCGGGGTGGCACAAGTGACAGGAGGGCAGGCAGCAGTGACTTGATCAACAATGGAGCAGGCGGTACTGTGTCACCATAGCTGTTACTCGCACCCCTGTCCTGACTGAGGCCCTGTAGCCATGAACCCTGTGGCAGGCCCCACCCCCAAAATTCCCGGCCCCTGTGGAAGCCCCAGAGGCCAGAGAAAATGGGAGCTATAACCTGTGGACTGTATGTTTGCCTCTTTGGTCTACACTAAAACCAGCCAGAATTGTCTCCTGGGTTTAGTCCAGTTTCCTTTACCATTGACAAAGAAAAACTGCCATAGGCTTCATGTGGCTTTTAGCATGGGCCAACTATTTTAGGGAGGTTTTGAAGAATATTACTTTCAATTTCTCCCTGTATAAAAGGCCTGACTTAAGAACATAAAAAATGCTATAGTAAGTCAAACCAGTGGTCTGTCTAGCCTAGTATGTTGGCTCTGACAATGGTAAGTAGTAAATGCTTGGAGGAAGAGTATTTATACAGGACACATCTAGAGGTATCCATCCCCAGTTATACCATCCTTGGCATCAACCACCATTAGTTTAGGGATGTTAGAGAATATATCCCCGACGCTTCTTTTTTTAATAGCTTTTAATGGATCTCCATTCATTTGTCTAATCCCTTTTTGAACCTGACTATGCTCTGCCTGTACAACTTCCTGTGGCAACAAGTTCCACAAGTTAACTACAAACAGGGTGCATCTACATGTTTTCCTATGGTGACGTTGTTACTGCGCCAGGCTTTAGTACTTCCAAAAGGAGAGTCACAAAAGTGCTACCTTTTGAAAGTACTAAAGCATGGCGCAGTAAGCACCTGTACCATTCTGTATGTATACCACACGGTTATTTTTAGCAGCTACTTCGCCATAGTGGTGTGCTATAATGGGGCGGCATGCCACTACAGTGAAGTAGCTGCTGGTCACGTGTAAACGCCTGTGGATGCTACCTCATTGTGGAGCATCACTGCAGTGACAGGATCTCATGTAGATGCGCCCACAGTGTAAAAAAAGAATAACAGATCCGTATTTAGTGTATTGAGACCCTTCATTATTTTATAGATGTTGATTTGATTTGCACCCAAAAAAACCATAAAGTAACTGGCTCTCTAGAACAGGGGTGCTTACCCCCTGGTTCTTGGCCAGATCCACCTAGGGAGCCATGTCATCTGGCTCTCCATAGGTCCAGAAATGTGACTGCAGGGGAGCAGCGGCAATTGATACTGCCACCACTGTCCCAAATTTCCAAGCCTCATGTGGCTGGATTGGCACCAGCCAGGGAAGCCCCACACAGCAAGATCAGGCTTAGTCTGAGCTGGCCCTGCACGGTAGGATTAGGCCCATAGACCAGATCTGATCCGCAGAGGATCTGTGACTTCTCACTTGGCCCGTGGGATGAAAACACTGTGTACCACTGCTCTAGACAGAGGAATTTGCAAAAGTAACACACTGCTGTAAGGTTTAAAACATTTGTAACATTTCTAAACTACTTTTGCTCTGGTGTGTATATATATACCACATGGTGTGGTCTAAGTACCATAACTCCTGCCAATCAGAAGTCATTAACCAGCATATCCAAACCCAAACTGGATATTTCATAGATTTCATAGACATTAGGGCTGGAAGGGACCTCAGAAGATCATTGAGTCCAGCCCCCCTCCCGAAGAGCAGGAAGTCAGCTGGGGTCATAGGATCCCAGCAAGATAAGCATTCAATTTGCTCTCGAAGGTGTTCAATGTAGGTGCTTGAACCACCTCTGATGGCAGGCTGTTCCAGACCTTGGGGGCTCGGACAGTAAAAAAATTCTTCCTTATGTCCAGCCTGAAATGGTCTTGCAGTAGTAAAGCATGTCATCACTGTGCTTTTGCTTCAGGTTGTGTGAGGTAGGGGTAATAACATTTTTCCCCTTGTAAAATACCTGAGGATTTATGGATAAAAATACTATAGGGGAAGTAAGTTTTGCTATTACAAGTTGTCTGGGGACCATAACTGTACCTTGGAACATGGACTGAAACCAGTGGGAAACAGACAACCAAATTGTCATGATATGCTAACAACTTTTTGACCACGGTGGTATAAAGTTTATTACAGGGAATGCCATTGGCTGACACTTGCCTTTCAGAAGTGCCATAAGGAGTAACAGTTCAAAATATGCCCAATAATTACAGATATCATTAAAACAGCTGAAATCCTGATGTGAATTTTGCTGCCTACACCCATTTTCATGGTCTGTCTCTCTTTAAATATGTAAGAAATGTTTTGGGTTTTTTTTATAACAGATCTACCATACTTATTCAGAGTGACCAATCAGTCTAGGTTTTTTTCAGCTGTCTACTGTTCATTACCATTCAGTTGCCAAAATATCTAGAGGATGTGCCCCTTATAGGAAAGCACAAAAGTGTTAGGAGTGATTTTGAGTCGAAAGGAATGCTCAAGTTCTTCTGTGTTTATGTATTTATTTATTTGTATCAAAAGTGTCCTTTGTGGCTTAAAAGCCATGTTGCGAGAAAGTGTTCAATTGCCTTTCATTAAAAAGATATTTTTTTCCACAGAATATCAAAAGACTGGAAGCCAAATTCACAGCTACTGTGGGGAAGAGAAAATAGAAAAGTATCCACAAAAAGTTATTTTTTCTACAATGCATAAATCCTGAATTCAAAAAGGATAATTGTGAGGATTAGATGAAGAAAATCAGTATCTGAGCATTTAAGGATGGTTCTGAAAACTGGCTTTGTATTTAAGTTCAACAGAAAGGAAGAAAATGAAATAAAGAATGAAAGTATCAGTAGTGGGGGTCCTCTTAGAAGGAGGAAGGCAGGATTCTACATTTGCCCTAGGTACCTATTAGCTTTTCTTTGCACCTATCACCATGGCTGCTGCTGAGTTTTTTGGCCATGTGAAAAAATTATGAGAGCCTACACACCTGCACAATTCCCTTTCCACTCTATGCAGCAGCATTAAATGACACCCCTATGCCTTCCTGACTGTGCACTTCAAGAATTGATTGTACCCCATTGCCTCTTTCTAACTTTGCATTTTAAATCATGGCTTTATTAGTGACGACTGCATCCCTTCCAGCATATAGAGAACAAAGATTTCTGAAGTGAAACAATTGCTAGACCATAGTTGACAGTCTTTCCTGCCTTAAACTGTGTCTACACCTGAACTAACGCAGTTGGAAATCACCATGGCTTACCCTTTGCTTCAATCACTTCCCTACTTTCCCCAAGTCACAGGAATTCTGGAGGAGTCTGACCATTACTCTTCCTTGTCTAAGCTCATGTCAGTCTACCAGGCAACCAACAGGACAGCCTTCAATTGGACAGACAGCCGGATTGTTGAGTGGGAGAAGTTTGCTGAGTTGGCCAAGTATGAACCGGAGTCCCAGAAACCCACAGTGAAGGCTCTCCTGATTGTGGCATACTCAGTCATCATCATCATGTCCCTCTTTGGCAACACGCTGGTCTGCCATGTGGTGATCAAAAACAAGAGGATGCACTCAGCCACCAGCCTCTTCATTGTCAACCTGGCAGTGTCTGATATCATGATTACTCTGCTCAACACTCCTTTTACGCTAGTAAGTGCCTTATGATACTACCATGCCTGCCAACAAGGTGCTGGACGTGGCCTTAACCATCTAACAGAATGATAGTGTCATTCCCTCTGTGCACATCTGGGCCTGAGATGTGAAATGAACACCATGAGGGCCAACTCTTAAGTGACATTGCACGTCAATTGCATGTGTAGACACACCCTGTATAGAATATTTGATTATAATTATTTTGATGTAGAGGCAGGTGGGCTATGACTCAGATTCAAACTTTTCAGTCTCCAAACTAGGTGTGGCACTCTTAAAGCTTTCTGTCTCTCAGAAATAGCTTGCATTCTAGTCTTAACCTTTGTAAACAAATCGTTGAAGAGTTTGAGGATTTAAAATTGACAGTATTTTCCTTGGGCTTCAAATGATATCTGGCCAGAGTAATGGAGGGCACTAGGAGAGGATCCATGTCCTCAAATCCATGTTATTTGTCTCGGGTTGGTTTGTCAATTTCTCTGCAGGTTCGGTTTGTGAACAGCACTTGGGTCTTTGGAAAGGCCATGTGTCACATCAGCCGCTTTGTGCAGTACTGTTCCCTCCATGTCTCCACGCTGACACTAACAGCCATAGCCCTGGACAGACATCAGGTATGGAATTCCCATCCTGGCCCAAGATGCGTTTTAGCACACATGTCCCAAAACAGTAGCATGTCCTATCTAGGTTGGGATAACAATGAGAAGAAAGTTTAACCCAATGAGGGCCAACCTCTCTGGCAGGCATGCTGCAAATTAGAGTAGATTAGAGTGGCACCCTCCCAAAGTAGTCAGGGCTCTTGTGGTACAGGCACTCTCTTTTATTAGATGAACTAAATAGTTACAAAAAAATGTCTTTATTTGCAAGCTTTTGGGCTCATGCACCCTTCCTGAGGTAAAGAAGAGTTGAAAGATTGTAAAATATCTCCCAGGTAGAATGAAACTTCATATTGCATACGAGAACTAGAGAAAGGTATAAGTTCTCCTGGTATAAGTTCTGCCCTCCCCAAGCACTGCTCTAGCCCCCTCCCTCACCCAATCTGCTGCTGTACTTTCTGCTTCCTGCCTTATCTGCCACGGTGCTGCTTGCTCCCTCTCTGATCTGCCACATGCTACAGAGACTGCCTGTGCCACATGTAATGCATGTACTTGGCCACTATGGGACCGCGAAGCAGGCCATATTCGATTCAGATTTGGCCCTTAGGGCCCCCCTAAATGCCTGGGGGGGAGTAAATGTGCATTTACGCTGGCTTAAATTTACTTAAATTTTAAAGCAGGAATAGGCTGGCATATACACGTGCATGTGTTAAAGCGAATCAATTCCATATGTGGACCAAAAGCACTTCTGGTCCACTTCCTGATCCACCGTGAAGTGCGTAATGGACCCTCCCCCCAGCCCCAGCTCAGTGACTGGTGCCTCCTGGGGGGTCTGGTATGGGGGGGTGGGCACCCAGGGTCCCCCACAGCCAATTGTTGAACCAGGAAATGTGCACGTATGGACGGGCACTGGGTGGATTTTAACAGGTTGCTCATGTTATGTTATGAAAAACCCATAAAAAATATCATAGATTTTAGGGTCAGAAAGGACCTATTAGATTGGGTCTGACCCCCTGCCCTGGACAGGAAAGTGTGCTGGGGTCAGATGACTGTTCAGTCTCCTCTTAAGTACCTCCAAGGAAGGGGACAGCACCACCTCCCTTGGAAGCATATACCATATTTTGGCAACCCTCACTGTAAAGAATTCAGCAGTGAACTCTCTTTTTTCGGAAACCCACTTGCAAAAGCGGCTTCCAGAGCAGCACTTTTAGATTAGACTGTACTCTAGTTCAGTTTTCCTGGCCTGTATTCCAAATAGTGACTGTTTTGCAATAGTGACTATTTTGTATTTTGAGGAACAACCTTCCTACTAGGGCTGTGCAAAATTTCACCGTTTTAAAGCTGTTTTGATGCATTTCAAGCTTGACACAGTGAAATTGAAATGACACAAAAAGCTTTGAAATGAAATGAGGGCACTCAAAAGTTTTGAAAGATTTTGAGTTTCAAAGCAGTCTGGTGGTGGGAGGCAGGGAGAGCCAGGGCTGCGCTCCAAGCAGCTCTGCAGCCCCAAGGAGCTCAGACTGGTGGCAGAGCACAGCCCTTGGCTGAGCTCTTTGGGGCTGGCAGAGCTGATCAGAGCACAGCCCTAGCTCTGCTTGCCTCTCACTGGGGCTGTGCTCCGAGTGGCTCCACAGCCCCACAGAGCACAGCCCAGTGGCGAGAGGTGGTCAGAGCCAGTGCTCCACCTCCTGGCACTGGGCTGAGCTCCATGGAGCCCAACACTGTTCGCGGGCTGCGCCCAGCACCGGTTCCAGGCATCAGCAGCAACAACATCCTGTCACCCAGCACAGATCCAGGGGCCTGCACCCCCGGGAGACATCTGGCACAGTGCCACAGCCCTCCTGGGGGTGCGGGCCCCTGGATCTGCACACCAGATGACAGGAGGCTGCCACTGCTGGCAAGTGTCAGGAGTTTTGCTTTTTGCAGTTTGAGGTGCAGTTTACAAGAAACCACTACACCTATCTCCTTGAAATTTGTCAGACTTCATGCTCTCAGAAGAGGCTACCATCCGTGCAATTTTCATCTGAATCAGGCAAGAAATCACAAAGTTTTAGACATTTCCATGATTCCCCATTATAGCCTATGGGCGAAATGTTGAAATGCATCGAAACAGCTAAACAGTTTCAACAAAACGAAATGGGATGGTGCTTCGAAACAAAATGAAAAGATGAAACAAAACACTGTCCCTTTGAAATGGTGAAACGGGTGCCAAAATGAAACAAAAGTGTTTTGCACAGCCCTGCTTCCTACCACTATACCATGCCATATGTGGTGGCCTCCACACCATAAGACTTGCATAATGACAGAGCCAGTGACAAAGTTTGGTGGTATTTAAGGAGCTAATTTGACTGGCAGTTTCATATAGCACTTTTTTCTTCTAGCTCACTACCCAAATGTTATTACTTGTATCTATGACATCAGCTTCCCAAATAATGATCTCCAGAACCTAAATATCATCCTGAAGTATGTTAAAAATTAAAGAGCTTGCTCCTCCTTTTATGAAATCCTTATCTCCCAGGGAAGGTATGATGTAAAGTTTCAATTAAAAAGATATTTCTTAATTCAGTTTCTCTAAAATAAATATCCTTTAAAGTGATGACAATTTTATGCAGTGGTCTTGGACTGGTTAAAATAATCCAGGGTTTAAAGGTATGAATTAATTCTCAACACTGATCAAAGAACAAGTTCCCTTGAAAGTGCTCTTTTGTCCTAACTTGAAGGGTTCTAGATTTCAGTTTTTCTGGGTCATTCTTGTGTCACATTTTTAATGATGTGATTGTCCTAACAGGAATGGAATTCATAACAAAAAATATCCATCATAGTTCATAATGAAGGAACTTCACTTTTTCAGTGATTTCTTATCTCAATGGAAATCTTTATTACAGGTCATTCTGAATCCACTAAAGCAAAGGATGTCACTAACAAAAGGAGCTCTGAGCATTTCTGTTATCTGGCTAATGGCAACATGCTTCTCCCTACCCCATGCTATCTACCAGAAGCTTTTCCAGTATCACTATAGGTAAGTTTTTTGGGGGGGTTTATTCCAATGGCATTTGACACACTAATGTAGAAGAATTACCGCACCCACTATTGAAATGCTGTTACCAATTAGCTGACAGGCAAAATGATCCATACAGTGAGATGAGCAGGGGCAGTGCATTATACAATGGGACTTCATTTGTGAACCTACAGGAGGGCCAATTTTAGCTTGCTGAGCTGCAAAGAAGATTCAGTCATTTAGTGACACCAGCTCCTTTCAGCCTGATTGATTCTTATTTGTTCAGATGTATAAATAAAACAAGAGTGGCCTTTCTGAGCACTCTAAGCCCCTCTGACATACATTTAAAAATAGAAGAAATCAAACGAGAAATGGCAACCAAAAGTATGTGTAGCAAGGGCTTTGTGCTTCGTCAGAGAAATAAGGCCTTTCTTATCTGAAACAGAAGTGCAAAGGGCTCTTCCCTCGGCCAAAAGAATGAGAAGGTGATAAAGCGAAACTTCCCACTTGGAGGATGATTCCCCGACTTCCACAGGAAGGCGGAGATTCCAAGCCAGCTTCTGAAATTGACACATCCTTGAATGTTGGATCGCCATCAAAGCCCCACCCCTGGGGGAAAAGCCAGGGCAATCCAAGGATGACTTTCTTGCATTCAGTTTGTAGACATTCATCTAGTCCATAATGAGGAAATGCAGGACCATCAGCTGCCTTTTCCTACCTAAGTTCTAAGTCACTTCTTGTTTTCTCATGTTATAAAACTTCTTCTGGTCTCAGTGCCCATGAGTCAAACTCAAGATGAAATCTGCCAAAATTGTTTCAGGCACAGGTGGGCTGAACCTACTGAGTGAGGGCTCGGAGCAAAGATGTAGAATGCAAGTGGCAACACCAAAGCACGACATCTATCTTACTGATAGATGTAAAAATCAATGTACTCTAAGGCAACACCCGAGTTGGAGGTCTGAGTATAATCCTTTTCCCCATAGGAAGCTTGTGGTACCAACAGAGCCCTAATTAATGTTTTGTCCTAGCCCGTGAAGTCTTACCAGGATGCAAAGCAGCTGTACATGATGGTCAAAACTTTTTACAAAATATTTTCCTATTCCATATTACTGGTGCATAGATTTCAAGGAAATTGATGCTGAAACAAGACAGACACAATATGCTAAAAGGTATCTGCTTGAACTGAGTCCTAGACAGCAGAATGTGAAACCAATAATAACCCACATCAGAAAGATGTGTACCTTGTTTACAGAGCTCTCTGATTTATCTGTACAGAAGACACAAATAAAGATTGTTTTGGCTTTGACCCCCCCTCCCCGCCAAGTCACAACTGTTTTCCTTATACAGACAGAACTAAGGGAGGGATGATTTATATATCTAGACAGGATTTGCTTTTATTTCATTTGGTTTCTAAGATGCTACAGAAAACAAATGTGTACCATGCTACATTAGAGCTCTCTTTGCTACTTGTGTATTCTTATTTACCTAGTGATGATTTATTAATGGACACAATATCCTCACTGCTCTGATTACCTAAGCAGAGTGTTTGATTACATCAGTGGTTGCATTCCTTTGCAGTGGTGTTCACTATATTACTGAAGACATTGCTTATGAATGAATGAATGCTGATCTTGATATTATATGTGCACCTGTTTCTACTCATCAACTGACACATTAGAGAGTGCATCTAGAGGAAACCCTGCCTTGGATTGGGGATGGAGATCTTAATAGTGTAAGGAACTGGCTAGAGTTTATATGCATCTCATTGCTTTCTAAGGGTTAGTAAGAGCTGAAAAACTGTTGGAGACCTTATATCAGCAGTCGGCAACTTTTTCAGGTTGTAGGCTGGAATCACCCAGTTTGGGTCAAAGGCAGATAGGCAGGTGCTGGGATTTAGCCACCACCTGTGCCTCTGCCCAAAAAAGCATGGAGAAAGCTCCCATTGCTGCCATCACTTGTCCTTGCAGTTGCACAGGGATAGTCCCACCCCTAAAACCACCTGCCACAAAAAACTGCCAAAGCCCCACATCCATAGGCCAGATCAAATGACTCTGCAGGCCAGATCCATTCCACAAGCCATAGGTTAACAGATCCTGAAGCTTCTCAATAGCAGTAGCTTAGGGTGTGAAGGCAGAAGGCTATGGGTTCTGTCAACAGCAAGTTCCAAGTGTATGGCACTATGACAACTGTTAAATTCACTGAGGGCTGTGGACTGATTTGGCTTCCAGAAATGTTTTTACATCAATGGCCTGAAAGCCTTCTCAGACATGTTTATGTTCTTTCAGAAGTACCTTGAAATCATACCAGAGAGCTATGAGGGAATCATACAAGGCATCAGTGGCAGACTTACCTCAGAGAATCCCAGAGATACAATAGTCCTGTTTCCCACCCATTAAAAATTCAGTTTTAAACTCCCATTTTCCCCCAGTACAGTTCCCACATCCTCCCCCAGAGTAGCTGGTTTGGATACTTGTCAGATGTGACACCAGGTTGGGCATTTGTTCTAGGTATACACTGTGTGAGGAGCACTGCTTGTTATCGAATACTTTCTGGCAGATGTGCACAGCTGTTCTGTATGTGTGCCCTTGCTGCTGGTAAGTGGGTTCCCCTTAAGACAGTGAAATGACCACTTTCCCATTCTCATCTATTTCCTCCAACTATCAAAAGTCTAGGTAGTCTAAATCCTACCTGGCATTTGTCATTTTCCCAAAAGATTTCTGTCATCCTAGATTCACAGAAGTCATGTCGGGAGGGATCTTATATTCATGCTGTAAGAGTCAATACAGGAGGTTGAAAACAGGATATTAAAAGATATTAATCAAACTGTTGAGAATAAAGTATCTTGACAGGAATGTAGTAATCTGCCACAAATGCAGCTGAAAACACACAGAGGCCTGAAGAGGTGAGGTGGGGGAAAAACAAAGCAGGAATGCAGAGATATACACTTCTTTTTCTAAGACACAAGAAATAAATGAGTGAGTCATCAGCTTGTTTTATATTCTGTCAGTTCCAACTACCTATTTTGGCAAGTGGAATATTTTGTCCTTTTCAGGAAGGCCCTGGGAAATAGTATGGCTCCTATTAATAGATTGATAGATGCCTGTAATATAGAGTTACTATCTACTCCTAGCCCATTTTAGCCAACATTGGAATAATAATAAATACTGTTAGTATGTGTCAACAAGACTTTGGCAAGAGGTTTTCTGAGGAACCCCTTATCTTCCCAGCAAAATAAAAAGCATTACTACCAAGATGTTTTATCAGCATAGAGTCCTGAACCTTAAGGGGAGCAATCATATCCAGCACTTTGCCCTCCACATTCAATTCTACTCCTTCTCTCATTTGGAGCACTTACTTTAGTGAAGTAGTTTTCAGCTCCTTGTTGCTTAGGTAGCCAGCAATAGTTGAGGGAGGCTGGGAGACATTACAGATCATTCTCACCCACCACATACCACCCCCACCATCCTTCTGCATTAGATTTTGAGGGAGTGAGGTTTTGCTCCTGCTGTATGTAGATGGCAGGGGACAAGTGATGGACACAGTTTCTATAGTGCTTCAGCATGCCCGAGTGGGGCTTCATTCTACTACTCTTCTCAACGTCCCCCATGACTCTCAGGATTTACTTAAGGCAACCTTTCATATCCTACTTGTTTATAAAAACAGGCCATAAGGGGCTCTTTTTTCCCCTTTTGATAGGTGTAGGATCCATCTCAGGTAAGCAAGTATAACAAAACTGAGGTTGATGGAAGCTCTGGTACTAGCCTTACACACACAACCCTGTGATGCTGTGAGTACAGCAGTGCCTGTATATATGCACATCCCAAGGTGGTTTGGGAAATGTAGGAGTTTTTCACAGCCATGTACTATGAAAATGCTTTTTTTGTTTTCAAAGGGAAGCTACCATCAGGAGCTTGTGTCTCCCTGATTTTCCTGAGCCTGCAGAGCTGGTTTGGAAATACCTGGACCTTGCTACCTTCCTTCTGCTCTACCTCCTGCCTCTGCTTATCATCACCATCACCTACACACGCCTAGCCAAGAAGTTATGGCTGCGCAATGCCATTGGGGACATCACCACACAGCAGTACATCACCCACCACAAGAACAAAAAGAAGAGCATCAAAATGTTGATGCTGGTGGTGGTAGTCTTTGCTGTCTGCTGGTTCCCTCTCAACTGCTATGTTGTGCTTATCTCCAGCCTAGGCATCAAGACCAAAAACTCACTCTATTTTACTCTGCATTGGTTTGCCATGAGCAGCACCTGCTACAACCCCTTTATTTACTGCTGGCTGAATGACAGCTTCCGTTCAGAGCTCAAGTCCTTACTCTGTATGAGCCAGAAAATGCCACGGACACAGGACAATGTACTGCCAGCCGTGATCTTGCCCTATCGGGAGGCCTGGCTAGAGCAAGCCAGGTACAAGCAGGGACCATCCTCACAGAGCATTCGCTCCACCATAAATGTGCAGACAGTCAACACAGATTTGTGAGCTGGAGTGTAAGGTGAGTTGGCTGGATTTGGTAGCAAAGTTCATTTTCTGTAATGCATTGTCAAAGTCATCAGGGTGCTCTGTAGGATTTGGTCTGGAATAACATTTTTACATGGCCTTTCAGTGCCACCAAAAATGCATTTGCTGGGCACAGGGAACTGAATTTACCATTCTAGCTTTTATTTATTTATTTCTATCACATTAGTGCCCAAAGAACCCATTTTGCAAGGCAGAAATACATCTTCCTGGCTCAATCTCTAAATAAAACATTATGAAAATGTAGGGAGTCACACGGGGTACAGACTGGTTCGGTGTCCTTGGTCCTAGAACAGTGCAGTGCTGGAATTGGGAACAGAATCCAGGTCTCCTGTTTCTTATTCCTAGTCCTGTCTGGGTTATGATCCTATAACTAACCTTGAATATTCATACAGTATCATAGATATTGGTGGCAACAATACTGTAAAATAAAAAGGGATATTTAATGTATTTTGTAAATCAAAATAAATGAGTGTCAGGCTAGGTGACCCCTGAGGTCTCTTTCAACCCTAGGGGGTGTGTAAATGAAACAAGGGGCACGTGTGCATGACATTTTAAAGTGGGTTAAATGCTTTTGTACCACTTTAATGGTGTTGGTGTTTGCATGTGTTGGGAGCATATTGTGCATTAATTCCAGCCACTGTAGCACAATCAGGATTATAAATAGGATTTATAATAACAACATTAATTCAACAATGGAATTCACACTGGCAGTAAACTAATGGCCCTTTTTGATATGAAACTCAATGCCTTTATGTCCTCTATTTTTCTCTTCAAGAGAAAAATAGAGGACATAAAGGTGTCCAGTTTTATATCAATAGAGGACAGAGGACAACCAGACTGTCCTCTATTATGCCACCCTATGGTACTCATTAACTGACAATTATTTCATGCAGTAGAGTTACGGATTGTTATCTACCAGCTTATTTTAAGCAACTGCGCTTACAGGAGCTTGGTAACATGAAGGATTTTTACTTACCAAAAAAAAAAAAAAGGTGATGGATTATTCTGGCTATGCTTAAGAAATTCCATTTGACTTATGTTCCATACAGAGAGGAAAACAAAAGGCAATAAACTATACAGAGTTGGCGAGAGGGAGAGAGCATGACAGGGATATAAAAATGAAAATAAGAGGCACTGTACTGAGTCAGACCAATGATCCATCTAGCTTGAGATCCTGTCTCTGACAGTGGCAGAAGTGGACACTATAGAGGAAGAGCATTGAACTGGGTATCTCTACAGTGGTCTATTCCTTAAGTCAATGCTTGCACTGGCATCCACTGTTATGAATTTAAAGATGCCAGAGGAAAAACCTCCAACAAAAAAAAATTAAGAACAAGAGGAGTCAAAAAGAACAAAAACATTTTTGTCATTCTTATGCTCAAAAGGCATGTCTACATGTGCATTAATGCACCTTTGCTACTGCACATTAAGTTTAGTACCTCTTATATGAGATACTACATGGTTCTTCTGTGATGCTTACTGTGCAGTAGTCTAATTTGTATTGCACATTAGCAGTTTTTCCTGTAACATGCTAATGTGCATTAAAATAGGCTACCACACATTATGGCATCTCATGTAAACATGCCTGTAAAAGGAAGGGAGGGGGGTGAGAGAAAAGCCCTGGGAAATTTGAACAGGGAATTTGAACTCCCCAGGAGTGGAGGGAAGCCCAACCGAAACAGGGAGTGCATTGCCCTGTTTCCACAGCATGTGGTCCATGCAGATGGGTGGAGAGATCATGCCAAGAGGTATTTCTGGCCCTAGAGAGGGGCAGTCAGTGGAGGACCTTGGCAGGTGGATGTGGAAGACACCAGAGGGGAGGAAAGGCAGGACAAGAGCCTGGCTCTATTTGCCTGGGCCAATTATTGGATGCAGCTTCAAGGTGCCCACCTCAGTTGTTGTGACCCAAAAGCCAGGGAACTGTCTGTTTGTTTTATTTTCTGTTTGGATTCATGGATATGCCCCTAAAGGACCTTTTGCAGCTTTTGATTTGCTCAGGGAGCCTGTGAGGCTTTGACCTATAACATGGCTGATGGACTGATTATTTAATGATATCCTGAAGGGAGCAATATAGATCCTATAACTAACCTTGAATATTCATACAGTATCGTAGATATTGGTGGCAACAATACTGTAAAATTAAAGGGATATTTAATGTATTTTGTAAATCAAAATAAATGGGTGTCAGACTAGGTGACCCCTGAGGTCTCTTCCAACCCTAGGCCAGGGGTGTAGATGAAAGGAAGGAGTATGATCCAGTAAATAGACAGGGAACCTGACCAGAAAGTGAGACACCCAGGTTCTAATCCCAGTTTGGTCACTGAGGTGTTTCATGGCCTTGGACAAGTCACACCCTCTCTGATCCTCAATTCCAGCACTTGCGAGAGAAGAATTATTGACCTATTCATCCACCTCGTGGATAAATATTTTTTAGTTTTACAAAGTGAGAAGTGCAGCATGTTACATCCCTAACAAAATTACATATGGAGTCCCTCCTGAAAGTACGTTGGAGCATTCTATATTGAAACTGATTATTAATCGCATTCTAGTATCCTCTGCAAGATGCCCAAAATGTTTTAAATAGCCCCAATTAATGGCAACCAAATAGCTGCTTTGAGATGAATCACTTATATTATAATTAAAGAAATATTTTTGGAAAAATCTAGTTGATCTAATAAAAGATATCACCTCTACCTCAAGTTCTGATCACTTATCATTTGCATTTTCACTGCAACTCTGTCATCAACAATCTATAGTGAATGACATGTCAGGCCCTTGCTACACATTACATATATCACTTGATTAACTGGTTAATCACACAATAAATGTAGACTACCCATTCTTGCAAAGGCCAGACTGCAGAGGAATTTTCACATGATAAAAATGACTATCCATCTATAAAAAGAACCAACCTGTTATAAAGTTAGTGCTTGAAAATGTGTAACAACTCTATATCTGGTTTCTAGCCAGCCTGAATTTAAAGGTGTATCGGGGCTCTCAAAGAAGACTTATTCATCCTGAGACACTGAAAAGCTGTGTCCTCCTATATTTCTGCATCTCTCCCAAACTAAAAAAATATGAACTAGCTTGCAATTAAGAGTATTGTGGGATTTGTTCTGAGAGAGTTAAGAAGAACAATATTTTCTTCTCCTTTGGTTGCTGAAACAAACTGTTAGAAGAGATAAAAATGCAAAGCAGACTTGATTATAAAGAACTGCAAATGGGATTCTTCTAATTACTGAACTGACCTGGATTTGGAATAGGAAATGTGACCTAGAGCAACCTGATCCTAAAACTAGGAAGGTAACAACCTGCAATAAATGGCCTGTGAATTTCTAGCAACGTTAGAGCAAGTACACCGTGTGGTAAATGTGCACTGAATAAGTGTGTGCATGAGAAATATATGTAAAGGTAATTCTTTTTGGAGAGATGGGCCTCTATCTTCTGACCAGGAAAGATTAGCAGACACAGTTAAACATGCTTCTAGGACACAGGAGCAAAGATGGGTATGTAGAGTATTTGCATAGATTTCATAAACATTAGGGGCTGGAAGGGACTTCAAGAGATCACCAGGTCCAGCCCCCCTGCCACAGGTGGGAATTCAGCTGGGATCAAGTGACCCCAGCAAGAAATAAATCCAGCTGTTTTTTGAAGGAATCCAGAGTAGGTGCTTGCATCACCTCTGAGGGGAGTTTGTTCTAGACCCTGGACACACGTACCATAAAGCAATTTCTTCTAACATCCAGTCTAAATCGGCCTTCCTGGAGTTTATGACCATTAGACCTTGTTATCCCTTGTGGAACTGTGGTGAACAGATGTTCTGCCAGATCCTGATGTACCCATCTTATGAAGTTGTAGGCTGCCACCAAGTCCCCCCTGAGCCTTCTCTTTTCCAGACTGAAGAGTCCCAGGTCCCTCAGCCTCTCCTTGTATGGCCTGCCCTCCAGGCCTTGGATCATACAAGTGGCTCTCCTCTGGACTCTCTCAAGCTTCTCCACATCCCTCCTGAAGTGGGGGGCCCAATACTGGATGCAGTACTCCAGCTGCAGTCTCACCAGGGCCAAGTAAAGCAGGAGGATTACTTCCCTGGTTTTGCTTGAGATGCATTGGTGGATGCATGCCAGAGTTTGATTAGCTTTGCCCACCACTGCATCATATTGGTGGTTCATTCATCTTGTGGTCAATCAAGACTCCCAAGTCCCTTTCAGTCATGGTGCTAGCAAGCGTAGTACTGCCGAGCCTGTAAGCATGCTGAGTGTTCTTTCTACCATGGAGCAGCACCTTGCACTTCTCTATATTAAAAGCCATCCGGTTTTGGTCGGCCCACCTTGAGAGTGCATCCAAGCTGGCCTGTATCCCCAGCCTGTCCTGCAGTGTGATGGCCCGCCACCATAATTTGGTATGGTCTGCAAATTTGGCCAGTTCACATCTGACTCCCAAATCTAGATTGTTGATGAAAATATTAAAGAGTACTGGCCCAAGTACTGAGCCCTGAGGGACTCCACTGGTAACGCTGTGCCACATTGATTTGCTCCCTTTAACTAGTAGTCTTTGGGTCTGACCCCATAGCCAGTTGCCTAGCCATCAGACCATATGATGATCTAGGCCACAGTTCCCCAGCTTAACCATGAGGATATCATGGGGAACTAGGTCAAAGGCTTTCTTGAAGTCCAGATAAATGACATCCATATCATCTCCCTTGTCCACGGCATATGTTACGTGGTCATAGAAGGAGATGAGGTTGGTCAGACAAGACCTGCCAGTCACAAAGCCATGTTGGCTAGCATTCAGAAGCTTGCCTTCCATTAGTCTGGCATTAATGGATCCCTTGACAATTTTCTCCAGAATTTTTCCAGGGATGGATGTCAGACTGATTGGCCTATAGTTCCTCGGCTCATTTTTCCTCCTTTTCTTGTATATAGGGACCACGTTGGCTCTTTTCCAGTCATCTGGGACCTTGCCTGAGCACCACAATTTTTCAGATATCCCTGCCAAGGGGATGCAATGTCTTCCAGCTCTTTCAAGACCCTCTGGTGCATTCCGTCTGGGCCCGCAGACTTGTGAATGTCCAGTTTCTCAAGGTGTTCTCTCACCTGATCCACATCAATTTTGGGCCCATTACCCACTCCCAAATTTATTTGTGCCATTCCTGGCAGTGAGATCCTTGTGGCAGAGTGAAAAAACAGATGCGAAAAAGTCATTTAGGAGATTCGCCCTTCCTTGGGCATCTGATATCAGTTGCCCCGTTGGATCTCTCAAAGGCCCAATACTGTCCTTGTTCTTTTTCCAACTTCCCACATATCTAAAGAAGGACTTTTTGTTGTCCTTGATCCTCATAGCAAGCCATGTTTGTTTTGTGCCTTGGGCTTGACTGCTGTCTGCAGGTGCGGGTGAGTGCAGAGCAATCCTCTTTGGTAATGCTTCCTGTTTTCCAGCTGGTGTAGGCTACTCTTTTGAGCTTGATGAGGTCTAAGAGTTCCTTATTCAGCCTTATTTTGGAGAGGATTCAGTATTTCTATCACAGATGAATTCACCAAACCTGGGGAATAGCGATCTTTTTAATGACTAACTATTTAACTTCTAACTCCAGAATAAAGTAATGTTCCTCACAAAATCACTTTCAGCAATGCCTTTTGTTTCAGTCCACTAGCTAGGAGTTTTTAAATGCCACATATCATTTGACAAAATTAATGATATAATGAGCAAAGTTGCTAATAGGGAAAGAAATACTGCAATGATAGATGGCTCACAAATGAAGACAGAAAATGCATGAGGCTTCTTTGTATAACTTAGCAGGGTAGCTGAAACAAAACTAAATTTCCACTTTTAGGGATTAGAGGACGAGATTGTCAGGAAGAAGATAGCTAGGATTTTACATATTGGGTGGAATATGTATTTAGAACTGAGATAAACCAAATTGGGTAAAATAAGAACCTCCTCTCAACATATTCAGAATTTGAGCCAAATCAGTATTTTTAAAGATGAGGGTAATTAGTACATACAGATAGTGAGTCCAGTTTTGCATATTATGGCACTTCTCAGTTTCAACCAGGGCCCAAAATAGAAGTGCTGAGATACCTCAAAAAAGTGTGTTCTTTCTGTTCTGTTGCACCATCCAAATCAGGATGGAAATATCCCCTCTCAGAGAAAATGCCAGCAAAACTTAGAACACCGAAGAAAGCCGGGTAGCGCAAAAAAGGCTCACAGAAGCACCAGGTCTTCTAAAAAAATAACCAAATTAAATTGAGCTTCTAAAGTTGGTGGGATCCATCCAGCATTATTGTCACTTTACATTAGTTTTACTGAGTCAAATTTCCCTATGAGTCTGGTAATGTTTTACCCTTGCCAGCCTGAAAGAAGTTGACATAGTTTTCTGAGACTCACCTTTCACTATGCAGAGTCTTTTTCCAATGGCTGAGCAAATGTCAGAATCTTCTGGTAGTAAGGCACTTCAACAAGGGCCCTGGAGCTATTTAAATCAACTAATAAGTGTTGAGCGCTATTACTACTTTAAACTCAATAATCTTTCAACTGTAATTCCTCTCTCTCCCTCTCAGTAATGTGGTCTGATGAATACGTTTAACAAAAACCCTTGCAAAATTATACTAGCAGAGAAATGCTTGGGTTTTGAATGGAATCTGCTAAATTTTAAATCCCAAATTAGAATGTCATTATTAAACAGAAAAGGAGAGACAAGCAGACAGATGAGAAAGTTGAAATAGATTAGGCAGGAGTGATTATTTTCTTGATTTGTAGGTGAACTGTTCATAAAATGAGCCAACTCCCAGGCTGTTTTCAAAATCAATCAGATATCAGTATGCGCTAATCCAGGGGTTGGCAACGCCAACACATGTGCCAGAGCATGGCACAAAAAGCCATTTTGCTTGGCACATCATTGCAAGCCCGGGCTCTGGGCAGCTGCTGCCAGCCACAGAGCCCAGGCTGCTGCCAGCAGGTGGCTGGGGGGGCTACAAGCACCCCACACTTCATGGCTGGCAGAAGCTACCCAGAACCTGGGCACACCAGCCAAAAACATTGCCAACCCCTGCACTAATCATTCTAGTTATCACAGTGCAAAGCCATGATGAAAACCAAACAGGCACATGTTTTTCAGAAATGTTAGTGTGGTGATTTGGGGGAGCTTTCTATAAACACTTTGTGAGTTCTGCTTGGCTTTAAATAACTGATGCATCATTGAATGCCTACACATACGCAGACTCTGCTGCCATTTACTTTGAGGGCTGGTGTTACCGCTCTCCGTAGCCAGGGATGCCTAAGAAGGACCATTAAACCTGAAAGGCAGTACCTTGGAAGAGCTGCCTTGAGGAAAATCAGTTTTCTTCAGCTTATCTGCAGAAAGCTAAGATTTCAAGGGGTGGAAAATCCTCAGAAAAGGGTAAAAGGTCACAAGTAGAGGTTTGACAAGTGCCCGCCCCTTTAACAGCCATGCATCCCAACACAGCTGGAGAGAGGGTACCTAATCTATATAAAAAGGTAAACAGTATTGTAGAAAGCTATGAGCTGGGGTGCCCAGTTGAAGTGGGGATGGAGGTCAGTAGCAGCAGCAAGTCTCTAGGCTGGGGAAAAGTGCCAGAAGCTTTATAAGGGTAAAACAGATGTCCTGGGTTTGATTGTACCAGGGTTTGACTCTCATCAAAACAGGCAGTTATTTACAGGCGTCTTATTAAATGGCAACTAAATGGAATTAGTCCCCTCTCCAACAACCACTGTCCTGGAAAAAGTGTTCTCAGTACTTCACAGGTATTTAAAGTGGGACAATGGGCTGCAGAATAAAGGCTTTGTCCAAGAGAAATCTAAAGTGTTTCTAGCCCAAGAAGGAGAGGAAGTAGAATCTCACTGAGAGCTGTCTTGTGTGGCTGAACAAAGAAGATAACAAGTGTAGCAGGCTTACCTTTTGGAGCTTGGGTTGAGTCCCAGGCTTGAGATTCTGCTGTTTTGATTGGTAGAGCCCATCCACCAATCAGGAGGCAGCAAGAGACATGAAGTTACGCCCCTTTCATGAGGGGAAGGGGCGAGGAGCTCCCCTGGACCTGATTGAAGACTTCAGGGGCAGAGCCCTGGAGAGTATAAAAGGAGCTGGTGCCCAGCATGAGGGATGGAGAAGAGGAAAGAGCGGGGCTTGGAAGAGCTGAAGAGAGCTGCTCAGCAGGGCAAAGCAGTAGCCCAGAAGAGCCCCTGAAGACTTCTGTCAGCAGGCGAGCTGTGGATGGCTTCAGCGGTTAGGCTCACAGTGCTCAGCATGGTGCATAGCGTCCAGACCCTGCACAGAGGGTCTGGGAGCAGACCAAGCCCCAGTGCTGCACAAGGCTGCCCAGACCCCCAACTCCTAGCACAAGGCAAAGTGCCTGCTACACACAGTGGTGCATGCGGCCCTAAGCTGGGCCGGCGGCAGCAGACTCAGGCAGCAGGAAAGCCCAGTGGGGAACAGAGCTTAACCTGGAGAATGGGAGGCAGCCCTTCAGGACTGTGGAGTAGTACGTTACCCTGGAGAGAGGGTCTCCACAGGGGAGGGACACCACAGGGTTGTGAAGGGGCACCATGCGGGCCCCTCCTGGTTGATAGTGGGGGGTTAGGAGTCTTTGGGGTCCCCCTCTTTTCTTCCCCCCCCAACCTCCTTTCCTGTAGTGATACCTTAGGAGTGGGGCCTCTGCCCTGGAGGGCACCCAGGTAGTCTAAGAATTGATTGTTATATTTGTAGACTGTGCCTTATAGTTTATGTGAATAAGTTGAAGTAATAGTTTGTATACTTATAGAGTTATAAGGTTGCCTGATCAATATCCTTTGTTCTGGGTTCTTCTATTGTTCATTTGTATTTCTGAATAATAATTGGGTATGTGTGTATATGGTATAGGGTTTATTGTTTTGTAAATTTCTACATATATATAATCTATGTCCTTACCCTTTAATGGTTTTGTTCTGATAATAAATTTGTATATAGTTAAGTGATTGATTGACTGGGCCTAATTCTATGGGGGATGGAGGCAGCCACTGGGCTGCTGTGTCCCTCTACAGCACACTGCCCTGCCAATAATTCTCTCAACTGGAGAGGGGAATACAAACCCGTGTACACCCAGGCTACACAAGAGAAGAGGAGAGCCCTGAAAAATATCCCTGGAAAGCAGCAGTATAAGAAAAATGGTGGTAGTGGGGAAGGAACTTTGCAGAATCCAGAACAGGATGAAAAAGCACAAGAGAGACCCAGGGAAGGTGTTTGATTGATATTCTGTTGTCCTAGTTATGAGTTGGTTTGAGGATGGAGTGTAAGAGTCAGTATGGAGTCCAGTGTTTGGGATCCTTAGTTTGTGGCTGCTATTTGCTGTGGGCTTTTAGGACTTGACATAGACTCTGAAGTTTTTACATTTGTGTTAATAAAGCCTACCCTTAGTATGGGTGGGGGTTATTGCCCTTTTGAGGTCTGTGAAGTTGTCAAAAGACCCTGGAAAAGGGAATCTGAGATTTGGGATTATTGCTACTCAAAGTCATGCCACAACAGAGGAGCTATAAGGTTCTGGTACCAAAGATGGTGGTTTGAGCTTGAGCAGGAATTATTGACAGCACATTGGCCTAGCATGTAGATCCAAATCTGGCAGCCTCACAAGTCTCCAACAGAGGCTTGACCAGGACTGAAAGACAGTC
This sequence comes from Crocodylus porosus, assembly GCF_001723895.1. NCBI lineage: Eukaryota > Metazoa > Chordata > Crocodylia > Crocodylidae > Crocodylus > Crocodylus porosus. The sequence continues at coordinate 1,074,099 of NW_017728916.1, forward strand.
AGCAAAAGGACCTGCCACATGGCATAACAGTAGTTAAAACTAGGGGTATGCAAAACGGGCCCTATTCGATTCAGATTCAGCCTGAATTGGGGACAGTGATTAGATTCGCTGATTCAGATCACTGTCCCAATTTGATTTGGCCAAATCCAAATCTAAAGATTTGATGCTGATTTGAAGAATCAGTGATTCAGAGATAGACACAGCTTTAAATTTTTTTCTACATACCTCCAGGTACGAGGCACGGCTCATGAAGGCTGCAGGGGAGGATGGAGTGTCCCACAGGAGACAGGGGAGGCCCTGCACATGCTCGGCTGTGAACCTGGAAGTGGACTGGAAGTACTTCGAGTGCACTTCTGGGACCGCTGAGGAGTGTGCTGTGGGGCCCTCCATGTCCCCCAGCTCAGCAATCGGCCACAAGGAGATGCCGGGTGCCTCCCCAGACCAGGAGGCACCGGTTGCTGAGCTGGGGGTGGGGCATGGGGGACCCCCCAGTGCGCTCTCCAGCAAAGCCGGAAGTGCACCGGAAGTGCTTCTGGTCCACTTCTGGGTCTGCGGCCAAATATGCTGGGGAGCCCCCCATGCTCCTGCAGGACACTCCATCTACCCCAGCATCTCAGCATTCATGAGCTGCCTGGTACCTAGAGGTATGTAAAAAAAACATTTAAAGCTGTGTCTGCGTCCAAATCACCAAATCTTTCTGAATCTCTCCAAATAGATTCAGAGAGATTAAAGGGTCCTCTGATTTAATTCAGATTTGGACATTCAGCCAGTGAATCAGGCCAAATCTCCGCCAGATCAAATCAGGGACCAAAACTTCACACAGCCCTAGTTAAAACACCTCTCGTTCATCTTAAGTGGGTTCTAACAAGACATCCTTGGAAAACAAGGCATAAGCTTACGGTATCCCAGAAGATAATAAGACTTGTACAGAGCCACTAAAAATAAATAAAGGAATATTAATGTATCATCTAATGCAGAAGTAGTGTTAAGTGAACGGTAAAAATGAGTAATTAATTAGTTAGACACACAGTTCAGTTTGCTGTGATTCATGAGCTCGTCTCATTTGTTAGTCACAAATTTTTGGATGATTGAGGTACTTGTAAAATATAACCTGTACATTTTGTAGATTACAACAAAATGATCATCCATCTGAAAATGCATACTGGATAAACACATTCATTATTTATCACTTTTTATTATCCTGCATCAAAAAAAACTTTTCAGCCCTACAATCACAGCACAGGAATAAAATCATGATGCTTAGAATTGTAACCCGGGCAGTACTCCAAAACATACCCCCTCTCCAACTGAAGGAATCAGAACAGATGCACAAGCGCTGTGGGTGGTGTAGGGACCCTCCTTCCCCAATAGAGCAGAGCCAGATCACCAATGGGGACTTAACCATATACCTTTTAATGAGAGAAACAGTGGTGGGAACATAACATATATAAACCAGGGGGTATTGGGGACACTACAATACCCCAAAGGGACAGGATTCAATAAAGGTTAGGCATTCATATCCATAGACGTAGTCATCCAGTTAACCAAAGACAGGTTTGCCAAAGTATAAAGCACAAACAATGCAATGAACAATACTGGCTGACAAAATATAAAATGCACAAAATACAAAATGCCAAATAACAAGAGATATAGGGTGTAGGTACCTGGATGGGGGAAGAGGGAAAACACAATGATTCCCTCCACTCCAACAAGAATTTCTCCCTCTGTCACTTCACTGACCTCTACTTGACCAAGCTGGGACTTGAACTAAGTTCCCCCATGTGGCTGGTCTCCCATGAGCCCCTGCCTTAAGTGAAACTGTCCTGCCTCTTACTGGAAAAACCAGAATCAGTGCTGGGAACCTCTCAGGTCACTGCACATCTTCTTGCTGGAGCTGCAGAACCTCTCCTGCCGGCTGCAGCTTCTCACTGGGGATGCTGGAGCCCAGCGGGAGACTCTCCTGCCAGCCACACACTGCGCTGCTGAGAGTTCAACTGCTGCCTGTAGGTCATGCTCCTTCAGGCTCTTCTGGGGCAACTTCTCCTGCCCCGCTGGCCCAGCTCTTGCCAGCTCTTTGAAACTCCTTCCTCGTTGTCCCTCACCAGTCTCTCTGAGTCAGCTGCGCTGCCCCTTTTATCTCCCTCCAGGTGACCCAAGGGGCCAATCAGGGGACATGGAGGGCAAGTCTCTGGGGCCTGATTGGTGAGGAAAGGGAATCTCAAGCCCTCCAATCATTTTCTACCCTTTCAAAATCCCTGGGCCAAATCACTACCAGCTAGCCCATCACAGAATGTAAACTATTCTTGATAGAAATACTGCACAAACAACCAATGGGAACTAGGTACCTAATTTCCATGTGAAACTTTGAAGACTCTCGCTGTACCAACGAGGGGGATCTGTCCATGTGCCACTTGTAAATTCTGATTAGTTGCATGAAATTGCTGTTCCCTTGAATGCATTAATATGGGTGAGTCAGTCAAGGATTGGCAGAGTTCCTTCATCCATCACCTACCATGTTGGGAAGAAGCTTCAAGGGAAAAAAGTTACCTTTAACAGCTGTATATTGGTTGAAAAAAGGATACGATAAAGATGATGCCCAAGCTGACAAACCAGTATGACCATGTGTACTTGCAGGGAAGAAGAATGAAGTTACACATTACACTTACACCATACTCCATGTGTGGCATGTTAAGTGGTGTAAAAGTTAGAACAGCTGTGAGCAGTCACAAGTTGAGGGTTAATACCATTTCTTGCCTGCATAGCTCTAACTTGCTAGCCTTGCTCTGGGATGCAGTGCATTCTGGGATGCTGAAGGACTGCAAATTGCTTTTACCTCCATGGAGCAGACTGAAGTTACCCTAACACAAACTAGGTACCACAGGCCAGCTAAACCTTGCCTGAAGTGGTATAACTTTGAGATGTGCAGAGGGCACTTAGCACAAGTTAACAAACGTTAATGTATGGGTGCTTGCATCTTAAGTGCCTTTAGTGTGGTCTAAGTGTAACATGTAACTTCACCCATAGAAATGGAAAGTGGAAAATCCCCAGAGTAAATAACAAAAGAGCAGTGTTGGCAAAGCTGGGGGTTTAAAAAAGACTGGAGCGGGGTACGGCTTCAGGTAAAAATAGAAGACCAAAAAGAACATGCTGCTGTAGAAGGGTCCTTCTTGATTATGGGGCCAGTTAAGAAAGCAGGGAGCTGGCTGCAGGAGAGAGAGAGACTAAAGGACTTAAAGGAGAAGGAGTCCTGGACACTGGAGGACTCTGACCAATGAGAGTTGTAACCCACATGATCACCATTTCATTTTACAACTTGTTATTCCTCAACCCCCAATCATACCACAACATAAAACATTCATAGCTACAATGCAAATAGTAATCTTTCATGTGAAATACTTACTTTTTATATCTCACCAGCTATGGTCCTTAAAAGAATTCACTGGCACATTCTGCAAGCTATCAGTTATGAGCCCAGTATATTGGCAATTTCAGGCTCCAATCATTAGTCAAATCTGCCCTAAAATTTGTCTACTTCAGCAACATCTACATTTCAGTGTTCTGGCATCCTTGCCATTGGGAGAAAAAAACCCCCACTGTTGGAATATAAGTTATTATTCTGAAATGTCAGCTGTTGTGTATTGGAAGGTATCTGAATTCTTGTGTGGTCATTTTCTTATTTCTTATTATGGTAACATGCCTAGTTTTTAAGTATCTTCAGACAGAAGTGTTTGTGTCCTTGGCTAGCTCACTGAATCAGGTCCTTAAACACCCCTGTACCAAAAAAACTCAGTAGGTCTTTTGTGTTAAGATTCCCCAACTCGGTCAGTATTTATGTGCTACCACAATATAAAAGCTTCATAATAACAATAACCATCTCTCTTTTGGTAGTCATCTAAATATTTTTGTTCATACTTCCAGCCACCAGAGATAGGGGTGTGGGAATGTGCCATTGCTACCATGTTATCTCAAGTGGGATACAGCAAGGTACAATGTTGTGTACAATAGACCTGCTTGCCCAAGGATAGCTTCTCTAGAAGACTTATGTACAGTACTATAGAAACAGATATTTTGGGGGCAGCCAGAGCAGTTTTGCAGCAGTTTTATTAGGGTTTTAAATTGGATTGGGATAAGGATAGGGTAGGGGAACAGGCAGTGAAAGAAGCTTGTGTGGCTAAGGGCACATCTACACATGATGCTATGTTGCCGTAGCTATGTGCTATGGCAATGTAGCATCCACAGGCATCTACACATAACCAGCAGCTACTTTACTGTAGTGACACATGCCTCCAGTACTACACGCCACTGTGGCAAAGTAGCTGCTAACAAAATAACCCTGCCCACACCCCACACATGGTGCAGTAACAATGTTGCCATAGTGGCACATAGAGACATGTCCTGAGTCTCTCTGACCTGTTCACTTTGTAGATGGAGTTGTGTTGCATGCCTTTGATACTATACAGTGGGTGCATCTAGTCAAGATGATTTACTGTGCAGTAGACTAATCTACAGTGCAGTAACGTATGACTGTCTACATATGCAAAGCATTTACTGTGCAGTAAATTAGTCTACTGCACAGTTAGCTACTACCTGTAAATACAGGTAATAAACCAGCTGTGCAGTAGATACTACACAGCAGCACATGTCTAGACACTGACCAGGACACTGGGCAAATTTTCTGCCGGTCAGTCCCAACACCAGGGGGCCACAAGAGACAGGGAACACCCGCAGTTCTGGTGCTGGTCAGCTGTCTGCCCCACCCTGTCCTGGCTCCCCACAAGAGCTGGGAGCCGAGCAAAACTGGGACTAGGGAGCTCTCTGCTTCCTCTCCCAGCGAGGGGCACTCCAGGAGCTGGTTCACTTCTGGGGCAGCTCTGAGCCAGCCACTGGCCAGGTGGGGGAAACCTGAAGCAGCCCAAGGCTAGCCAGGAGGTGTCCCACTTCTGGACTTGGGGCTTGTCCCTATGTGCGTGGGGCCAGAATTGCTTTGAAGCAGAAGCTGTCGCCCAGCCCCATGCACATCAGGACCCCATCTGGTGTACATGGGGCTAGTAGACAGCTGCTAGTGCAGCTGGGAGAGCTTTCCTGGCCCTCTGTGCATCAGGACTGGCCCCTGTGCTCCCTGTCAACCCCCACACTAGCACCTTAGGGGAGCCTGGAGTTCCCCTGCCCAGAGCAGGGTAGGAGCTGCCCTGTACTGGGCCGCTCCCATTGGGAGCAGATTTGCTTCCAACAGGAAGCATATGTGGACGTGCTCCCAGGGAAGGCTTACCGCACAGTATTTTACTTCATAGCAAGCCTTTATAGCATTAGTAGCATGTGTAGACATGCCCAGTAATAATTGCCTATGCCTACCTGTTGAATTTTTCATCAGCTGGCAAATCCTGAGAAGATAAACCTGCTATGTTGGATAGCTAGTCAACCATTAAATTTCCAAGTAGTTAGCCAAGTAACCAGAGATCTAGTCCAGGCAAAATGTTTTAACTTATAATTGAGTTAGCTTGTGCAAGTTCAGAAGAGAGATGTTACAGAAATCATAAACACCACAGATTTATTAACACTAGCTCACATCAAGCATACCTAACAGCCTTCAGCATAATTACTGATGAAGTAGATAACAGGCAACACAGTGCAGAGGACATCCAAATTCAAGAAGCACGTCAATTGTATGAGCCCACCACATCATCAACAAAGAAACAGCAAACTACCAACCTGATAAAATACACAACACCTTTGAAATTATCTTGATCAAACAAGAAAGAATATAATCATTAATGGCCAGCTCTGCAAATGGGAAGTAGTGCTAAAAAGGCCACAGGTTAATGAAGTCAGTGGAATTTCTTTCACTGATTTTAGTTGGCTTTGGATCAAACCCTAAGCAGAGAAAGTACACTGCTGTTATCGTAGGAAATCACAATCAGTTCTTCCTTATGGATCTTAGGTAAGTGATAACATTTGTTCAGTCCAGTATCATAGGATGGAAAATAAACATCCAGGCAGCTCAGAAGCAGTGTGAAGACACTGGAAGAGCAATTGCATCACTTAGCAAGTTGTAAAATAAAAAAACCCAGCAACCTATATTGGTTTTGTCCTGTTCTCAAGTCAGGAATAAGAATCTCGCTGCACACTGACTAAGAAGTAAACTTGCCTTTTACACACACACACACACACACACACACACACACACGCACACCCCACCCCTTAAACTATCCTTCTATGACATAGTTGAATTATCCTTTTCATTTCAGCCAAAGGAGATATGTTTCTGGAGCTCCCCATGCTTTGGATGAAGTCTTGGTTGGAAATATCTAAAACATACAAAGGCAGGTTTATTAAAGCACACTGTTGACACTGCATTTGGACCCAGCACCTATACCTTTGTCCCAGGTGGACACAACCCTCAGACTGACCACAACACCTGCTAGTCGATAATAGGCAACTTTACTGACACAGGGTAAGAACAAAAAAGAAACAATACAAACAATTAAATAATTTTGTATCTACCAATCCTAGGGCTGTCATCAGAGCCGAAGTACATCTGGTTATGAGGCAGGCTTCACTCTGAGGCTCTCTCTCTTAGGTGTCAGCAGTCTGGAGGTGAGAAGCCGAGGCCCACAGGCCCCTCCAGTGGAGTGCATGAGATGGGCTGCTGGTATGCCCTCAGTTCATGGTGACCTCAGGAACCCTTTCCAAGGGACAGGGATGGGGATGGGGACCCCTCTCAAGGAAGAGAAGGAGGGACAGGACAAAGGGAGGGACAGGAGGGACTATTTGTTAATCTCAAGGCTCTGCTTTTGTATGCTTCTTCCCTCTTGATGACTGTTTATCCATGGCTATTTCTGGTTGGTTGTCTCTCTGTGGTCACACATCCACGTAGACTTCCGGGCCTCGTCTTAATTTGTCCCTGTTTTGGGGGAACAGACCATCAGGCCCCCCTGCTCTCTGAGGCCTTGTTGCTTGTCACTTATCTCATGTTATGGGGGACATACTTCCTTTGCTTCCCAGCCTATTTCCTAGACTATGTGTCCTTGTTGTGCACAACAACTCGTCTGCCTTGAAGGCTGCGATCTCGTGGTATGGCATGCCCCGCTTCATTCTCCAGCTATGTCCATTCGTTGGCCTTGTTGTGCTAGTCAGCCTGTCTCTTTCTAGGGCCATGAGAAGCTGTGTGTGTGCGTGTGTGTGTGTGTGCGCGTGTGCGTGCACACGCGTGTTTCCCAAGCTCTTTAGAAATCCACTTAACCCTTGCTGCCCATCTTGACCCCTTATAATGCATCTGTCTATACCTGTAAGTCAATTCCCCAAAAAACAGGCCTTTAAATACCATTTCTAAGCCAACCCATATGTAATGAAGTGCTCATTCTCAATCAATTAGCTGTCAGTGCTATGAAAAGTGGAGCTTTTTTGAAAGTTGTAAATCAAGCAAAGCAAACACCAACTCCTACCCAAATTCCCGCTTGGATTACTTCAGTAATCAGCACGTGATCAAAAGGATGCTTCGGTGAGTCTGATTTCCAAGTTAGTCCCAGGGGACACATTTCCACATAATAAAACCACCACACAATTTGTCATGATTAGCTTCCTGGGCTCAGATGCTTCAGAGAGTATTGTGTGACTGAAGGGCATTGCAAAGTTGCATCTGAGATCTCAGGATGGGAATAAGATTCAATTGCACTGAGATTCACTGGCAGGGTTGACAGTGTGTGACTAGTGGTCCCTGATTAGAATATAAAGAAATGCTGCAAATCAGAATTTGCATCTAGACCATGGTGGTGATAATCACACAAGGCACGCATAAATTTAATCAAGTCAAAATGGAGCGCGTTGGCACGGCTGAATGAGGGCAATCTGCACAGCATCTGTCTAGCTAAAGCTTGTACAGCTTCTATGTCTAGCACAGGCCATTAACATTAACCTCTTAAAATGATCACCATCGTTTCCCTCAAATTAAATCAAAACCATGATCCCTCACAATGCTCTTGTAGCCCCTTATGTAGAAACAAAGATTTAGCCTATTCAGACAATATTTGACCTAAATATATTTCCAGTGTACTTCTCCACTGGCCAAGACTCACCTCTGCTTCCTATTTTTCTTGAACTAGACTCATGATGGCACCATATTCTGCAATTAAATATAAAACTTAGCCTGAAATGCCACACAGATAGTGTTCAAGGCCCCCACCCGACATTAAGCATTCATTGTGGGATGTCCTGAAGCAGCTAGCAGAGCTAGGAAGAAGCAGCTTATTCAGACCCTGGGAGTTGCTACCTGATGGCAGTGGGAGAACAGGAAAACTGCTTGCATCCTGGGGCTCTTGGTGATAAGGCAGGGAGAGTCTGATGAGGATCAGCTGAGTATCAATTCCTTGTGGAAACAGGCCAAAAAAAACAAGATGGGGGGGATGGCCAAGATGACCAGATTGACTCCTGAAAGAACTGGGAATCTGGGTTTCTGACAGGCGAATCATCCTTTACAAAATATCTTTAAAAGAAAAGTGGCTACTTCATCTCTATGACAGGCTTCCTAAAGGCTCCTTAGCATGTAGAAGTCTAGGAATGGATGTGTAAAATCAGACAAATGGTCCATCTAGTCCACTCTCTGGGCACAGAAGCAGCTGTTTCAGAGATAGTGCATCAAACTTTAGAATGGAGAGTTATAGACTAAGATGTGACTTCTCCTGTAGGCAGGTTGTAAGTTTGTGGGTGGCATACCCTGAAACATTAAGGTCTGATTGCCCTTGCTATCTATATTATCTGTATAGTCCCCTCTTGTAAATATTTGTATCCTGTGGCAGTAAAAGTTCCACAGAACATACTGTGCGACTACTCAAATATGAAAAGGGAAGCCTAGGAGGAGTGGAAAGAGCATGTCTACCCTCCAGGTCCTAGATATTCCAGAAAATGCTGGTGCCTGGACTTAATTCTGCTAAAGGTGATTTTCAGGCATCTTTTTGGACAATCATTGCACGAGTAAAACACAAGAGTTTTTCTGAAAATGTGTTCAGAGTCACCATAATCTACAGTAGTCTAATTTTTTCAAATAGAGTTTGGGTGAAAGTGCTCACTTTGATGATAAAACGAGACTATACATGTATCCAAATTTCCGTGATTGTGCCAGTGGCATGCCATTGTTAAAAATATTAAGAAGCAGTAGTACCAGGATGCAACTGTTGGAGAGTCTTGTTAGACAGTGCCAGCTGGGCTGTTCTGTTAGGTGTACAGGGGATTTGCCACTGGTTTGCAGTGTTGTTTTGCAGTTAGCTTCAAAAAACGTCATTAATCCAATTGCCTGATTAGAGGTACTTCACCCTTTTCTGAGCCTGGGTTGCTGTTTAGAAGGTAGTCTTCAAAGTGCCTAGATAAGCATCCTTTCCAATCATTTGCACGTGATGGCCATAATGTTTAGTTGTTCAGATCAGTCATCTGTTTTCTTCTTTTTGAGAATGGTGATGATATTTGCCTGCTGCTGTCCCTTGTCTAAAAGAAGTTCAAATCATGCATAACTAATCCATAGCCTCAAAAGTTGCCAAACCAGCTCTATTGTTCTTGAGTCCTGTTTTGCGGTATACTTTGCACTAGTTAGGAGAAAGGGGAAGAGGAGCAAGGAAACACAAGCCTATTTGTACTAATAGCTGTTGCCTTTGCTTTTTAACCTCACAGAGGATAAATGAACCTTCCATTGCCAATGAAAGGACTGCATCATGCAAGACACAACAGAAGCACAGAAGAGGACAAACAACTGGATCTCTGCAGCTGGGAAGGAAGGATAAAAAAATATGTACCTTGAGAAAGAGAAATGGACAGTGCAAAGAGAGAAAGGGGTTTCATCCAAAGCTTTTTTTGATAGAGAGAAGGCAGGGCAGGACAGCCTGCAACAGCTTATGCATCTTTGAACCAATTAGTTGCTAAGGCTGCACACACCTGTACTAAATTTCTGACATTTAAGCCAACTGAAAATTTTTAAGGCATCTTAACTGTCAGAGCATACACATATACACGGAGCAGTGCTGACTTAAGTGCAGTGCTGGACAATACACCTCCAAGGTGTATTATCTTGAGTCAAGTTAGTTAAGTCCACTCAGCTCATAAGATGGCTGCCACCATGTCAAGGAGTTGTACATGTGTACACTCCAACATGGCTTAACTTAAGTCAACTTACTACGTGTGTACGCACCCTAAGGTGTTAGCCTGCCCCGCCTTCTGTCTGAGGTTTTCTTCAGTTTACACACCTTCTTTAAAAACCTTTTCACAAATTACAGTGAAACTCTTTAGAACTTTATAAATATGTCTGATAAGAATTGTGTGGGAAGGGGATGTCTCCTCTTTATTATGCATTTCAAGCAACAAATTTCCAAGATGGGCCTTCTGCTTATCTATCCAGATGTGATATTTTGGAAGAAAGCAAGCAGTGGAGATTCAAGTGCCAGAGTCCCATCTTTTCTACAATAACTCTGATACCTCTAGAGAAGATAGACTTGATATCAATATTGTGACTGCATGCCGTTCCCTGTGTACTTCCTTGTCAGTAGTATGTTAATGCATAGAGATGTTAGCACAGTAAGGCCTGTGCCAATGCTCAGTGTTCCTGGAAATGTTTTTTTCATCCTTAGACCAGGATTGGTACATTCATTTTGTTCGTTTTGTTTTTCAATGGTTAAATTTGTGCAATGTAAATTTGTGCCTTAGAATAAAGTGGATATATTCCCCTGCAGAAGAGAAGAGAACTGTGTAGTCATAGAAAGCTCCTGCTGTATGTGTTACAGGAGTCGACTAAAAAGCTATCACAGCTTTTTGTCCATCAGCGAGAAGTATTTTTGATCAATGCTAAAAAAGGTTGCTTTGGTAGCAAACTAATTCTGAGACACATAAGTGAAATGCACCATAAACCTAATTCAGAGCTGGTATATAATCAAGATGATATGCTTTTTGGGCAAAGGACCTTCTCTTGTGTATGTTTGTGTTGATGTAACAAACCATAAGTAGGCACATTTCTAGGAATGTCAAAGCGGCACATATGACAGCTCTGCATTTGTCTTACCATGAGTAGAACTACTACAAGCAGGGCCTGATTGTCCACTGCCCTGTCCCTTGCTTACAGATTGGGACTAGTTCAGCAGAATGAATGCAAAGGGAGTATAAAATGCTACTCTTCTGATGGGACCGTTGAGCTTTACACCCTTCTCCCACTGGTGTCAGGGATACTGCAAGTTGTAGAGCACAATAAATAAGATTCTTAAGCTGAACTAACATTTCCAAAGGTGAACTTGGTGGTGCAGTGACCTATCATATTGCCTCTTGACTTTATAGGATTTGTGAAGGTAGCTCAATTTTCAATAATAGCCTGAAAAGTGATGTCTTGTATCTAGGCATAACAGTGTAAGTCAGTGATGTCTTTTTCACAGAGTACAAGTGAAAATATTATTTCTGCTTTTATTTATTTTGTCTGCTTAATTTAGGCAAAATGAACTAATCTTATGTTATGCTTTTATGATTTAAATCTATCAAGAAATAATGTAGCACTTCATGTTTGTATTTTCCTATTACATTCACATAATTTTCCCCTTCAGTAGAAGTCTCTAAGGGATAGTCTTTGTACTAAAACACTCAACTGTTCCCATTTCAGGAGAAAAAAGATGTACTTCCAAGACTAGATTACTAAGTGATGTTACTTCTGCATATTTGGCATGTTTCCATAAGGCAGCTCATCATTTATTATCTGAACTCATACTGAAAGATTGAGTCATGAATGTAGTACTAGAAATGGAAATAAGTAAATGTTTCATCCAGTTTGCATCATGCAGACTTTAATAACATTTACGGTATTATTTGCTAGCACCTTGTTTTAAACATTATGATAGTGCCAGTGATAGGCCTATCACTTCTATGTAGCAGTAGAGCAAACTAAAGAATTTTGGATTTTTCATGACAATGGGTCAATAATATTTCTTCTATGCAAACACGGTCACATAAAAGTATCCTGTTTGATGAGTTCTTCTAAGTAGGACTGGACTATGATACTCTATAGCATGGGTGACTGGTGCCTCCCAAGTCAGGGGAGACACCTGCCTGTCCGCACCGCCCCCAGAAGCCAAACAGCAACCGGGGTGGGGATCCCCCCATGGCCAATCACACTGAACAGAGCGGGTGTTCCCTGCGGCCGATCGTGCCAACCTCAAAGTGCCAGCGGTGCTTCTCCTGGCACCCGCGCTCCCCAGCCGGTGCTCTCAGCTCCTGCCTGCCCCCCCGCCCATCACCTAAACAGGGAACGCTGGCTGTGAGGGGGTGCACCAGTGCTCTCAGGGTGTGCAGGTGCACCCCCTACATGTCGCCATTGCTCTATAGATGGGAGATCTCAAAAACACATGCAGGAGGATATGCTCTTGCTGTTCTAGCAAGTCACGCTCTTAGCTGAATCAATAGTGAAACAGTGTTCTACCGTGGTATTAGTGGGAGCTGTGTTGCTGAAAACATGCTCAAGCCTCAATTATTCATATATTCATGATTTAGAGAGAGAGACAGGACTATCAGATCATGTACACTGACCTCAGGCATAAAGCAGCCATAAAAAAAATAAAAACAGTAGTGATACCAGTGGCATATTTTCAAGTATTGATATGACAACATCAAAGCAATGCAGAATCCACCTCTGTCTTTGATAGTTTGGTCCAGTGCTTAAATCAGCCACAATATTAATAAAATACATGTCTTATTTCTCATTTGAATGTGTCTGGCTTTAAATTCAACACTTTGGCTCTTGTTATGCCTCCCTCCACTAGATTAAAAAGTCTTTTAGCGTTTGGCATTTTTCCCTCCTGGAAGTGCTTTAACATTTAACGAAATCATTTTGTAATCTTGTTTTTAATAAATTAAGCAGATTGAGCTCCTTAAGTCTCATTCAAAGCCAATTTGTTCTTGTGCCAACATCCTCTTTAAGTCTAAGCAGCTCTACTGTTTCCCTTCCCAACTACCAATAGATTTAGAGAGAGAGCATGTCCCCTCACAGTCCATGATGCAATACCTGGCATTTCTTCGTCAGTACCGTTTCTTTAGGATCTTGAGTCTAGGCCATATGCTGGGAGCAACAGGCACATGCAGAGTTAGAGCTAGACTACTGCTGCTCCAGAGGTGAAAACAGGCCTCTAAACAAGAAAGTCTCCCTTCATGGAGATGCTAGTGCTAAAACAACCTTTATGATTGAAGTGGACCCAGTCACTATGGTGAAGCTCTCTGTCAGACTCTCTCTCTCTCAGGGCTTTGTTACACATTGCAATTTGAGGTGCTCATATGTTGATTGGTATTAGTTCTAGCTTGAGTTTGAGGCAGTCACATTTCGGCTAGGGACAGACATTACGCAAACTGGTTTCAGTGATCAGAAACTGCTTAAAACCTGTAACAGAACATAAGTTCAGTGCACATAAACCAGTTTCAAAATGGCTAAAACTGGTTTGAGATAAACCTGGTTCAATGTAGTATCAGACTTAACTGATTTGAGTCAAACTGGTTTATGAAATGTCTGTCCCAGACCCCTTCCTGGTTTAAGTTAAATCAGAGTCCCCCAGCATCCCAGATGCTTTGCAGCCCTGGGCTGTGATGTCTGCTCCAGAGAACAGGGCTGGCCCCGCTCCTATGCTACCTAGCTGGAGCTCTGGCACAGACTGCAGGCACAGCTTCCCTCTGCTCCCCCAATCTCTTGCTGCTTGCTGTTCAAGCAGGGATCCCCCCTTCCCACAGCACAGTCCCCAGCCCCACAGATCCTAGGCATGTGGTATGCTAGCTAATCCTGAGAGGTGTGTGTGTCTTCAATTTCAGAAGTGGACAGAAGTGTCCACTTAGGGCTTTTTATAGCTAATCAACAGATAGCTGATAAAGTCCCTCCATTCCTCCCTTGGAAAAAGCTGTTTAAGAAGAATTTGAACTAGTGAGAGAGGCTTTTGTTTTGCTGATGGGCTGCTAACCTGTGCTATCAGCTCCCTGCTGGCTCCCTCACCTGTCAGTTTTGCTGCAGACAGTGTGAAGAAGCAAGGAGAGGGAGACTGAAAAGTTCAGTATCATCTACAGATGCACTGCACATACCACCTTTGCCTCAAAGTGCTAGCCCAGGGCTGGGGGCTGGCAACACTCCCACCCCTTGAGCAGCAAGCAGAGAAAAGCCTGGAATGATGCAGTCAGGGTGAGGGTTTACACTTGTTCATAAACCAGAGCATTCTGCCAGGGCCTGGCTGCATCCCTCTTATCTCAGCACTGTAGAAGGGAAGGGAGGGCTACTCTAGCAACAGCCAGCTTCTAGCCTGAGCCACTGCAGGCATGTACTGGCATTTCCTCAGTCCAGAGGGTATGTCTGCATGGTTACAAACCATTTCAGCCTAGCCAGGTTAGACTAAACCACAAAGATTGAATTAGTTCAAGATCCAGCTTTAAAAATGCCTGTCCCTAGCCTTTAAAGCTAAAAACCTTCTCTGTCTCCTACATGCACATCTGTGATTTGCCACTAGAGGACTGGTGAGCAGGGGCCTGACTAGGAGCTACAGCTGTGAGTTGCCACTACAAGGCTTCTATCCCTGCTGTAGGGTGGGGTGGGAGGGGAGGGAAGGAACATGAAGCTGGGAAGCAGAGAGTTAATGGAATGGGGTGGGTAATGAAATGGGAGATGGAAAAGAAAGGAGGTGTGGAGGAAAGGTGGCAAAATGAAGTCAGCCAGCTACTGAAGGGTAAAATAACAAGTAAAAAAAAAAAAAAAAAAAAAAAAAAAAAAAAAAAAAAAAAAAAAAAAAAAAAAAAAAAAAAAAAAAAAAAAAGAAAGAAATAGAAGGAAGTAAATTAAAGAAGCTCTCATATTTTAATAAATTGGGAGTTGGGCATGGAGGATGCTCTTCAGGCTTGGCAGGATGGCTGTGAGGTGGGAGCAATGTCCCACTGTCCCTGCTTCAGGAAAGAAGTCCCAGCTCATGGGGACACAATCTGGCTCCCTACATTGTTTCTTCCTCAGCCCTCCTAGATCCCATTCCCGGACCTGTCCATGCCCTTCAACCTGGATATCTAGCATGTATTCTGCAGGCTGTTTACACAGGATTACACCTCTCAGAGCAAGAGAGAGTTGGCTTGGTACCAGAACCACCCCCTCAGCAGTAGAGTTTGGGGGGTGTGGAAATTTTGTCCACACAAAACAGGAAGGTGGTGAAAGGGACCCTGCATCCTGAGATACTAAAGGACTGCAATTTAGGCAACTCATCTCTGGGAATATGGTTACACATTAATGGAACATGAGCTGGGTGACACAGATTAGAGATAAACCTGTCCTGGAGTGGCATAACTTAAAGCCATCTAAGTGTGATTAAAACTAGTTTCAGGTGTTAATGTGTGGATAATCCAGGGGTTAAGAATTCCAGAAGCTGCCTAAAATTAATGTACAACAAGGCCTTCCGATTAAAGAAATCACTTTAAATTAAGGCTTTGATTCAACAAAGCTCCTAAGCAAAAGATTAGCATTAAGCACACTTTTCTATGTTATTTAGCTTGGACTACTCATATACCTAAAATCAGCACCTTGTGACTTCTGCTCTTGAGAAAATAATTTCTTTAGGGCAATGATCACATTTTTGGATATCAATAAGGCTAGTATGCTTCCATGCAGAGATCAGCAATAACCAGCAGTTCTTATGTCAATATGGAATGACAATTTTGTTGTATATTCAAATGGATCCTGAATCAGATTTTTTGCATTAAGTTTGTAGTCAAGTAACTCTCCATTTGTCTACAGTGTTTACAAGAGTTGAACCAATTTCTTTTTCTAGGGGTCCCTTCACACCACATCCCATCTTCTTTGGCACTGTCTTCAGCTTATTAGAGAAAGAAAGGGGGCTGGGGTTCTATCTTGTATTTGCATAGAAAAGACATATTGTTGGTCTTACAGAAATGAGCTTAGGGCAACCATACATCCAGTTTTTGCTGGGACAGAGGGGAAGGGTTTTTGGAAATGGCATTCACTTGAAGAAACCAGCCATCTTTCCACACTCACCAGCGCACATAGCTCCAAACCTCCCATCCCCATCCCCTGCTCACCAACACACACTATCTAAGGATCAGAAACAGCTAAACATGCCAGAGAGCAGGGGGTGAGAAGCTGTCCCGTTTTGAGCTGAAAGAAATATGGTCGCTAACTGAGCAATAATAATGTTTGTTGAAGTCTCCTAAGCAAAGGTAACAAGATTTACAACTCAATATAAATGTGCTGGTTGACATCACTTTATTTCTGCGTAGGTTTTCCCAATGCAGGCTATAAACTTTACCCTTCACTCAAACTTGCCAGCTCTTTTCACTGTACCCACAGTAATGACCGACTTGACCACAACAGTGTCTCCTTTTCCTTTGTGTCTGCATGCTGCATTTAACAGAAGGTACTGGCATTTTGCAGTCCCCTCCAGCTTGCAACATAGACCATACAATTATTAGTATTCTCATACCTCAGAGTAGGTTGCAATGATTAACACAGTTAATAAAGAAAAATGTTTTGATAGGTACTCAGGCTGCTTGGTTTTAAACTGGAGCAGGCTTAAAACAGTCAACTTGTTTGTCTCCAGGCATTAGAAATCCCCAGATACTGCTTATGTTCCTCCACCATCAGTCCCCACAACAAGCAACAGTTTTTAATAACTAATTGATGCCCTTAGAGAATTATTTTTTGTGGGAAGCTTGAGGATTGTGGGGGTCAAGCTTAGTATTTTGTTGCTACAGTTACAACTTAGTGAATTTTACTTATCCCTGC
>NW_017728916.1:1091107-1107299 GCF_001723895.1 Crocodylus porosus
AAACAGAAGCATATAAACATAGTTACTTGTTCAAGTAGGGTTGAACTATTGTTGTAGCATTTCTTTTGCCCTAAAACAGCTCCTGATAACACCTCGTCACTCCTGGTTCACAGCCCTTTTTCATCTGTCCCAGCAGATTGTTGGTATTTACTTTTCTACATTATTTAGCTCAACCTGTGACTGCCTCTTTCTGAGAGCTGAGGAAGGGCATTTGATATCTGAAAAGCTCATCCTAAAGTTCTCCCAACTATACAGTAGAGACAATAAAAGTTAATCACAAAAAATATCTTTCTCTACTTGTTCAGGACCACACTACCAGTCAGTGGCAAATATAGGTCTAGTAAGGACTCTCTGATGTCAGCTTCTATGTGCTCATCCTGCCAGCCTTTGCTCTTTCAACCCCAGGTTTCAATATCACAGACTTTTGGGGAAAGTGCTGGAATCAGAAACTATGCTGAGCTTCATATCTACCCCAGTCTGTATACACTAAGCCTAACCAAGATCCCAGACTGGAATACTCCTAAACTTTGGATTTGGGTAGCCAGAAAGTAAAGTCAAGATCTAAATGCACACATCCAGCATATTACTAAATTCAGTGTCTTCCATATTTAGAGCCAATCAAGTGAAAATCTCTCCTGCTCCTCAAACTAGACATTCATATTTCTGTATCTTTGTGAGCAAGATCTTCACAGAAATGAGATGGGTGGGGAGGAGGGAAGGGGAGTCATTCATGCGAAGTGATGGCACAAACTCCGTAGTATTTATCTAAAGCATCAGAGAAAGTTAGACCACAGAAGTCAAGAAAGGACTTAATCACAGCAAGTAAAACAGATGGTTCCTTAGAGAACTAGGTACTCTAGCAAGAATGGTAGGACCTTGGTTCCTGTATTAACTGAAAACACCAGCTTGAATAATAAGAGAGTTTTTGTTTTAGAACCCATCTGCTTAGCTCGAGCATACCATCTGTTCAGCAGGCTGGTTCTGCTCTTAACGCAATTTCGCAGCCAGATAAACCAAGGCACTGGATTAGCAAGGGATTTAGCTGACATTACACCAGGAATCAGTTATTAGTGATTATCTTTGGCCAGCATATTTACACACTGCAGTAATTCACTCTGTTCAGTTTTAGAGCAGGTGACTTGCCATACCCTGGAAGCTGCAACAACACAGAAACAAAGGAAATCCTCTATTTCTTGTACTAATCACTTCCCCTGAACCAAGGGCAGTGTCTTAAGAAGTGATCTGACTGATGTACATTGCCCTGAGAGAATATATTTGTAACTACTACCCCTTTACAACCTAGCTAAACATATGAAGTAGCTCACAGACTGCTTCAACAACAACAAAAATCAATGCTTCTCTTATAAAAGATCAGAACTTCTTCCTACCTTACTCTGGGATATTGAAACTAACTTCTACTATGAGGTATGATTTGCTTCCCTACTGTTATTTCTAGCTACAACCAGTCAGGCATCAACATGCCTTCTCAAGCCTAATAGAAAACTACTGCCAAAAGCCCTACTTTCCCCATTAAGGTGCCTCTTAAAAGGCAGGGCAGCACAGGTGTGCTTACACAACAGGCCTAGTGAGCAACACCTGGTAATCATTTAATAAAGGGAATAAAAGTGGTCCCCTGAGTGGCTGGAAACCTGAGTAATTACTGATAATAAATGATGTGAAGGTGTTAATGGCGATAGGAGGAAGAGAAATGGGGTCTTACTTATGTGGATAATAGCTGTACTGAAGAAAGGCTATAGTCTTTCTGGAGCTGTTTTTCCCCTTCCTGAGACAGAGCAGTCAATTACATTGTTTTGTGCAAGTTATAGAAAGAATAAAAAATGACTTGAGTGTTGCAGAGGCTGAGCCTGGTAAACTACTGAAAGCTAAATGAAAGCTGTTCTGCCTCTCCCTATATCCATAACTTAGATTAACTGATTGCTCTTTTAGTACAGTTTGAAAGCCTATTATTAATATAACTATATTAGTTTCTGGATCAAGTTTCCCTAAAGAGAAATCCTAATCAACAGCACAGAAACAGAATCCTCCTTTATTGCAAAGATACCGGGATGAAAAATATCCATCTGTATAGCTGGTCTTAAAAAGTTATTCGTTCTTCAGTGCCAAGATGCTGGCTTTTTCTACTTCAGCTAAAGGAATAAATCTGGTAGTGTGGGCTGCTTCTCTTTGAGGCAGCTACAGGAGGGGTTACAGGCTGGAGATGTAACCCATTATACACTCCTAGCCTTTGTGTTATGTTATAATGATCTGGTACAAAATGATAATAGGAACCACTGCTAAAACTCACCTGAGACCTAGCATTTGCAGTGATTAGCTTGAGTTAGTATGCTGCAAAGCATTTAAGCCATATAGGAGTGGATTAGTACCTGACGAGCTATTGCAATTCAAAATTGCGTCCCCCTTCATCTCAGCACTACTCTAGCTTGAAACACCCCCAACTGACCAGCTATCCTGAGTTTAAAGCAACACTCACTTTGAATAGGTGCATTGTATAAGCATGGATTTCATTTGGAGTACAACTTGAGTTACAGCCTGAGCTAACAATGTACTGAGGATGAGCACCCAGTTTCTGCACTGCTAAATGCATTTAAAGATCATATCCTACAGCTAAATACATAATTTCTCAGATACAGATAATGGTGCAGTTTCAAATCTAGATGATCACAACACAGGGAGTTTCTTTTCTTTTGCATTCCTTTGTCTATGGGAGAATGAGAGAACTTCATTTTCTTTTGTGGATGGCCTGATGCTCAGGCAGAAACAGTGAGCATGGAAAAGCCATTCTGGTTACAGTAGAACCAAGCGCTTTCTGATAACTTCCCTTTGACTGGCCTTTCCCAGTGTATTAGAACCAGAATTTTCTGAGATGCCTGGTGGTATCCAGGCAATGAACTAAATTTTTTCCTCTCTGCTATACATCTCATGCTCTTGCAAGCTAAAAAATCTTTCAAGTTTGTTGCTGAATTTGGTAATGGCTATGTTTATAGTCTTCCACTATGCCTTAACTAGGAGAGAGAAGTATGCATAGAAAATAATCACTCTTCCCAGACCAGAATGTAGATGCCTTCATGTGACAGGGCTTCCCTGTGCTGTCCCATAGCTCAGTGAGTCTGCCTCAGCAGAATGCATGATTACAGGTTTGTAGCATAATTTAGCAGCTCCCATTAATCCCACAAATTGGGGTTTTTAGTAATCAGGAGTTTGAAAAATTCAGGCTTTGTGTGTTATAAATCATAGACTCAAAATTAGCGACTACCTATGACATTTATCCTTGGTTTTTCTGTTCTTCTATTTCCATAAAGTGATACACTACCTCCTTAACTCACAAGGGCTTTTAAACTTAGTTGTAAATCCTGGTAGAACCCTTAGACGTAAGGTATCATGTTTTGGGAAGCACTGTTTTGTGAACTGAGATGAATGTATTCACCCTCCGAACCTGAGTGAAAGTGTTTTTTCTCCAATGAGTTTTTACTTTTTAGTGGATTTGGTATAGGTTGCGGGGGTCAGGCCTCACCTCTCTTTGATCTGTTCTTTGACCCTGAGATGAAGTCATTTCTTCCCTCTGCAGCTCGGGTTCTCTACTTGTACAATGAGGATAATCGTACTGACTTTTTGGTCTAAAAAGTGATATAGAAAATCAGGGGAAATGTTGTTCAAGTTGAAAGGCACAAACACTGCAGTATTGCAAGCTGGATCTGATCATTTTTACAATCATTTTTGTATTCTCTGCCAAGTTGGCAATTAACAAACAAATGCATTTAATTAAGGGAGCAAATAACAAAACTTAATGTTGCATAGGCAACCAAGGCAACATCAGAACATCTGTGAGCATCTCTGGCAATAAATAAGTTATGTTGTACAGAATGGCCATGAGCCCACACAAACTTGGTTTCCTGGCATTTGTTTGCTTGCTCGTTTTTTTCTCTTTTAGAAAAAAGTAAATCTAAGACAGGGATATTTTAAAACATGATAATAGATTCCAGAGTAAAACACTGTTTACTCCGTTGTCTTTGCACAACTCGGCTTACCTCAGGTCATGGAAAGAAAAGGGAATCCAAAAGGCTAGGAAAATACTATTCACCATAAAACCTGGTCTCTGCAATAATACAGAATTGGCACCCTCCCATCACTCAGCTGACAAAACTGCTCTGCCTATCTTCTTCATAAGTCATCCTTCACACAAATTTGTCTTCAGTTTATGGAGTGGAGTAGGTGTAAAAGAAAAATAGTGTTCATGAAAACAAAATACCAGCACTAGAAAACATAATGGACAAAGGGGGAGATATCTCAGATAAACTCTACTACTGTATATAACTGTTACATCACACATGTTCTGTCTTCTGTATCAGTACTTACGCAGTTCACTCCTTATTTGCAGCACCTACTGATATCCTCCAACCTGGGGCCCAGCAACAGTGCTGCCAGCACACTGGGATCTTGGCTCTGCACCAGTCCTGAGTAAAAGCTAGTTCCTGAGCAGAGAATTCAAACTGAACCAGTTTAAGCAACACATCTGTGATGTGGAAAAGCAGTAATGCAGTATTAAATTGAAATCCAAATGTTCCTTTTTGTTAGTAAAAAAATAAAAGCAAATTCTCCAGAGCAGGACAGCCAGCAGGATGGATGTACATTTTTTTTTACCGTATGCTACAACTTGAAACCAAAATATAAGGCCAGTTCTTGGCAAAAACAATATTGTGATATGAGTTTGGTGCATCTTAGTTCACTCCCTAGTGGACAAGTGCCAACATCATAAAAGAAAATACCAATAAAGATGTTACTACTTGTTCTCCTTTTTGTTAGACTCATAAACCAGACCACATGCTTTGGATGGAGCCTAGAGACTGAACTCTTCTATTATGAGATACAATCAGTCCAACTAGGCTTGAGTTTATTATGGAACAGTTGCCTTACTTTCAAGCATATACACCTCCATCTCCTTTCTCTGTCCTCTTGAGTTTCTCATTCCACTCCATATGTGCCTTTAACAAAACTTGCCAGAAAAGCCATAAGACTAGATATTTGAGCTGGTATCTCCCTGGATTGTAATTATCATAAAGCCCTGAAAAGCAGTTTACTAGCAAGGGAAACATTTACCAGAAACGTCCTTTGGCTTGAACTCTTTGACAAATGAAGAAAACTCTGATCAGTGTTTTGTTATCCTGGAAAATTCCTATGATGGCAAACTAATGAAATACTTTTTTAACAAAAAGAAAAAAAAAGGAATTCAAATTCAGTTTGGAACAAAACCAAGATGTTGGTAGAAGCTCGGAGAAGGAAAGCAAAGACAATGGGAGGGCAATGAAATCTATGTTAAACAACCATTTGTGGAGTATATTATGGATCCTACTGAACCTGGAAACATGCCAACTCATTTTACACCTGCTCCTGAAGAGTTACCAGTCTACCTGGATTAAAATCTATTGCTGACAGGTTCCTTCTCTTCTTACTACTCTTTATTTCTCTAGCACCAATTTATTAAAGATATCTAAAGGTCATCTTGGAGTTTTTTACAGTGGAAGGAGCCCCTCATATCTTTTTTTTTTTAAAACCACCCCCTTTCAGTGTTTTAGACGAAGTGCCACAGGATGAGGTGGGTTGCAGAAAACAGGAACACTGCCACCAAGCTTTGTCATTAGCCACCATGTCAACACTGCCTATCAGTACTATGTCTAACGGGATTATCCACAGAACGTTTGACAGTCAGTCCTGAATCTGCTTTGGCTTGCAAATAAAAGCAAAATGCTTGGCTAGGTGTTTTTGTCCTCAGCATAGAGCACAGAGTTGTTGATATTTTATTAGGAAAAAAAAGAAAGAAAAACCTCAAGCAAGCATTTAAGGTTACAAAGTCAAGCACTCAGAAGTTAAGAAATGCTATAATTTAGGCTACCCAGGCAACTTTAATTCTGCCGCTTTGTGCCACTGTCAAAACACAGTCCTTCTCCAAAGTATAGAAGTACCAAGACTTTCCACCAAAATTTTAGTGAGGGATTAATATGGGCAAAACAATGGATTTTTGTCTAACTTTATTCTTGGGAGCAACTGAACTCTTTCAGCTAAAACTTTCCAAAAAAAAATAGTAATCAGCCTAAGGCGGATAGACATAAAAATAAACTTCAGCCCACATGGTAAATGCTTGGTAAACTTTATGAGCAACTGAAAATAGGGACTTAAAATGGAAATTATAGCACCATGCAGTGAACAGTCACCATGAATGTATGCAACACACAACTCTCCTACAGACATTAGCCAGCTCGCGCTCTTTATTATCCATGTGCAAATAGATGTCAGAATAATGGAACAGGTGCTTAAATGGCAGAGGGGGTTAAGCTAGTTGCTATGGCAGAATTATCATTTACCAGTAACCAGTTGTAAAAACTGGCAAAAAAAGGGAGGAAATAAATTTTGTCTCTGAGAAAATCTATTAGTGTAGGGATGAATGTGTGTCACTCACTGCAGGCTGTGGGAACACAAAAGTCTTGCTTCATAAAAATCTCATTATATAACACCAGGGAACTTGCATGGTTTGGCACCTTTTGGGAACATGGAAGCTCCTTTTTTTCCTGTTCCTTTGTGTCCCAGAAAGGGGATTTCAACAGTACATGAACTCTCAACATATGAATCATGCTATATATGTATAGAGAGAGAGTGTGAGTGTTGAACACAGACTTCCTCCAGGTACCTCTTCTAGCCTTTCCACAAGTTCAAATCTTTGTTCTCACTTCAACACTCTTTGAACTCTGTTGGCTCAACTGTATTTGGTTTCTTTTGCCTCATCCCATTTCTTCAATTCCTTCCCAATTATACTTGCTCCAACCACATCATCATCATCATTATCATCAGTCTTCACAAGCTGGCCCGTTTTGAACTTTTATGATCTGTTAAAAATTGTTGGGCCCAAATTTCAGACGTGCAGAGCGCTGCCATTCCTATAGAGAACTTCAAAAATCAGGCTTGTTATAGCATGGAGCTAAGGCATGTATTTGTTTGCAGTCTATTTATTTCTTTGAACCACTTCAACAAGGTGTTGGATAAATTATGGCACAGGCTGTAGACACACATTATTCATCTTACAAAATGCCATCTTCAGTGGAGCTATAATTAAATCCAAAGCCAGCCTAATTATACAATCTGCTTATCCCTGTTAACAGAGTTATTGTAACACAAGAAATGGGCAGACCGATTTACTAAAAGCTTCATTTACCACCAGGAGCTGGGAAAAGAGCACAGGAATTTTACTGGGATAACAATAATGCATTTCTGACAAACAGTAGTAGTCGCCAACATTTGGTCCCCTCAGAGGAGAAGGGATTTTATTTTTAGTGAGTGACATTTCATGATCAGAGCTGCAATTTTTTCCTCTTAACGATTTATTTCTGCCTCTATTAAAAGAAATCATCTATCCATTCTTAATCTCCTCCTCACCAGAAGCTCAGTTCCACTTGGGAACTTTTCTGTCTCATTAATATCACCTTCATGTCCTTTTCAATAGTATTTCCTGTGCAAATATTCTTCCCCTTGGTGTTTTTAGAGCCATTTCTATAGCAGCAGAGTACCAGCTAAGGTTGGGGAGGAGGGAGATTTTTCCTGTTTCAAATTTCAAAGCTTGCAGAAGGTAAGATTCAGAATGACAGCCAGCATGGCTTTGTCACTTTGTCTCTTGCCTTACCAACCTCATCTCCTTCTGTGACCCTGACATGAGAGAGCAGGTTGACATTGTATACCTTGACTTCCAAAGGGCCCTTAATCTAGTATCCCATGACAACCTCAGGAGAAAATTGGAGGATCGTGAGCTTAACTCCAAGACAGTCAGGTGGGTGTGAAACTGGCTGCAGGATAGGACCGAGAGAGTCTTAGTGAATGGATCTGTGTCATCCTGATGAGAAGTGGGCAGTGGTGTCCCACAGGGGTCAGTGCTTGGTCCAGTGCTTTTCAACATCTTGGTTAATGATTTGGATGTGGGGGTGAAGAGCTCACTGGCCAAGTTCATGGATGACACCAAGTTATGGGGGGGCGTGGTCATGCTTGAAGGTAGGCTACAGTTACAGGTGGACCTAGACAGGCTGGCAAGTTGGGCAGATCAGAACCTGATGATGTTCAACATTGAGAAATGTAAAGTACTCCACCTTGGGATGAGCAACCCCCAACACACCCACAGGCTTGGCAATGCCAAACTGACTAGCACCATGAATAAAAGGGACCTGGGGATAATAATAGACTACAGTATGAATACGAGCTGGCAGTGCGATGCTGCAGCCAGTAGGGCAAATAATAGCATGGCATACATCAATCGATGCATCTCCAGCAAAACCAAGGAGGTGATTCTTCCACTTTACTCAGCACTGGTGAGACCGCAGCTGGAGTACTGCATCCATTTCTGGGCACCACACTTCAACAAGGACATGGAGAAGCTTGAGACAGTCCAAAGAAGAGCCACCCATATGATCAGAGTCTTAAAAGGTAACCCATATGAGGAAAGGCTGAGGGATCTGGGACTCTTCAGCCTGAGGACAAGAAAGCTGAGAGGGGACCTGGTAGCTGCTTACCACTACACTAGAGGAGTACATCAAGGGCTCGGTGAGCAACTGTTCACCAGGGCACCCAAGGGGAAAACCAGGAGTAATGGCCAGAGACTCCTGGAAGACTGATTCAAGCTCAATATATTAGGAAAAACTTCTTCACAGTCAGTCACCTCTAGAGGTGGTGCAGTCACTGGACAGTCATCTTGCTGGGGTTACCTGACCCCCAGTTACCTTTCCTGCTTGATGCGGGAGGCTGGACCCAATGGTCTTCTGAGCCCCTTACAATCCTTACAATCTATGAATTTGGAGGGAATTTAGTGAAGAGGGACTAAGACCCACTGGTACAGTGAAGTGAGATTTATCTGGGCAACAAGACTCCTGCCTGCTTTCCAAGGAGATTCAAGACTGCTGTTCAAGTTGGCTTAATTAGCCATTTTAATTCAAACTGTTCAGGATATTTTATGACACTACAGTGACACAAAACAACTGGAGAGTACCTGAGAATCTGTCCCATACACCAGCTCAATTTACTTGAACTAGAATGACTCAGTTTGTCTTCTGTCCTACCTGTGAAATCATCGAAAGTATGTACCTAAATTCTAGATTTTTCACACAAATACTCTTGCACTTAGGTCCTGCTTGGCAGACTTTGAAAAGAAGCAGGCAAAGGAAAACACAATGAATGGAAAATGAATCTGACAAAAGTAAAGAAGAGGCTGTGAAGAAAGTGAGCAGAGAGAAATTCAGCTGAAAATAAAATCAGTCCTCTCCAATGCATTTGGGGCCTTTGCTTTTGTGAGCCAATCTTGAGGGAAGGCAAATGTATAAAGAAGATGAGCATACCAACACATGTGAGGCTGGAAAGGTCTGAAATCCTAACCATCCTGGCCAGGAGGCCCCCAGGCTGCACAGAGCCATCATAAAAAGAAACCCAGCAAAAAGAATGGTAGATTGTGCTGTTAGGTAAGATTGTTTCCTGCAAAAGAATAATTTATACCTTAAGAGAACCACAAAATGGAAACAAATAGAGAACATACAATATTGGACCCATAACTAATGGCACAAAAAGAACCTGATGTAAAATGTTGATTTTCCTTAAACTCGCCTAGCCTTCTTGCCTCCTCTTCTTTCTCTATCAGTATTCCTCTTCAATATGCATTCTCATTTTCCTTTCCTGCGAAAAATATCACAGACAAGTTGGGGAATGGGAGTCAACATCTGGCTTCCAGTACTGCTCTGTGTAACTCCAAAGTCACAGAGCAACTGGTAAATTGGTTTAATTATCTGTGTGTTCCCCTTAAGTGCAAGGACTAGCAGCAGCTCTACATCATTGCCCAGTTTTCTTGCATACAAGGGTACACCAAGGAAAAGGCAAGCATGGATAATATGCTTTGGTGTTTTTGGCTATTTCTATCTTCCAAAACAAACCTAAGGGGCCATTTACCAGTCTTTGGACAGAACATACACTAGGGCAGGGGTCAGCAACATTTTTGAGCAGTGTCAAAAACACCTGCAACCTCAACTTGTAAGATGTTGGTGTGCCAGGGGCAGGTGGTAGGGGAGCTAAGTGGCCCAATTTTTTTTTTGTGGCAGTGCAGCCCGGGCCTCTTCTCTGCCATTCACCCCAAGCAAAATGCCTTCACATGCGATGCTCTGGCACGTGTACCAGGGGTTGCCTACCTCTGTACTAGGAACTGAATCAGTCTACTATGAGGCCCAAGATTCAGGTACTAAAATTTACAATATGGCCACCTCAGCTCATGTGAATCAATATAGATGACTCCACCAACTCAGAAATATTTCTAACAAGAGTATAAACAGTTAATTATAAATGACACCAGGTGGAGAATCAGAACCAATTATTGTAAAATTAACTACAATTTTGAAAAGTGTGTCTAGAGAATTTACAAAAGGTAATCAAAACTGTCACATAATAAGTGAACCTAATTATCCCTTATTGTACACTGATGAAACAGCCATCACAATAAACCTCAATGAAATGAGTACCATGGAGACTTTGCTGAGAACTTTTACTTCATTCATACAGCATATTGCTGATGTTTTCTGTCTCCTGGGAAGTTTTAAAATGGCTCCAGATGCCCAAAAGTTGTCCTCTGTCCACTTCTACAATATCATTAAAATTTAGCAACTAACTCTAAATGATACAACCCATTGCTCCTTTTATTACCTAAATAAGTAGGGGAGAAAAGACACTCTTCAAGAGCAAGCGGTGGTGCAGGGAGCCCAGGGACTGAATTAGGAATATCTGATTTCTTTCCTCTAATTTTATCTTAAATAAGGAATAGAATTGTTTTGAGCTCCTCTTTGATCAGACCTCTACCAGCACTTTCACCAGCCACCACTATAGTCCTGAGATGAAATCCTAGCTTTGTCATGAGTTTTGTTGGGTGGTGCTCTGGCGGATCTTTTTAACCCGGTTCCTACCGGTTTGTGTCACAAATGCACAACGCTGCATTTAATCAAGAGATAGGTGGAAACAGGAGGAGCTGCGTTTGCACGCGTTCCATTGTGTGCTCCCTGCGATGGGACTTTATACTTGTACCATGGGTGCCCGCTCCTCAAATCATCAGTTTGCACATTGCCTGTTTTGCTGTCTGAGAATGGGAGTGAGGTGCATTACAAATAATACCAGTTGCCAGCCACGGTGAATGATTGTTTTCCCATGATCTTAATTTCTCCTGTAACCTCACATGAAGACTATAGGCTGACTCATCTTCACAAAGATTTTGCACTGTGGTGGTGACCATGTAGTAGCTAACACAAAATAAGGCCTAATAAATAGACGCATCTATCTCTCTACCTCTTTCTATAACTGTCTCTGTAACTTTCTGTAGTTATCCATCTCCCTTTCTATCCATCCATCCCTCTGTCCATCCCTCTGTCCTTCTAGCCAGCCTTCTGTCCATCCAGCCTTATGGCCTTCCATCTGTCCTTCCTTCTGTCCTCCTGCCCATCCATCCTTCTGTCCATCTTTCCTTCCATACATCCCTCTGGCCTTCCTGCTTGCTTGCCTTCTATCTTTTTTCTCCCTCCATCCTTCAATGTAATTCTTAATGAAGGCTTATTCCATGCAAGGCAGGGTCACCCCACCTGCTCAGGGACCAAAAAGCCACATAGACACTGCACACAAGCAGAAGTGCTGGAGTCAGGGCAATCTGCCTCCCACATGGGCCTCTGCAGGCACAGCATAGCAAGGCTTTGCCAGCCACCTCACCCACACGAGCACATCCTTCTGCTTCAAGTCTCTCCTGCACCCTGATGCGGGTGCTGGCCCCAGCAGTCTGGCCACTTCCACACCTTAAACCAGCTCTACACAGGGAGAGGGACCCTGACCCATGGGGTGCAGAACTGCTTGGCCTCCCGCCTTCCCTGTTCTCCTTCCCTTTCAGGCTGCTTTGAGCCTCTGCCCACACAGGACCCACAAGGGGCTCTCCCATGCACCTTGTTCCCTTCAGCTTGTGGCCAGCCCTTTGTGTCCTACCCCCCCCCTTCAATATTCATGGGACCCAGGATCACACACCCACCTCTACCCAGCAGCTTCTGTACAGGGAGATGGGAGTAATTGGGGTCAAAATTCACCTGCGGAGCTGTATAACTTCAAGTCTGACCCTGTGTTACCCTGTGCACTATAGATAACCCATGGACATCCACTCACTGCAGGTGTCATGCTGCATCTCCGTTCCTTTGGTCCATCCCTGGGTGTTAATCTTTTCCCTTTAATCATTGCAAGAGTGAAAAATTTAGGGCAGGGCGCTAGGAAAGGAATGAATACATCATCGTCCATTAGACGGAGAAAGGGAGAGAGCTCACATTTTTCCTTCAGAGAACTTTGAACATAGGCTGTTATGCAAAGCACTGTTTTAAATATCTTACTCTTGTAGCAGAGCCAATGCACCCAAAGAGCAACACTATGCATTGTACGGATTAGGACTCAGCAGCAGCAAGAATGGAAACAGAGGGTAGGTTTGCTTCATGCATAAAGAAGACAAGGGTACAGATGCAGGGATGAAGTAAACTGTTGCTTTATGGAGGCCTGTGCAATTATGATTCATTTAGTTTATAAGGTATACCTCTGCCCTGCTTTCTGCTTAACTCCAGACTCACACCATTCACTACCTCTCTCTGCTTATTAAAAAGATTTACTTAGGCTTCAGGCAAAACAATAGATCCCATGGTTCTCCAGCTTCCTGTATATACTACTTGATGTCTCTTTCTC
Organism: Crocodylus porosus; assembly: GCF_001723895.1. NCBI lineage: Eukaryota > Metazoa > Chordata > Crocodylia > Crocodylidae > Crocodylus > Crocodylus porosus. The sequence continues at coordinate 1,103,885 of NW_017728916.1, forward strand.
CATCCCCTGGCAAGATATCCTAATTAGGGGCCTGCTTTAAGCATACCTGAAAGATACAGCTGACTATACAGCAAGCACTTTACTTCAGCTTGGCATTCACTTATCAAGTGTGAACCTCTGCACTTCTGTCTTGAGGAGATGATGCCCTCTAGAGTCCAGTTTCTCAAAAATAAGGAAATAGTGAAAAGGAAAAAAACAAGTAGTAAATGTGATTGTGAGTGACCTTACCGCAAAAACATGTGCGAGGTGTAACCATCCTCTCAACACAAGGTAAATGACAGACCTCTGTGCTGTAGCTATTCACAAGTTGGGCATTCCCTGTTGTTAAGAGACTCAGTCCCTTGTAATAAAAGGCATTGGGTTCCCAGGTACCTTAGCCGAACCTCTGGGTGTCTCTTCAGGGTCTTCCCAGCCTCGCATGTGGCTCTCCTTTGTGACTCAGTATTCAGTGCCTACATGATAATACTCAGACTGTGATGCATAGGGTGAACTAGACAGAAAGGGTCACTTATATTAACAGTACACAGAGAAGATTATTCAGACAGCTTTCCTACAAGTGCAGCGTATCCAAGACAAGAATTCTGGTTTGCCTGAAGGTGAATTTAACAGTGCTTTTGTATGGCAAAGGTTTTGAAGAAGTGGAAGGGGCAGTTGTGGTGAACAGCTGGAACTCCTGAGGTCTATTCCTGACTCCATGTACTTGACCTTTCTCTGCCAGTATCTTGCTCTCTAAAACAAAGGCACTGTTACTCCCCTTCCTCACAAGGGGTTTGTGCTGCTCAGTGGAAATTTTATAAAGTCCTGTGAGACTCTTGGCAGTAGAGCATATCATCTTAACTGCTGCCTACCTTGCACTTCAAGGGCAAATGGACAACCGTGCTCACATCTTGAGACACTGAAGCCAAATCTTGATACACAACTTTGTATCATATTGTTCCATGACCTACAGAACATCTGATGAAAACAACAGGATAAGTGTATGGCATGAAATTAGCCCTAGCTAAAAAAAAATGGATGCAGGTTGGTATCTGTAATTCAAACCCAAATGTCAGGAGTCCATCAATGCAGGAGTTCAGTTTATGACTGCCTCTACCATCTAGTTTGGGCATTGTTTCAGAGCCCTATTTTCAAATTGTTTTGTCTTATTTAATTGTTATTACTGCCAGGGTTTATCCATATGTGAGCTGGAAAAAAAGGTCTTTGGAAAATCTGCACCCCATCCTAGGAGACCCCAAGCCTAGAGCAGTCCCTGGACTCTGTTCAGACTTCAGAAGTTTGAAGCTCAGCAGGTTCATTGGAAAGGGACCCAACTTTGTTGTTCTGAGTACTCACCAGAGGAAGCTCAGCCAGATAGGTGAAACGGGGACTGCACATCTAAGAGATCTCCAAGAGGCTGACAGAAGCTGGAGGCCAGGGATGGCTGAAGTTCATGTGTTCTGCAGATGTAAAACCATTTCTTCCACCCACTTCCTGGCCCCAGTTTTGAGGATGACAGGGGATTTATTTCAAGATCTTCCTGCAGCTAAAGCTCTAAAAAAAAACAAAAACCAACCAACCAAAAAACAAAACTAACGGTTTACTTGGCAGTGGCAAGCATTTCTGAGCTGTCACAGCAATGAAGTATGGGGCATGTATTTGCATTCCAGCTCTGAAAGCAATCCCAGAAGGAACACCCCGTGCATGTGCATACTGGTCCAAGTAGCATTCACCGGCATCTCTCTGGAACTGGAGGATTGCCAGGCAGTTGGCCCATATGTTATGAATACCTTTTGCAGTGCCTTGGCTTCCTAGCTAGAGATGTTCTCTCTTAAGGCAGCTGAGGCAAATACTGCACGCAACCTAGCATCTTGATGCAATGCCAATATCTCTGCGAGCTGTGCCCGATAACACAGCAAGAAGGGGAGAATAGGAGTCGTCCTTGTTCTGATCTTCTGGCATTTGGTTTCCAGGTCCCTGCCCTGCTAAGATGAGTATTCCTTCCATCTGCTGTTCACCGATTACAGCTTTTATCACAATACTGAAAATAACAAACCCAGAGCTACCTTGAACTGGAACCTTGTGCCTGACCCTTTATAGGGCTTCAGCTGATGACTCAAAAAAATCATATAGTCCACAGAGAGGCAGGGAATGAAGATAAGAAGCCTCTTTCATCAGGAGGACTCAACTGCCTTGTTTTTTAGCAACCCCTCTTGCTTTGGAGGTATTCCAGACATCTGGGTTGCCTCCTTTCTGAAATCCTGATTATACCTAATGAGCTTAGCTAAGGAACCATATCACGCTAGATAAGGAGCCATAACAAAATGTTATAGGCCAATTAGCAATATTAACAGTAGAGAGGAAAATGGTGCTGCCTTGATCTAGGTATAAAGCAACCAGAGCAGGCCTCACTCATCACACAACTCTGCTGATATACCTTCCTTCTTTCTGGCACCTTTGCATGCAATTCTTGGACCCCCAAACAACCCTGTTAATGAAGTGCTTGTGTGATACCAATAGAGCTCAAAGAATGAAAATTTAGCAGACATCCTGTGAATCCTGTTAGCAGCCTGGAGCAAAGGCTCTCTCTAAATCTTGCTCTTCCAGACCACATCTACACGCGGGCTTAACTGCGGAATGGGCTAATTAGCTGCAGAGTAAAGCATCACCATTTAAAAGTGTGACAGTATTAGGCCTCAGTAAACTAATTAACACTGCAGTAAGATAGTATAGCCCCTGACAGTACTATTTTAAGCCAGGGTAATTTACTGCAATTAAAAGCATGCGTGGATGCTGCCTGCAGGCATATATTGTGCCCAGCCAGCTGGGGGCAAGACTTGCCTGCCACCAACCTACATGGCTTTGCACTTTCAGCACCCTTGTGCCTCAGCCAGTTCCTCCACCACCTGACGCAACCACCCAGAGCTGACCCCCAGGCTCCCTGCTCTGCCCTGGCTCAAACTGCTGCTGTCCCAGACACACGTGAAAATGCTGAGCCCAGGAGTAGTTTACTCCAGCTAAAACTGCTCCAGAATGTATTGCTTCACATTAATTGCATGTGTAGATGCACCCCCAGTGACACAATTTGAGATTTCTTGTCCAAAACTAAGCCAGGCCATATGGATCCAAGCAGGAGCTGCCTAGTTTTGGGGGGACATTCCCTTTGTTTTTGGTTCAGGACTTTGAAATAACCAAGACAGAGGCTGCCCTTGAAGGCTCTGTGTCAGATTTTCCCCAGGGCTCTGTACATGGAGACGCATTGGGATTGTTTACTCTTTGCTGACCATCGGCTAGGCTGGAAGCATTGGTTCAGCTGTTAGTTCATTTCAATGTGGAGTGTGTTATTTCAAGCATCTCTGTAAACAGAGACACAACATCGCCCACTCAGCAATGGGAAAGCAGCCTTTTTAGTAACCATGCAAGCTGAATTACACCTCTC
>NW_017728916.1:1107399-1143229 GCF_001723895.1 Crocodylus porosus
TCCCCCACCCCGCGCCTCACTCCCTCCAGGACAAAGTCCTTTAATTCAAGTGTGTCAGCTACATGTTTCCCCTAAATAATTTTTTTTACTGGCTCTTTCCACTAAAGGGATTCTCTTCTCTACTGTACTGTTCTATCCGGGTGTAGTTAGAGCATTACAATACTGCTAGCTTGGGCAGGTTCTTTATGCCAGTATTTTATACAAGAAAAGAAATACATTATACCAGCATACATGTATAAATCTACACCATGCTACAGCTTGTACTAGTATAACTTAAGAATTGTACCAGTAGAACTCAGAAATGATATTTCCAATGCTTTCAGTTATTGTTGCCTACCAATCCAAAGTACGTGTTTGGTAGCATTCAGAGGTGAAGTTAGACCCAGCCTAAGACTGTAACTGTCAGGATTTTCAGGTGGCAGTGATGGCTAGAAGCACCTTCCACCAATTCCACCAGGTAAGAAGACTGCAACCTTTACTTTAAGGTTTGGATCTAGCCACCATCTTCCATGTTTTCATAGCCTTGAGGCTAGACTGCTGCTATGCACTCTGTGGGGGCTGCCCTTTAGGACTGTCTGGAAACTGCAGCTAATGCAGAACATGATGGGCCACCTTGAGAGTTGTGGGTCACCAGGAGCACATTACTCCAGTGCTCTCAAGTCTGTACTGCCTTCCAGTAGTTTTCCAGGCATAATTCAAGGTGCTATCTTTGACCGATAAAGACCTAAGTGGCTTGGGCCCTACATGCCTTCTCCCTTCTATTCCATGCCAATCCCTCAGGCCTCAGATCAGTCACGAGCAACCTCCTGCAAATTCCATCTGTGCACCAAGCTTGCTTGGCAAAAATACAAGGAGGTCATCCTTAGTAGTTTCCTCCGCTTTGGAACTTCCTCCCCCTGGAAGCTCACCCAGCGCCCAATCTTCAGAAGTGGTAGAAGACCATTATTTCCAGTTTTATTTTAATAACTGACCAGTTTCCATAATTCCTATTTGTCTTGATTTCATCATAAGATGCTCTGAGCCTTTTGGGGGAGGGAAGCATATAAATCAAATAAAAAGTAAATGGAACAGTGACTCTGCTCTGTGTGCACAGAGGCAGTTAGCTGTGTTGGTCTGAAGTCAGGCAGAAGGCAGGGTAGAGATGAACCTTATAGACTAACTAAATCAGACATCCAAGTACACTTTATCAGATGCTGTGTTGCAGCTTCTGAGGGAGCAGCTCAGGTTCATGAAAGCTTACACATCTATGATTTAGTTAGTCTGTAAGGCGTATCTCCACCCCGCCTTCTGTCTGCCCTGTGTGTACCCATGTGCCATTTCTTTAAATACTAGATCACATCAGAATCTTTAAAAATATATATGGAAAACCTTGCATCACTATGTACTCTTCTGATTATGCTAGTCAAATAGACTGGGATGCATAAATATGGGGGAAAAAAGGCTCACTGAAAACCATCAATCATTTTAAATTTATTTAAGCATGAATACAAAACCATTCAAGAACTCTGGATCCAGGGTGAAATGTAGGGAACTCCAAAACATTTCTCAGTAAATTAAAACATCAGAGGTTTTTAAACAGGTCCCACTCAAAAAAATAGAATTAAAGCACTAAATAACAATGCCATTGACACAGGGGTTATAAAAAAATATAAAAAACTTATTTACAACTTTTAGAAAAAATAACATTAACCATAAAAAATACAAACCTGTGTATTTTTATGGGAAATCCCTGACCACAGAAATCATTTTTTTTAAAAGTGAGTAGAATCCAAGTTGGTGCTATCTAAAGACACCCCAAATATTACCTCCTACCATCCTCAGATCCTCCTTAGATGCATCAAAATTGCCTTTTACCATTAAAATCTACCTTTCCGCCAGCATCTCTCTGCCCATGTAAGAGCACATTGAAGTTCCAGTTCGGTTAGGCATCTCTGCACAAGACTGCACTTAAGTACATGCTTAAATCCCATTAAAGTCAATTGGACTTTAGCATATGCTTAAAGTTGTGTGTACTTAGGAGCCATCCTAAAGACGCATGGATTCCAGCATGTGCTACATATTTTCTCAAATTAGGAATTCAGATATAACTGGAGTTAAAAAAGAAAGGAAGTGGGAAAAAGAGCCCCACTTGTTAAAGAAAGCTGAGTCATGAAATACTTCCATGATGGTGATGATTCTTTGTCAGCTGTTCCCAGATGAACTTCTACTGATGCTGAAAAATGAATAATTTTTTCCTTTAGCTCTTTATAAACTAGCCTCCCTCCCTCAGTGTATCAGTGTCCAAATCTGAAAAGCAGAGTTTCTATGGGGATTCCCCCCCACCATTATACTGACTGTACTGAGAATTTTCTTTCTTAAAAACAATTTTCGTCCTTTAAAAAAAAAATGAAACAATATAAATAGAAGTCAATCACTGGTTCTCAGCCAAGTTGTTAAAAGTAACTTTTTTGATTAGGGATGCCACAACTTTTGTTTGCCTAAACTGTGACGACAAGAACCAGATTTTAGTACCCACAACTCTATAAATATCAGCAGGCGTTATTAAAAAAAACCCCAAAAAACTCCAAACAGGTTAAAGGTATCTCAGATTGGACACCCAGGAAAGAAGCTGCCAATTTCAAAACATTTGGCCTTTGTTAATAACTTTGGGCCCAGTGCTACTTCTATAGAGATTAATGGAGCCATTGACTTCCATGGAAACAGGAACAGGCCCTTGAATCAAGTTACATTTTTCATAACAATGGCAGGCAGAGTTGTGCAAACCTCATATTAACAATATAATAAGCATCTTAAAAATCGTAGCTCTAGCTCACTGCTGGGGAGAGGGAAAGGATAAATCTCTGCAGGAAGAGAGGGATGTGGTTTTCTAAGAGAAATCTTAAATGGAAGAAGACTCTTCTTTCTTCAATACATGTTTGTTGATGCATTGTGTTCCCCGCCCCCCCCCCACTGTCAAGGTTGCCAGTGAGATCAGCAAGAACAAATAACCCATTAGCAAAAAGCAAGAATCTGCAACACACCAATAAAGAAAGTCATTTTGAACCCAGTTTTATCATTTTTAACAGTCACACCAGCTGATTGCATAGTAATCATTACATATTTAGGCTGTCAAGTAGACCTTGAATGAATGAAGGAAATGGGGAAATCCTCCACCTGCATTGGGCCCAATTCCAGGTGAGGTGCTGCTGTATGTATGTATGTAGCAAGTATGTTGCACTGCTCCCAATGGCAGTTCATGGCTGTTGAGAGTCCTTGGTACTTCAGGCACTTGTACACATGATGAAAATTGCCTTTTTTTATGAATTAACTGTGTTACACTTTTCACGTACAGGTTTTTCTGGCAATTTAAATGTCTTTTTTATGATTCAAAGTAAAACACATCCCAATGTATTTTACATTGAATCGCCACAAATGAAACTGATGCATCCTTGGATCTGTCACGTGAAAACAGAAATTCACTCAATGACATGAAATGAGCCCCTTTGGCCACCAGAGGTTGCTTCAATTTGCAGATAGGAGAGAAAAAAGATAGCTTCAATTTGCTAGAATTTCTGTGTAATATTTATTTTCAGACACCAGGTGTAGCAGCTCAGCCTGACATGAATAAATTTTCTGCTCACCTACCTGCACAGATACCTATGCCTCTCCCCACCCCCAAACCTACAATCATATCTATATAGACAGAGCCTTTTCCTTGCATGAACTCTGTTAATGTTGCTCTATCAATGCAGCAGGGTTCTTGCATATTAATGCAACTGCAAATTCAAGACTTATCTACTGGTTTAGTTCCTACTGGCTAGCCCAGGAAGTGGGAGAAATGGAGCAGCTGTAGTTAAATGAATGAATTCTGTATATACACAACTGCTTCAGAAAACAAGAAAAATAAATTCTGCTTGAAAATAATAAGACCTATGTTTCACTGCAGCACCTAGCTAGACTGGGTATTTCCTGGATAGATACTGAAGCTTTTCTTTGATGAACCTCCTTAAGTTTTTTATTAAATCAGAACTAAAGGTCTCCAGCTGGGTAAACTAAAGGGCTCCAGCTGGATAACAACTGTGAAAGAAAATGCTCTCTTAGGGAATATACCCTTATGCTAACCCACTATAATTTTACGCTTATGATAGCAGCCTGCATTTCTAGTTATAGCCAAAATAAGAATGCCCACACAGCCTTTAAGTTTCACAAGCAAATGATACAAATTTTTCTGTGGGGGGATAGGAGGAAATATCACAGATAGACCTCCTCTCTGTTGCCATTGGCAGTGGAGACAAAGGGAAGGATGTATAAAGTTTCAACATGACGGGTTAAATAAAACACGTACAGGGGAAAAACCAAGTCCCATCCCCAACCTGTAATTTTGCCTTGATCAAAACCTGGCTTTGCCCCCTCCCCCGTGCTGCCCAGGGGGCAAAGAAGCTGGCCAAAGGAGCCTGTTGAAGGCATAATATGGGCAATTTAGCAGCAAGTTCACAGTAGCTGGCAGAAGGACCAGCAGAGGGGTGGGAAAAACTGGTAGAATCAGTAATTCTGATTAAAAAAAATGCATGGGGGGAATGCCTGCACACTGAAAAATTAATTAATTTAATATGATGCTTCTCACTCTGGACCTGGGGGGTCTTTTGGACCTAACCTGTTTGGACCTGGGGAGTCCTGTGCACAGCAGGACAAATGAAAGAAGCCCAGAAGCACCCAAGCAGTTCTTAATTCTTTGATGGAACCAGGGCCAAATTATGGGGTGAGGGCACTGCTGTCAGTAAGCTCACCCTTTGGGGAGCCACGGGCAGCAAGGCACAGGGGGGCACCCATGCCAGGACCATGCTGGGCAGGGGGGCAGATGACCATGTAGGTGACTGCAGCTTGGCATGGAGCTCCCTGCAGGCAGCTATGGCTGGAGGAAATGAGGGGATTACTGGCTTGCCTGAGCCCCTGCTGTAACTGAGTACCAAAGAGATCAGTGGGGTGGATTGTTTTGTGGTTCCCCTCTGCTATAATTTACTATGAATTGTGCACTGAGCTTAATTTGATTTAAAGGCTGTCACCTCTAAATATTAACGCATCAATTTTTAAATGATGTTAATCTTAATAAACCTATTTAATTTAATGATGATTAAACCCCATCATGTGTACAAACGCCCTGGGAGGACATACTCAGAAGTTTGCAAATACTCATTGATCCTAATGACTCAAAGCTGATAACAGAGGTATAATTCTCACAACTGAAAACCCTGTGTCAGTATTTATTCAGAACCAAAAAAGTCCTTAATCTGAATTGGCTTAATTCACTTTGGAAGTAAAGTAAGCTAAACTGAATGAAGACCCCTTTAATTCTGAATAAAACCAACCAAGTATGGATTTGGGGCAGTTTATTTAATCCACTTTTACTAGTGAATTCAGATTAACTTTTCTGATTTGTCCCCATGTAGACAGGCCCTGAAATCAGGATCTTTGCCCTAGATTTGACTTTTGTCTAAGGTGTTTTACAGTTGAGGTTTTTTTCTTTTTTTGAATTAATCCTGCATAACTAAAGCACAGCATAACATGGGTTAATTTGCTGACATTGCATCTCGTAACAGACAAAATGTCTAATATTTTGGCTCTTACAAGACAGTCTCAAAAACAGCAATGAGTTGACTTTGCCAAACACAAATGGAAGGCAGGGAAAGCACTGCATCCAGCTGGAGCTGCCTCTGTCTTACATGTGAACAGACTCTGTCCAGAAAATATTCAAATCTGAAAGGTTTACAACAGTAAAAGTGTCCATCAATAAACAAATAATCCATGGTCAATGTGCATGTGGGTTTAGAGTAGGCAACACTGTCTACCCCTGTTAGCCGCAGGGAGACATCATGCCTTTATTTACTAGAAAACAATTCATCTATTTACATTAGGCCTGTGATCTCAGCCAGCTTCAGGCATGAAAGTAGCCAAGAGAAATATATGCTCAAATTAATGTTACTGGCCATCTCACAAAAACGAAACTCTTTTGATCAAACTCTGAACTCTAACATTTTAAGAATGAAATAACAATACATATCATTCTATTATAACAGTCCTTGCATGCAAGTTAATTAGTATTCAAATGATTGTAGCTAGTCTAACCCTGAAATGGTCCATACCAGGGGCTCTAGGAACCATCAGGGTTTTAAAAACATCTTGCAGTTTCAAGTTCTAAGCTTAACAACAGATCTGAGCAACAGGTATAACTGAGTATACAATGGGTGTATTATACATGAGGGTCTCTGCTGGGGTAACAGCAAGAACTGATGTTTTTATTCATGCTGGTGGGTCCTTACTGCTGTAATAAGAAAGTGACATCAGGAAACTACATGTTAAGAATATTACTGTGTACTTCTTGGAATGTAAGACAAATGGTTTGAAAATTTAAGATGAAGAAAAGAGATGAAACAAAAGAGGGCAGGAAACATAGAGGGTGTTTCAGGAGGGAGGAAAACGGAGAGGAAAAAAAAAGAAAAGAAGGGTGCTAATCACATTACATACCAAATCCTGATTCCATTGAAGTTAATGGCAGTTTAATGGGACTTTAATGGGATCAAGTTTCATACCAGTGGGATAATACTGTTTTCTGTTTCATCTCCCATCTGAGGATTTCAAAGAAATTGTAAACATTAAGCCTCACAGTAGCTCTATGAGGTAGGCAAGGTGTATTGGCTGCACTTTAGAGCTGGGGAAACTGAGGCACAAAGAGATGATGGACTTCCCCAGGGTCCATCAGCATGGCAGTGGCACAGCTGTATGCATATCCCAGATCTCCTGACTTCCAGTGCTATGTGCCATTCACAAGACCTTTCTGCTCTGTATCTTGGAGCTTGTTGGCTTTTAGCCACTCCTGTTAAGTGTCATGAACCACAGCGCAGCCATTTGCTAGGAACACTGAAAACCATCCTGCCCTCTTCTCTCTATCCCTCCCCACCTGCTACTGACCATTCCCAGTACATCCAGCCAAAATCATGCTACAGCCCTGCCACTCCACTGATCCTCAGGCAATGTGAAGAAACTGGCCTGTATGCCATGCAACATACAGGGCAGAAGCTGCCAAGAAAGGTGCCAAGTATGAACAGCTTAATTTCTTAGCTCTGGGAAGGGAAGGTTTCACCAGGTACAGTCCAACTCACGGTCTCAAGGGCTCATGGGAAGACAAGAACTGCCCAGTGCACACAATACTAACTGGAGCACTTCAGCAAAGCTGTGAACCCAGCAAAACTTCCTCCTCACCTCCTAATACCGCTCAGCACCACTGAATCTGCTCAGAATGTGCAGTGTCCCAGACCTCCTGGGATTAATGATGCTCCATTAGACTCTCACCATTTGGAGTATACAGCAAGGTGGAGATATGCAGCTAAGTGGCACAATCTGAACCTTGGCCCCAGACATCAGTTTAAAGACCCTGTTAAAAATAATAATCCCTGCACAACAAAGTACAGAATGACACGGCATATTGAGCCACACATAGGAAAAGGCCAACACCTTGGTCAGAGTGGAGCTAGCCACGTTCTTCTCGGTTACAGGTTTTAAACAACCCCTACCCCCTCCCAACACAGAACCCATCCTAGAGCCCCGGAGAGAGATAATTAGAGGAGCTTCCTTTCTCTTCCACTAGGTGCCAGTCTTGAGCCAGAAATGAAGGAAAGCCGTGGCCTCCTTAAGTCAGCCTGGATCCAATTTTACCTGATAGATGCTCACTAGATCCTACCTACAGCAAATTGTAGAGAAACCCTGGTTGGGCTTACAATAAAAGCCCCTGACTGAATGCACTGCACACCCCTTAGTGCAATTTTGCTCCCAGCAATTCCTCTCCATAGAGCACAGTTGTTCAGTGAAAAAGACTTTGCTATGAAAGGAATCCAGCATGGCACAGCTGAGAGCCAGGGCAGGAAAACACACTGACAATATAATAGGGTTTGTCACACGCCAGTGATCATCGCAGGAAGGGACGGGGGTGTACGCTGCAGCCACAAGACAAACTACTGCAGATGATCACCAGCACTGGATTCCTATCCCGTATCCACCCTGGCCTCTCCCTAGGAGGTGAGAGGCGTGTCTCATTTTCTCCTGAAGTATTTGCCCCTGATGAAAATACTGTATTTAGAGGCTTGTGTTAATGTTGCCTCTGTCAGTCAGAACAGCTCTCAAGTGGAAGGATTTTTCCAGGCTTATGAGCACTTTAGATCATTTCATACCTCGCACATCTCCCCTGATCCAATTTGTCAAATCACGTTAATCGTTTCACACAGAGTAAATCCAAAAAACGGCCAAAATTGTGAAAACGGCCTGGAAACCTGTAGCCACCAGCTAAGGAATCTGCCTACAGGCACCAGCTCCAGGAACATCAGAAAGGCTAACAGCGTTGAACTGTTGCAAGTTCTGACACATCTTCGCAGAGGGAAATAAAGACAAGCCACCCTTGTTACAGCCATCCTCAGAAATCAGAGAGTGAGGCTGTTTTCAGCCTGAACAACAAAATGATTTTAAACAGCCCTGTTTTTATTACTAATGGCACAATTGTTTTAATACTCATTGTAATGAGCCCACAACCATTGGGCTTCCGGCCACAAAGATCATCAGCTAAATCATACACACATGTACTGAAATGAGAACGCCCTGCCCCTGCTCTCCATATAGAGGCCCTTGCAGATTCCTTCTCCTTGTCAGTAGTATTTAGCTGCCTATTACCTTGACCGGCTAAAAGTCGCTGAATCCTTTCATGATCTACCAAAATAAAAGCTAAGGCTCCCCATGTTTCAAGATATAATCTGGGCACTTACAGCCAGGAAATGAAGAAGAAACCTACACCTTGTGCTACACCAGGTCCCATTTTGATCATGTATCCTTAAAACCTCAGCTACTTAAGATGCATAGAAGACTTGAATGTGACAAAACCCTTGCTGTGAGATGCCGCAAATGTTGGCACGGAAGAGCCCATTAGCAAGGTATTTGTGTGGCAAGCAGGCAGAGATGCTGGGTAGGAGATGAGGGAAAACAATGACTACCTTGCTGTCTTACTTAGAAGCAAAATTCCACAAAACTTAAACACCCCAACTCTTGATCTGAAAAATCCTTCTGAAGAAAATGGTACCATGTCCATAAACAGGAAGGGAAATTTAAATGTAGCACCATTTTGGCATGGCACATGAGCCTCCCTGGAGAACTTACAGCTAAACAACCCTTCATAGATTTCACAGACATCAGGGCTGGAAGGGACCTCGGGAGATCATCGAGTCCAGCCCCCTGCCCAAAGGGCAGGAAGTCCGCTGGGGTCATAGGATCCCAGCAAGATAAGCATCCAATTTACAAGAACTGTGCCCTGTATTAGTGCACAGAGGAAGAAGACACCAAAAAAACAGCCTCAGCTTCTGGGTGCTGAGCAGAAACCCAAGAAATCCAGTGTTTGCTACATGGGGAAGGCCCATATCTGAAAAGTTATAGATTCATGAAATGACTGCTGGGCCTGTGAGAGACAGCTCCACACAGCAGAGTGGACCAAAACTCCCCTTAAGAAGAGAAGGCTATTTTAATACACTTCCATGTATCCCTTTGAATAAACTATTCAATCACAACAACCAAGAGGATCCCCAAAGACAGAGAGAGAGAGAGAGAGAGAGAGAGAGAGAACTTAGCCTGAAGGCAGGAAACAACCCCACGGAGAATGACAGAGGCAGGAAACAACTCCAAATTACTGGTTTACAAAGAAGACCCATAAAGACTGAACCACCTGGAAGGGTCATGGCTGCTGAGTGGCTCAGAAAATATTTTAAAAGGCCAATCCAGCTAACACTGAGCCTTCCCAAGGATCAGTCTTATCACACACCAGCACCAGGCTATGGAGGCAGAAGGCCCTAAAGCCATTCACAGAAGCCAGGAAGGCCAGTTTGTCTCTGGACACAGATATACACAAGTCTGAAGGCAGACTGTGGAAGAAGTTTGTGCATCATTACTGATGAATCCAATGGTGGCCAGCATGAGGCAGGGCTCCAGCAGTGGTCCAGGGTATATGAAAAGCTCATTGTGGGTGTCCAAAGTGCATGGGGCTGATATTCTTATTGGTTCCCCTTGCTTTCCTCAAAAGCAAAGTGTTCCTGCTTACCCTGCGATTTTACCTCAAGATGCAAAGGCCTTCTTCACACAGTTGGAGACCAGATGGCACTGGAGACCAGATGGGCACATTGCTGCCAGGTTCCTCTGGCTGATAAAATACCTACAGCTCCTCTGCTCCCATCGTGCTACCTAGCACTGGAAGCTCAGGGTCTAGCTCACAGCAAAGTGATCAGACAGCAAGAGCAAGGCATCAAAACGGTGGAGTTGCTGTAGGGCCCGGGCCAGGACAGGAACGGTGACTGTGTCCCCTGAGGAGGTCAGGTGAGTGACCAGCTGCTCAAATCCAGACATCTTGCTCACCAGGTGGGCTGGGACCCCTAGCTCCATCCCCACATGGCTGAAATTCTTTACACCAGGTAAAGAAGGGTCCAACTGGAAGCCAAGTGACAGCACCAAGGAGTGAGGGAGCTGTGCTACCGGGAGACCTGGGGATAGTAGTACAAGAAAGTGGGGTGAGTTTCTTATCAGCTAGGGCAAAGGCACCCAGCAAATAGGGTGGCCAGGATCATATCACTTCCTAATGTCCATGCTTCTGCTAAGACACTGTAACATATTTAGCCTTGCCCCACCTTGCAGACACCTCTGCCACCCAGAGCATTTGATTTTAGTACTTAGCATCATGGAGCCAAGCTCTCATCCCTGGAGAGGGAGGGGGCTTAACCCTCACTTTTAGAAGAAGGGAACAGTTTAACAAGTGTCACAGAAAGGCCTGCATTAAAATCTGTTCCCTGAAACCATAACCACAGGACAATGAAAGAGATGCACATTCCTACAGAAACTGGCAATGCCACGCTGGCCTGCATGGGCTGCTGCAGGCTCTCCTTTTCCTTGGGCCTAGCTCCCCCCACTCTGACCCCTGGTGACACGACCAGAAAATACAGCCCAGACATTTTCTCACCTTGTGTAGTGCTGGTAATCCCAGTCACAAGACTCCGGGTGTCATCCACCTGATAAGACACAGCCCCCAAGGTTGGGGAGATTCATCAGAGAATGAGCAACAACCACAGGTGGGTCTTGTTGATGCCCCTAGGAGCCATGGTGCACCTAGCAGGGGCATAACTGTTGTTCTGTATGGTATTAATCCTCTACAACCCCAGTAAGAGCACTATGTCCTTCCAGCAAACCACATTTTCAAGCATTGCTTGAATCTAAACTACTACATCATTTGCTGAGTGGGACTTTTTTGCAACTCAATAAGCCCACCTATTCATTACTAACTGGTAATGAGAACTGGATGGCTCAAGGGCCTGAGACTCAGGAATTTTTCACCTCCAGGTCAACGTTCTACATGGGCAAAACTGAAAGCTTGATTCATTTACAAGTGATGCTAGAGTCAGGTGGAGTGCAAGACTCATGCCTAACGAAAGACACGCTTGTATTTTCTATGAAGGGACTCTGTCCTTGTGCCAGGCTGGGTATCTTGAACCCTGCTGAGGTGAGCAGTGGCTCCATGTCCCATTGTTTTTTGATTGTCCTGTGAAACGAGTTGGTAGGACCTACATCAGTTCTTTGCAAAGGGGCATGTCCATTTCAGTTAAAACCCCACAATTAACTAATGAGGATGCAATTAGTTTTCTGGTAGATCACTGGATGTTTGAGCTGCTCACCTGACCAGCGGGAGCTGGGCTGAGCTCTTTCCCAAACTCAGGTTACATATCACTGACAAGTCATCACATGGTGACTGGCCAGTGCTGAAGCTGAACCACCTTCAGGGGAAAGGTTCTGTGCTCCCAGCTCTGTTGTCCCTTCCCTCCCTGTGTCAGGCCCATAATGCTATTGTTTTTCATACAGAGGGGTGAGATGGGGTGAACTTACTGGCTGCTCCCCACTTTCAGCTGTGGGGTTTCGGCAGGCTGGGGACAAGCCCCTGGCAGGCTCCATAACGAATCCACTCTCTGCTTCAAAGGTTAACTCAGATTTAGCTCTTAGGACTCTTTGAGCCACCTCATTTGCTGCATCCTCCTGCCTTCCAGTGCCCATGCACTCAGCCTGCGTGGAGAATTTCTGCAGGTCTAGCTCGGTGCACTCCACTGGGGCATGGGGCCATTTGTGCTGCATCTCTGAGGCACATGATGAGAGAGGGGCCAGGGCTTCTGTGAACTCAACTGGGCCCTGCCTGACATCTGAGGAAGACAAGCCCCCTGCAGAGCCGTCGCTGCACCCTGAGTTCCTTATCAGGGGTTGGGTCTCCAAGACACTCCTCGCCAGCTGGGATTTGGGACTGGGGCTGCCGACAATCACCTGGGACAACTCCAAATCATGGTGGGCAGCAGGGAACTGAAGGCCAACAGTTTCTCCATCAGAAATGAACTGAATCACTTCAGCTGGACCTGAAACCAAAAGAATCATGAATTAAAAGTATCTGGGTTCCTCTTGCAAAACTTCCTATCTACATTGCTTTAGACAGCTGCCAGTCAGCCACTCCATTAAACCCCATCTTCCATGTAGCCTCACACTGCAACTGCCTGTCTCTCGGCTCAGAGGTGTAGGCAGAACTCCCTTCGAATCCTAATAGTGCCTTATGTCCACAGGGTAGCAGTCAGCACTGCTGACAGGACCAAGTCACTACTACTGTAGGGACCAGGGGCTCCCTTCTCCCTAACAGGAGAGAAAGACACTGAACCTAGAGGAGGTGAGACTAGTGCTAGTGCAGTGTCTGCTGAGAAGGAGACTGCAGTGAGAGGTCAGCACAGCCCTCAAAGCCTGGGGATGTTTCTGAACTCACCAGGACTTCTGCCATCCACAGCCCAAAGAAAATTCTTAGCATAACCAAGCTCTGTCCATGTTGACCGTCCCAGTAACTGACCCCAAAGACACTGAACCCAGGAATAAGAGATGAATGGGAGAATATGACAAAGATACTGATGATCCTTAGCACTGGATGCTCCTTTCTGGCTGAGAAATTGACCCCCCTCCGAAACCCAAGAAAAAGCAGAACAGCAATAACAACAGTTACCTTCTGCTTGCCTGTAGCAAGGGCTCAGTTTCTTCATACCCAAGCAGCATGGACTAGTCATCTGTTCCTCACATGGAAACCTGCCTGGAGTGGCTGAGGCCTGGAACATCGCTCTCTGTCCGGAGAAACTCTGAGTCCTCAGAAAAACTTTAGAGTATGAAAAGAAACCAATACAAGTGAAGATCTGGCTTAATTTCCCACAATGCACTATGCCATTTGTCTTGGCAATTTATTCAGTGAATGATAAAAGCCTGGCATGGAGGACGAAGCATTTCTCATGCACTTGTGCCAATGTACTTCCGTGCTACCCAACCTACTTCCTACAGTCCTTTCTACAAGCACCTCCATGATTCTTTTGATCTAGAACCCTGCAAGCCCTGCTACATGCCCTGAAAAAAACTCAAGGTGAGTGTGTCAAAGTTAGCATCACATGGGCTAGGGGCAGAAGTTACACATAAACTGGTTTAAGTGATCAGAAACTGGTTTAAACCTGTAAACAGGACAGAACAGAAGCTCAGTGTACATACACCAGTTTCAAAATAGCTGAAAACTGGTTTAAGATAAACCTGACTGAATGTAGTATATCAGACTTAACTGATTTGGTCAAACCGGTTTATGAAACTTCTGTCCCAACCCCCTTCCTAGTTCTAGTTAAAACAGTCTCCCAGCTTGTTTTCCAGCCCTGGGCTGGGCTGAGCTGTCTGCTCCAGCAGAGAAGAGTTGCGGGGAAGGCAGGAACTCCCTCCCCTGCCCTCCCACCACTCCCACCCCCAACATGCACTCACGCAAAGCCTTGCTAGGCTCTGGGGCCAGGGGTTAAACTCACCTTCCCCCAAGTACAGAGCTGCCCTGCTGCTAAACTTACTGAAACTTACTGCTGGCTGTGACCGTGGACTACAAATCCCACAGGCCCCTGGAAGCAGGAAGAGGAACTGATGAGCAACCCTGGAGAGTCCTGCTGCTGTGAGTCTGGACTTCAAATCCCAGAGACCTTGGGAGCAACAGGAAGAGGAAGCAACCCTGGGTCTAGCACCCCCTGGCTTCTGGCCTGAGCCACTGTTGGCGTGTGGCTGCACTTGCTGAAGCAAAAATAAATGTGTGTCCAGTTGTTTCTCAGTTTAATCCCTGCATCTTAGACTAACCTGCAAAGACTGAATCAATTCAGCCTCAGGTATTTTGACTGTCTGTACTTAGCCTTGGTGTCATGGTTGAATTTGAACCCAAACATCTTCCTACCCCTTCCTGGTATTATTGTACTAGGGAAAAAAGAGGCTCTTTAATGTCTTTGAAAGAAGGTTTCAAAAGAGACACCCTACAGATGGAGAGCATTACAGAGCGCTCCCTGTAAGCAGAGGACTATTTGTGTCACTTCATGATGTAGAGAAAATTAGAGGCATTATCCTACATGATAGAGAGGGGCTCAAAAAGGCATCAAGGAAGGAGAAACTGAGGAGTGCTGAGTTGCTGTAACTCACCTCGCTGGCTCTGGCACTTCCAGAAACGTCTGCAGTAGATGATGGAGAGTGCCAGTAGCACCAACGCAATGATGACCAGGGCACTGCTAGTTAGTGCCAGGAGGGCTGTGTCCTGAGGAGATGCTGTAGATTTGTCTGGAGTTGAGGCTTGGAGGAGGGAATCTGCTTTGTGCAGGGGATGCACTTCAGATGCTGCTGCCTTCAGGTTTGTTCTGGAGCTGCCTGCAAATGTACCAGCCAAAGAGATCAGAGTTTCAACCCCACACAGTGCAGTAGACAAAGCAGCATGGATCCAGCCCGAAGCAAGTAGTATGTAGGCAAATACAAGTTTGTAAACACGTACATAGAGACAGCCCTTAGGACAAGAGGCCTCAATCTGACAGCTAAAATTACAGATGAGTAAAATTCTCAAAAACACTTAACTGGCTCTGAGAACTGATTCCCACTGAAAATCGCAGAAAATGGATGGCCTTGAAATCCCACGATACACAAACCCTTTTAAAAATGTTTGGCAATAATAACCAACATCCAACAGCACTCCCTTTCTTAGGATCTCAAAGGATCTCTCAAACATTAATGCAGTGTTTGGAGTCAGTATTTCAGCAGTGATTTTACATATAGAGTAACCAAGACACAGGGATTCTGATGAATTTGTCCAAGGTCATTGCAATGAAGTGGCAAAATCATTACCAGGACCCAGGAGACCTGAGAAACAGAATCTAACATCCTTTCCCAGTGGTGACAATACCGCCAAGTGTAGGGGCTGGCGGGTGTTTCTTTGAACACCATCAACAACAAAAGATTATGGTTTACAAAATGTCCAAACTGCTATTTCTAGTCTCAAGGATGCTAACATTTGAATAGTCCTGTCACCATGGCACCTCTGCCCCCTCCACCTATATATACTGTCTGTGCTTCCTTGCTTGGGGCTCAATATGGTTCAAAACAGGGATTAGAGATTTAAATGAACAACAGCAGCCTCTGCAAGTACACTCATGGCAGGAATAAGAATTCTCAGCCTTCATGCTTCAGAGCAAAAGATGATCATCAGCTGGAGACAGTATTTTTTTCCTTCACTCACATAGGTATACTCCAAGGTTTTATGCCTCTTATGAAGCATGCAACAGTGACCACTGCCAGAGAGAGAATACCAAATCACATGTACCATTGGCCTACTCCAATACATCTCTCCTCCCACCTCCCACCATTCCTGAAGGACTCACTACATGCCCTGTGGCATGATGTGTCAAACAACAAAACAACAGGCAGCAGGTCAGAGCCCTGCGGGGTACATACATTGAGGCTCAGAGGAGGGGGTCTGCTTTGTGCAGGGGATGCACTCCAGATCTTGCAGCCCACCAATCCGGCCTTTACTGTAGAACCTGCCAAAGAAAAAGCCGTGAAAGCTTTAATAGGGCAAAAGGGGCTGAGGCATCTATAGGCAAATAACACCCACACTCTACTACTTAGTCAAGCTGGCTTGTTTACTGCCCAATGCAAGACTGCTATAAAAACTCCCTAGCTTCTACAGAGTCTAAAGAAAGTTGACCTCATTTCCCATAGTAACTTGGCACTCAGAGAAGTCATAAAGTATGCAGCACTTTGCACAACTTGGATTAAAGCAGCATTCAGAGGCGTTCTCTTGTAGCAGCAGCCATCTTGCCAGGAAGCAATATTGTACATGTCCTTGCCTTGGAGAGCAACACCTGTCAGAGCGAGGCTAAGAAAGGAGCTCTGGCAGTCACTATTTAAATAGCATCTTCTTCAGTGAAACAAAGCATATTTTCTTCTAGTTGGGAAGCCATGCTGGAAAGTGGCTCTGATTCCCTGACACTGAGTTTTAGTTACTCTTTCCCCCACACATTACGTCACTGTCACTCAGGGATTGTCTACAGGAAAGGACTCCACGGCACTGTGCAATCTCATAGACTCTAGGTGCATTTAAACCTGAAAATGATCTGGGGTGGGTTTACTCTAGAGTAAACAGCCCACCACTCTAGACTAAATGCCCATCCAAGCTCCAGTGACAGAGTCTGCCCCAGCAGCAAGCAGCTCCCGGGGCAGAGAGCAATCTCCTGTCCCCCGCTGCCCAGGAGCACACTTGCTCCTAGTTTGTCATCTACATTTGCTGTACTATACAGTAATTACTCCCAAGTAAATCTGCTACTTGTATTTACAGACAGCAAATTTACTCAGGATTACAGCAAATTACTGCACAGTAAGTGTCAGCATGTGTAGATGGTGACACTTACTGCATAGTAATTAGATCTAATCTTGAGAAAAGCATCATGTAGACATGCTCACTGATTATATTTAGCAGCATTAATTTCAGGAACTCTTTAAAATATATGAATACAAATGTACAGTCCCAGTCATCACAGCTCCCTGTGCCCACTGATGGTCCAAGCTCCTTTCATGCTGAAATGGAAGAACCCAGCCATCGGAAAGCAGAGTAAGTTGAGTATGATGATCATTTTTGTGACATAGGCACTCTTGTTTATCTGAGGCCAGACTAGCAGCCATGCTGGTGTCCAGAATGGTATTTCATACTGGCAATGAATTTTTCCCAGTGCTTAGTAAAAGAGACTATTGGGTTTTCTTTGTTTAGAGCTATAGGGTAGGTCAGGTCTATGTATCCATCTTGATCAATATTTTCTGGCCAGGGGGGCTATTAATGTTAACTCATCACAGGTAGTGTGTTACACGTGGCAATGGTAAATCCTCTCTTATTCAACATCTCCCTGCACCCTGCTGGGGCTCTGGTTGACACAGAGCCAGCTGTACTCACCCTGGCAGACATTCTCCACAGGCTGCATTGGAAGTAGCAGTGCAGTTGGATTTCTGAACACGATTGATGAGGATGCAGGAGAGACATGTTTTGCAGCTATGGTGCCCCCAGCTCTCCTTGAACTTCCTGGGAGGACAAACAGTGCAGTATGTGCCTTCACCATAGCCACATTCCTGCAACAGATCAGGGCAGGTCCATGACTAGAATGAAGAAATTGCTTCAAATCCCACATTACCATACAGCTGTCTCAGTTTCTAAAGGCAGACGGATTCTTCTCAGAAGGAAAGACTTCTCAGTTTCCCTGCATACTCTAAATCTCTGCGCTGCAGTGAAGCAGACAACAGCAGTGCAAGCAATTGGAGCAGCACATCAGTGCTCAGTAACAGCTATATGTGTTGCCTCAGGCACTAGGACTTGGGGGAAATGCTAGTGAAAAGCTGCACCCATAGGTAGGTTGGTGCAGGGACCAAACCTGGGGTCTGTGATTCTAAATGCATGAATTTCTACTGCCAGAGCTGGCCAAACCACCAAGAGACTTGGATATGCACTCAGAAGAGTGTTACTCACCACCCCCCAGTATGACACACTTGTGCTGGCTGGATCACACACAGAGGCAACTGCATCACTATTGCCTTGACTAATGGAATGGCATCTTTTAGCTTTTAGGGACATTATATGTATCACCAGCTAGGACTCTGGAGTTGTGGTCAGTGGGAATTTTGACTCCCACTGGGAGCTAGGGATAATGGATCCTTATTGGTATTTCCTTTTCTCCTTCCTTTTCCCACCTCACCACCATGCACCATAATGAGTGAAAGAGTCTACTGTGCTCTTTTGAGAGGAACAAACACTCCTATTTCAGATCATTCTTCAGATCACCTAACACCACCAGACCTATCATCAAGGTTCCCTCCAGAGTGGCCCACTTACCTTGGAGAGCTCCCAGCCAGGGCCACACTCCTTACAGGGGACACACTTCCTGTGCTCATCAAAGTATTGACCCTCCTTGCATTCCAGTGGGTTTGGAGAGGCATCTGGGGTCTGGGGGAGAAACAAGAGACACAGCATAGGCTACCACAAGCCCCAGAAGGCTCCTAAAGTCATTGTCTGTTTTTACAGGGCAAAAGGTGCTCCTTCAGAAGCAAGCACAGCCTGAATTTCCTGCACATTTAAAACTTTCCAGTGACATCAGTAAGTACGTTTATCCAGAAGGAAAATATCACTTTGGCAAGAACACAACCACAAGGGCTTATCTCAAAGGGCTGGGTAAGGTGCATTTGGCTAGTCAGGGAAAGGAGGAGGAGTAGGTCACGCTGCAGAACTGTCTATTCCTTCTGTCGTTTGGTGACATTTCCAGGAGAAAGCATGAAAGTCAGCTTTATTTTCCAACCTCCCATTAGACAACCTGGTCAAATACACAGACAATATGGGAGCTCAATACAGCCGTCTGATCCAGACCAGATTTTTGGTTATCCTGGGTTGTGTTGTAGTCAGAACAGAGGGTGAGAATTGTATCAGTTTTACCTCTGTATCCTGCCTTCAAAGTCTATGGTTACTCTTCCTTGTGCCATGTAGTCTAATGTAATAAATCCTTCTGCTACTTTGTTACTTTCCCGATTTGCCTGTGGTAAAATATGATTTCAGAGCAACTGAAAATTTGGGGCTTGCCTCATCTTCAGGGAGTGGGGAGGAAGGGGGTGAACATATAATTTTATACAATCCAAGGGTAGTCAGCTGCAAAGTCTAGTGTGAAGACAAGTGAAACTACAACTTGTGAGGGCAAGGAGCTGTCCCAGAGGCAAATCTTAGTCTGTTCCTTGAGATGAGCAGCAAAACAGCAGGGAGGAACTTGGGGTTTTGGGAACACCCCGACAGCAAAGTTTGTGACAGTGGTGAAGAAAGGCAAGTTCCTCTCCACAGGGGAACCCATGCTCATGTGATTAGGGGTTTGAAGTAATGCAAAAGAGGACAGTGTTGGTCAGCGAAGGAGGAGGAAGTCATGGACATGTAACACCGAGCCGCGAGCACAAGTGACACAAAACAATAACAGAAAGGAATAATTCTCACATCCTCTACATAACTAAGGCCACAATACACCCTCCTGGCCACCGTGCTGCCTCCCTCCCATGACACCAAGGTTTTCACATTACGAAAAGGATCTGTGCCTGAATTTAGCACCAGATAAACAACTGTTTTGAATCTTCTCCTGCAGACTAAACAGAGCAAGTAAAACACACTTCATGAGGCAAGGCATACAGACCTGAAGGACAGCCCATGAATTCCTTCAGAGAAATCCTGGCCCAACTGATATCCATGGCAAAATTCCCAATGACTTCAGTGGTGCCAGGATTTCAGCCCCCCTTGGCCTCATTTGGACTTTAGGCATGCCAAGCAGAGTTATCAAGTGCTTTCTGGTGAGAAAGCATCCAGAAGGGATCAGACTGCAGCTTCAAAGCTCAGTATAGTTTAGTTTGGGGAGGTTTTTAGTTGATTTGTTTATTTGTTGGGTTAAAGTGGATTCCTACCTTGGTGACAAGAAACAGTATAAAAACGAGTGCTGGGCCTCTCCTCATCTTGCTTCTGTCAGCTTTATGCACTGAAAGAAAAACAGAATGAATGGAGCTGTACATGTCTCAAGAGACCACTTCATTGAAAGTTAAATGTTCAACAAGAGGATAAAGTGTTGACAGCGGACTTTCCGACTCAAGACAGGAGTTTTTGTTGACACAATCACCAGCCTTGTTAAGAGTCAATCAAAGGATTGTTTGGCAAATGCTCCTTATTAACATACCAGGAAGCAAAATCTTACAGCAGCTGAGATCTAAGCACTCCCCATTCTCCTCCCCACCAAACCCCTTCCTCCCCCTGTTTCTATCTACAGCACCACTAGAAACTGTACCTGCACTGCTCACATCATCAGATGTTTCCTGATGTGCCTAGTCTGCACTCTCGTGACTGACCCCCCCCAACCACCTTCATGAGCCACATGCAAATCAGGCTGCACTTTGGAAGTGGACTGGTGGCTGGGCTTTCCCACTATCTAAGGCACTGGGATTCATCTGATGACTAGTCGCTATTGGACAAGCATAGAAAGTGAGTCAGTAGCTATTGTTACAAATGCACTTGTCCTAAGCATGAAACACTACAAGGAAAAGCAGGAAAAGGGCTATGAGGATTGGACACTAAGACCTATGACGATGAGAAACTAGCATGGCTAAAATTATCAAGTGAAAATCTCAGGAGGTACATGATCAGCGCCTATAAATAGTTTCAATGTTACTGATGCTTTAGAATAAATAAAGGATGTTGTCAGCCTCAGAAGATGGCAGACAGGCAGGTATGAGCTAAAGCTAAGGGAGGAAACACTTAGGCTCAGTGTGAGTATCTAATTAGGGGGCCATTTACAGTAGAAAATAAATGGACAGGGCTGACCCAACACCCCAGATCTGCACCACAGACTTGGAACCAAGTTTTCATCTGAAACTTGTCTCTGAAATGGACTGAATCCAAACTTCCTGAGCTTTGATAAGTTTTATATTTGAAGGCCCTGGCATAGTATGGCTTAGATCCATGGTTCTGCTTTGGCTCACTGTAGAGACAGAAAATTCAGAAATGGATCCAGCCATGGAATTAAAATAGCAATTTTGATTTGGGGCCTTATCTAAGAATGAAAGCAAATGTATATAGTAGGAAACACCCCCAAGTGAGCTGGAAAAAGCACCACCACTTCAGGCTAATGGGATCCTGATCTCTGTAAAGAGCCTGACGTACTTCCTTATCCAAATGATAATAATAAAAGAACAAGTTAAGTGAGATTTTATCAGTCCCCCAAACAAAATAAACTATCATAGTAAAAGGAAATATGTACCAGTGTAACTGTGTTGAAAGCTGTATTGAATACCTGGCCCTGGATCAAAGCCATATTGTGTTTTTTTTTTTTAATTAATCTTTAACAATACCAGAACCAAACCCCCTTAATTTATTTTTGGAGTTAAATGTGCAAGTGAACACACAAGTAAAATCACACACTGTGGCCCTC
Source organism: Crocodylus porosus (assembly GCF_001723895.1). Classification (NCBI taxonomy): domain Eukaryota; kingdom Metazoa; phylum Chordata; order Crocodylia; family Crocodylidae; genus Crocodylus; species Crocodylus porosus. The sequence goes on from NW_017728916.1 coordinate 1,128,774, forward strand.
ATTAGAAAGTAACCGCTTGATTCCAGTAGGAGAGTACAACATCTGGCCCAATTAACTGCAAGCAAGGAATTCTCCCACCTCTGTTTAAAACTGCAGGATTTCAAGGTGACTGCCAGAATAACACTTCATTTGCCAAAAAGGAACATTAACCAGCAGTTCAATCTACTCATAATCCACAGGCACTGTTTCATGTTAAAGGGACTGTATTACACTGGTGTATAACACCTGATAACTGAATAGAGATGACTTCCTGATTTATTAAAATGTCAATGAAATCAGCTTCCCCCCACCATGGCCCTTATTTCTGCCATTAGAATGACTGTAACCTGCAATGTTTCGGACCGCTGATAATAGAGTACCATCATCCTTTATTTTCATAAGAAGTGTTGTGAATCCAAACATAACAGCAGTTATTGACTACAGGACTTCATTTCTACCTTCTTAACACCTTCCTTGTTTCTAGTCCATTCAAAACACCGGTGTTTTGAATATCTTTCCTAGGCTAGCCTGATCCTTTAACCTACATGTTTGTTCCATTTTTATTTATTGCTTCCTTTTTCGATTTACTCCCCCAAGATTCATAATACTTAAAAAGCTAAGTTAACCTGTACTGGGCTGTGAAGTATATTCTTAAAAATAAAATTATGTAATTAAATTATGTTCCAAAAGTTACGGAAAGTATTTTTTTCTTTCCAGAGCATCAGGAAGGCAATAAACAATTTTACAGAATATTAAAGTTTCAGACTGTGATTGAGGGAGTCTTTTTCTTTTCCTTTTCTCCCTGTTTCAAAGTTTACTTTTTCTCTACAAATTGGCACCCAGGAAAAAAATGTACAATCACTATTCATAAAGACAAGGTTTTTGTTTGTTTTGTTTATCTTGATTTGTCACACTTCACTTTTCACTTATTACTTGATTGATATTTTGCCACTAATTGATTACAAATTTCCAATTATGCTACCACTTTCTAGAACTCCCTGATGAAATAAACCTAGTGATTCTACGTCGGGACTGTTGGGGCTGATCCTGTGCAGCATCAGTAACAAGGCACAGGAACTTGAAGTTAATGCCCAGACATACAGCGTCAGTATTTTTTTGGCAACTGATGTCCTTCCATTGCCACAGAGATAGTCCCTTAATGTCTTCAAAGAAGTAGGAAACTGTTTTGGTCTGAAGTCAAGCAGAAGGCAGGACAGGGTGGCACCATGAGGCGTCTGTATGTGTGCAGTGAGGCTGCTCCAACACACAATTACAGTGCACTGAAGCAGACTTGATTAATCGAATCTGCTGGAGTGTGGCAATTGCCGTGCTCCAACAGACTCCGGCACCACACGTACTGGCATCCCCATGCTGAAAAATGGTGGCAGGGAACTTTAAGGCTCATTTGACAAGCTTTAGTTAAAGCGCCCCTGCTGCCATTTTTCAGTGCAGGGACACTGATACATGTGACGCTCCAGAAGCTTTAGTTACAGCAGTTCTCAGAGCCACTCTAATTAACCCCCCTCCCCTCCCTGCTGCCAAGCACATGTATAAACACCCTTAGAGACTACCTGGTTCACATCTGGTTCACGAAGTAGCCTGTAAACTATAGGTGCCATTTTGCTCTGCCTTGACGTCTTCAGTGAGACAAGCTGCCCAAATCAGTGAGCAGTCTATTCCCTCCTATATTACTGGCTCAGGCAGTGCAAGGGTAACTTGCTGAATGAGGTTTGCCATACAAATTGATAAACTAGCATTTTAGCAGAGCTAATGTTCCGTCACCTGAGCATTAGCATGAGAACAGGGCACTTTTTTTGGCTGAAGAGTAAATTCACTAAAAATGTGCAGTTTCAGGAGATCAAGATTATTTTCAAATCTGGGCACCTTTAGCAAATAACTTCAGCTGAAATAAAAAAGCTGGGGGGTGGAAGGAATTTGGAAAAATCTGTCCCTTCTAACTGAAATGTTACGGCTTGTTTTAAACTTCACCTATTTTTGGAGTTCAAATAAATGAAAAACTAAATGAAATGCTGCATTTCAGGTCAACCGAAACATTCATGTGCCCTGAAACATAATGAAACATTTTGTTTCAGGTGTCCACCTGAAATCATGAAGCCTGATTTTGCTGATTTTGAACTCATGTTCAGCAGCACTTTCCATCAAAACAATTCCATTGATTTTAATAGTTACTGGCACAGCAAATTAATATTCAGTATAAGTAAAAGTGTTAAATTAATTTGGTTCTCTTAATCTGGTCTGAAAATCATTGTTTTCAGTAGAAAAAATGCTTGTTTATTTTCCTTTTTCTTTCTCTCTTTTTTTTTTTTTTTTTAGTGGAAAACTCCCTGCTTTCACAAGGGGAATGCTCTGTACCACAGTCTGAACCTGTCTTACAGTTCCTACTCTTATAATACTCATTTGCTACTTGTATTTGTATCTTTCAAGTTGTTTTAGCAGCAAATACCGGTATTTAGTACAACAAAACATGATATAAGACTTAGAGCAGTTGCTGTTATTTTGTATACCAACTGTGTACTGAGTATCTAGAAGCCATTCCCACACATGTGAAGATAGTTTCTGTCCTAAAAGGAATTTAGTCTGACACCCCAGTCATGTACTGCCTCCTAAACCAGAGCCCTGCACCCACGTGTACTCCAGTCTACTTCAGTGAGACTTCTTCAGGTTGCCGGAAGCCACGTTAGCAAAACATAATGGATGACTGAGCTTTAAGAAGGCAAGCAATTATAAGAGAAGGAAACAAAGGCACTGAAATCCAAAAGACTACCTGAGAACACAGTTAGCTCTGTCCATAAGCGTGCACAAGCTCATGATCGATACACACTGTACAGTGCACATTATGTGCTTATCTACAGTACAACCAACATTTTCCCCTCCTGATTAGACACTGTTGATGCTTTACGCTTTGTTCACGCATATTAAATGACTACACTCTGAAAATCAGACTGTTTTAAGAGGTCTCAAACTGGCCACCCAAAATCCCTAATTCATTCACCTTTGTTTTGCCCTGGATTATCCATTATTAATGGACCAACTTCTTGATTATTGTAACAAAGTAATGTACCCAAAGTTCCTTCTTTTTCTTTTTCTCCTCTTCAATGGTACCAAAAAAACCCAGACATCCTCCTTCAAATTAAACTCATGAGAGCAAATTTTGTGTAGCTTGCCATGGATGTCATAAATAAAATAAGCCCTTCATCAGAATGGCTTCAAATGCACAAATAAAAATGCCATATAAAATGCCGTATAGCTCTATAAAAGTATTAAAAATATTGCTGCATAGAAAGAACACTTCTGTATGCCATGAATAATATAGCCATGCTTCTCGGTAAATACATGATTAAAAACTACAAAAGCTATTACCTATGCCTATACCCCAAATCTAAGATTTTGAAAAGGGGGGGTGCATGTGGCGAGGCGCACCATCCCATATAACACTACACATTTTATGCAGGTAAAAGAAACTAGAAGCTTTACCAACATGCTTGGAATCAAAGACTGTGTTATTCAGTTTTAAGACTGATGCAAAAACAAATGTAACTTCATCATGATGAGTTTAAAACAGTCTGTAAGACTGCGAAATAGGAGCTACATTGCCAGGAGCAGCAAACAGACAGCAGCAGAAGAGGTTGGGGGGGGTGTTGAGGGGGGCTATAGCACCCTGAAATTCACCATAGCCCCCCCCCAGTCATCCCTTTCCCCTGGGCCACCACCACCTGTCCCAGGCAGCTCCTGCATGCAGTGCAGGCCGTCCAGTTTTTTGCCTGGCCCACTTCGGCCCCCACACTGGGAAGAGGCTGGTGCTGTCCCTGGGCAGCAAAGGCCAGCTGGATCAGTGGAGCATCATAACCACAAAAAAGGAGACAGCCCTTAACACCTGTGGAAGGGATTGTTTGGAAGGAACTGGGTAGATCCTGAAAAGCCATGAAGAGAAGGGGGTCCCTCAGCACGGCCTCGCCAGAAATGCTGCTGCCACGCCAGTGAGTTGCGCTACATTTTGGGTGGAATAGGAAGCAAAGGTGTGGGGGGAAGAGGGGTAACTGCATCAGGGCACCTGCACCCCCCTGGCTCCACCCCGTTGCTGGATCACTGCTGGATACTAGCAGGGCTGACATGCTGCCTTTACTCATCGCTATTTGCTGAGACTACTAGTGAGAGGCAGAGCCAGGGACGGCTAATAACCAGCTTGTGTCATTGCTAAAAACGCCTGGTGTCTGGAGGTCGCGGTCGGGGCAGTGCACACAGCCTGCTATGGGGGACCTGCTCCCCCCGCCAAAAAAAAGCTACTGCTTTGCAAAATGCCCTGGCGGGCTCGGGGGCGAGGCGGGGTCGCCCCCGCTCCTTGGCAGCCGCCGCAAGTACTCCGATGGCCGGGATAAAGTATCGTCGCGGCGTGCTTCCCGGAGAAAGGGATCCGCTGGGCCCCTGCGGGGGCGGGGTCCGGTACCTGCAAGTCCCGGCTTGCCCGCGGCACCCACGGGATGCCTCGGGCTTCGCGCCCGCGCGACGTCATCATGCCTGGGAGGCTGCGCGCCCGCGGACTCGGCCGCCCGGCCCCGCGCGTGACCCGGCGCATCTTTCCGGCCCTGCCCTCGCCAAGCCCGGGGAAGAAACCGGCTTGAGTGGCCCCGCACAGCGCTGCCCGGCCCCTCCCGGATGGGACTCTGCTAATGCCGCCCCCCCCCAGGCGGAGCCGCTCGCCCCGCGCGCAGCCTGCCCCTGCAGCACAAAGGGAGCGCAGGGATGCCCGCCGGAATGTGCCCGGGCATGTACCGAGACAGACCTGCCGCCTGTCCCGGGCGGGACAGGACTCCGTTACGGCGCCGGCGACCCCGGTGCTCAGCTCCGGGCACGGCGCTCCCGGGCCACTCGCCTGTTTCAATAAAGAGCATTTAATCCAAAGAAATAGTTGTGATAGAAAGAGATGGTTGGAAGAGAACCGCTCGGGGCGGAGAGGAGCAGCGATGCGCGCACGGGCCCCCCGCAGCGGGCGGGCGCGCACTCGCCCCGGCGGAGCCGCGCAGCCCGGGCCCCCATTTACCTGCGGGCGGCCGCGGGCCGGGGGCTGGCGGGCGACGGTCCCCTGGCTTGATGTCACCGAGCTGCAATCGCGGGACCCACACGGAGGGAGAGGCACCCCGCCTCCAGGCAGGGCCGGCTCCCCATTGGCCAGGACCTGCCCTCCTGGGCGGGGCTATGCAGATCAGCCGCCCCAAATTGGCGAGGGGCGAGGGAAAGGCAGAAGGGAGCTGCTGGTAAATGAACCGATCTGGGGCTGGGGGCGAAGTGCAGCACGGGCCGGCACCCGGAGCAGGGTGAGGCTGCTGAGACGGGCTCAGCCGCACAGCAAGCCGGGCTTTCATCCATGCAGAGGATGCAAAGGGGTCTCTGTATGGGCCTGTGATCTTGTGTGGTCAGTAGCCCGGTGCACACGGCACTGGCACGATTTCTTTGTGTCCTGGACAAGGGTACACAGCATCCCAGGCATGTGGGGGGATGTTGGGGGAGCACAGCACAGGGGCCCGGTGGGCTTGGACACAGCACAGCAGGTCGCACCAAAGGAAAGAGAACAGGGTAATTCCAGCAGCAGAGCTAGGAAAAGAGACCATGAAAGGAGGTGATGATAGGACGTGACCAAGGGATTGGGACTACAGGGGAAAGGGGAATTTAAGTATAACTAAAGGGGGACAACATCAAACTGGTCATCACCTACAAGCTAATTAGGGGAAGGGGAAAAACAAACAAACCGGAACCCAAAATTTAAGGGTCTGTCATATAACATGGAAAACATGAACAGTTTCACTGCATCGTGAATTTAAACATTACTAAATGCAACATTAGAAATTTCTAATTCTCGGAGCACAGCATCCTTTGACTTCTTCAATCCTTTAGGGTCTAAATATGAATGATCTAATTACTTCTGTAATCTCCATTTTACATCCCAGATTAGAAGAGGCCACCTATACCAAAGTGGTGAGGTTGAACAGTGAGTATATAAACAATGCCAGTTATAGATCACATTTGCATCGCAACTGTATTTACACCACGCTTTGGGAAATTCCCAGAGTCCTGTCTGAGAAGACACTGGGCTTCTTACAGAGTCATAGATTCATAGATGTTAGGGGCTGGAAAGGACCTTACAGATCATCGGGTCCAGCCCTCCTGCACTTGGGCAGCAAAGACCGCTAGGGTCAGGTGACCCCAGCAAGATGGGCATCAAGATGCTTTCTGAAGATTGCCAGGGCGGGTGACTGTACCGCCTCTGGGGGGAGCCTGTTCCAAAACCTCAGCACTCGACTTGTAAAGAAGTTTTTCCTTATGTCTAGCCTGAAGCAATCTTCAGTTACTTTGTGCCCATTTTTCTTGTCCTCCCCTGGGGGGCCTTGGCGAATAGTTGTTCCCCCAGACCCTGAAGTACTCCCCTGATATACTTATAGGCTGCCACCAAGTCCCCTCTGAGTCTTCTCTTCTCCAGGCTGAACAGTCCCAAGTCTTTCAGTCTCTCCTCCTATGACCTGGTATCTAGGCCTCTAACCATGCGTGTGGGCCTCCTTCGGACTCTCTCGAGCTTCTCCACATTCTTCCTGAAGTGCAGCACCCAGAACTGGATGCAGTACTCCAGCTGCGGTCTCACCAAGGCCAGGCAGAGCCAGAGGATGACAACCTTAGCTCTGCTGGAGATGCCTCGGTAGATGCATGCCAGTGTTCGATTAGCTCTGCCAGCTACAGCATCGCATTGGTGGCTCATGTTCATTTTGTTGTCTATCACGGCACCATCATTCAGTTGTGGTGCTAGGAAACATAGCACTGCTGAGCCTGGAAGTGTTGTGGATTATTTGTCCCCAGATGGGGTGCTTTACATTTCTCCATACATTTCTTTGGTTGCTTCAAACTTCTGATCAGGAATTTGAAGAGGGATCTCAAAAAAGAAAGAAAAAACATACAGACAGACAGAAAGAGGGACTGGGCAGGATGATTCTCTCTGCAAAAATCTGTTTCCAGGGTGCACCTTAGCAGGGCAAGGAGTCAAGGATTATAATAGACCAAGTGTTGCACCATGTGCTCTAGAGACCAATTCTATCCTGCAGCCCATATGAATAAACAGGTCTTTCTCATCTCTAATTCATAGGGCCTTATTCTCCAGCTACAGTGGAGAGGTCTTAGATGTTTTGTCTCAGTCCTCACTATTTTTCAAAGGTATTATGGAATCTTTGATGTCTAGTGGGAAAGGCCTCATAATTAGAAGGTGTAATAGGGTGCTCCTGGGCCCTGTTACATTGCACTCCTTGAGGGGAGTCGCGTAGGATGCCATCACACTCTGGAACACTGGAAAAACTCAGGCTGGCACCAAAAGAGTTAAGTCCCATGTGCCTCAGACAAGCGCTACGGAAGCTGGCCTCAAGGATGCTGTTGGTTTCAGCTCCCTTTAAAAGGGGAGCAGCCAGCCAACTCTACCCCCAGAAAGGGATGTGAGGAGATACCTCACATGCATGCAGAGGCATGGGATGAGCTTGGGGATGGAGCCAGATGACACCCGAAAAAAGAAGGGAGTGGGAGACTGGTGCCGAGCTGTTGCCCATGCACATTAGGGTAAGTGGAAAGGGGGTCCGTCTTCTCACCAGAAAGGAATCATGCCCAGGAGGGCAAGGTAAAAGGGAACACACCAATATTAAGCAAAGCATGAATCAGGGGATTTAAAGGGATAGAACTTAATTGATAGACTTGTTCAAAATTCCTGATAAAGTGCAAAATCCAGCAAATTCAGTGGCCATAGGGAAGTAAGTCTGCTGTAAATGGGATTTAACTGACAATTGGGAAAGTAGTAAAATTGATGTGCTGAGCCAGGATTGCAGGAGTGATTTAAGCATTCTTGGGAGCGGTATTGTAAATTCAGAATTGTTACACAGTTAAGTGAAAGCTGGCTGAGTAAATGGAAATTCATTAGTGTAAGACAAAAGGAGATGGCAGGACTGTGAATCACCAGTGTTTTGGAAAAGGAAATTCATGAAAGATGTGCCAGGCAAGTCTGTCTGGGTCTCTTGCTGATGACTAAAACTTAAATGGGTGTGTGCTGGTTGGGTTATAGGGAAAGAGGAGCCCCCTGAGAAAACAGATACAAAGTTAACATAATTAAACTACTCAGCAAGACACTGGCCTCCCCTGGTTTTTTTTATGGTATCATAGCATGGTGGGTGAAAGAAAGAAATAGTGGAGAGACACTGGAGTGAAGAAAATAATTTTTGTGTTTAATAATTCACTCAACTAAACTGTCAGTATGTGCTACCAGAGTATCTTCCACTTACACAGGGGATCTCAGGTTCACAACAGTACTGATCTTTTTATATGCTGGTCACGCTTATTTACTTCATTGTACCGATCAATTATTTTGAGTTTCTTTGCAGTTTTGCAGCATGCTGCAAAGCTATTCTGTTTCCAACAGCTTTTTCTGATGAGGTGGAGTAAATTTGGGCGTGCTGGGTTGTTTTTTTTCAAGTGTCTTCAGAAACAGCCCTTGGTGTCATTTGACATGACTAGGGATCAACCTAAGTCATGGCAAGAAAAAGGGATTTTTATGGGCCACTTGCGGCACACAGCCCACTTAACAGCCTTTTCACAGCAAGCCTACCCCTCACTGCTGATTGGCCAAGGGTCCCCATGGGTCCCTGGTTAGAAGCAGGACAACTCCCAACATGCAGCCCCACCTCTCACCACTGATTGGCGGAGGGGGGTGGGGCAGTGGAATGGGCAGCCCTCTCGGCCAATCAACAGCAAAAGGGTGGGAGGGGAGGCCACCATCTCGGTTGCACGCTTTGTGTACGCAACTCCCTTTTCCTCCTTGCTCCCCTACAACGGGCTGTGAGTCCAGGCCACAGTGGCCATGAGGATGACTGGCTCTGACTGGGGAGCCGGCATTTTATTTTTAGTAAGGGGGTTTTTTGGTTTGTTTTTTCACAGATTTTGCAGACAATGCCTGATTTCACAGTTTCTGTGAAATTCAGAAAATCACAAGTTCAGTAGGTCCCTAGACACGACATGCATTTCAAATGGTTTTGCACATGTTTTTAAACTTTGGGGGAATCAGCTGTGTTTTTCCATGTATATCTTGCTTGGCAAGAAGATTAGCCAGACGGATGGATGACCAATAGGTATCTTCTACTAAGAAAATTATAGAAGTCCATACTAATATCTAGCCTACATGAAGGAAGGTTGTTAGCAATAGATGACTGGCAGAACTGACAAGATTTTCCATTAAATGGTAAATCTGCAGGGCCCTTTTGTTTTCTTATGGAATCTGTCTAATTTTTACAAAATATTTCTCCAGAAGGTGCATGATGCAACTGCGCTAGGGAGCACAGCAACACAAGTCTTTTGCTAATCAGGAGGAAGCATGGCATTATCTTCCATATGGAGCTTCTTGTCTCTTGTGCTTCCCGTGGCTGATGTAATTGGGCTGTACTGTGGAGCTGATGCTCATCTTGCATCATTTGAGTGACAGCATGCATGCACCTAGCTAACTATCTGACAGAATGGCTATGTTGGGTCATTATTTTAGGGACAGCAGGAAAGTCAAGAGAATTTACTGAAGTATCTGCAGTGTTTGTGAGGTGTGTTTTGAGAAAAGTACATAAGAAAGAGCAGTGTGGAGAACAGTTCTTCCCTGGATAGTTATCTAAGTCATAGCTGGAGCTTTGTAGATTGAGCATCCAACAAATGGCATAGGCTATTCACTGATTGTAAACCACAGTCAGTCTGAGATTCCTTGAGTGTAGTGCATTTGACTTCTTTTGAGCCAGTTTGTGGCCAGGGGCTTTCCTGACTGCTGGATTGTCAGAAAGAGGTAGGTATCCATATTAGTCTGAAATCAGGCAAAAGTACAGAGTAGATTTGCATCTGAAAAACCATCTAAATCAGGGCTGCATAATCATTTATAAGCAAAGGCTTATTTCATCAGGTGCTACGAAGGGTTGTTTGGCAAGGCAGGGGATGCTTGCCAAATATCCCATACAACAGCTGCAGAAACATGTTAAGTCTAGCAAGCTCCATATTTCCAACTATACTGGATACATTTTGTGTGGCTGAGCTCTCCTTCAGGTTGACTCTCACAAAACCATGCCTGAAAATACAATTGTCATTGTCTATACCATGCACTTAGTGTAACCATGTGTGCAAAGTGTTATAATAAAACATCCTAATACAGTTATGAGGTGGAAATCATGTTTTTTAGATTTTTCCCTGCATATTACTGTAGGTATTAAAGATTAGATTGCCCTAAGGCTTCCAAGGACATGTTTTGAAAAGCTGGAGATATTAATATCATTCACAGAAATACAGGCATACACATGACAGCTGTGTTGTTAGGTACAGCTGTGTCAGTAAATGTAACAAGATTTACAGAATCACAGGGCTGGAAGGGACCTCATGGATTCCTGGTCTAATGGTTTTCAAACTCTTTTGGCCTCACACCCCTTTTTTGCAAAATATTGCTGCTTATTGCTGCTTACCTGATGCATCACTACATGTTCATTCCTTAGGAACAGTGTGAACACCTATGGCAACATATGACAATGCCATTACATGTGTGTTGGCCAGTCAGAAGTTTGATCAGCGTTATTAAAATTCAGCTGCATACCTAGCTCTCTCACCCCTTCCTTGTACAGTTTGTGCTCCAACCTCTTTATCATTTTGCTGCTTATCTCTGTTTCCTCTCCAGTTTTCCTATCTCCCTCTTAAACTCATGGAGCCCAGAACTGCACACAGTGTGCCAGCTACGGCCTAAATAGCATCAAGTAGAGTAGTTCTATCATCTCCCCTGTCTTCCATACAGTATTTCTAGAAAGGCAGCCCAGAATGGATTTGTCTTTGCAACTACACCACCTCATTGGCTGATGTAATCCAGTCTGTAATCCACCAAAACCTCTAGGAAGCTGATATGTCCCCTCTATGAGGCACTGGTAAGGTTGCAGCTGGAGTACTGCAATCAGTTTTGGGTGCTGCACTTCTACAGGGGTGTGGATAACCTTGAGAGGGTCCAGAGGAGGCTACTTGGATGGTTAGGGGCCTGGAGGTAAGGCCCTATGAGGAGAGATTGAGGGACCTGCATCTCTTCAGCCTCTGTAAGAGAAGGCTGAGAAGGGATTTGGTGGCCCTCTGCAAATTTGTTGGGGGTCGGGGGCAGGAAGGGTTTATACTCTGTTTACCAGGGCACCTCTTGGAGCAACTAAAAACAATGGCCACAGACTGACAGAGAGCAGATTTAGATTAGACATTACTAAGAACTTCTTTACAGTAAGGGTTACCAGAATCTGGAATGGGCTTCCAAGGGAGGTGGTGCTCCATTGGGGGTCTTTAAGAAGAGACTGGACAAACACCAGGCTGAGATTGTCTGACCTCAGTGCTCTTTCCTGCCCAGGGCAGGGGGTCAGACTCAATGATCTGCTGAGGTCCCTTCTGACCTGAAAATCTATGAATATATGAAAACCTCCAGATCCTTCTCAGTAACACTGTTGCTGCCTACTCAATTATCTGCTATCCTACATTTGCACACTTGATTTTTCTTTCTTAAAAGTAGTGCCCTTTATTTATCCTTGTTGAATTTCACTCTGATGTCTAGTGTCTGGTTTTCCAATTTACCAAGATCTGTTTCAATTCAAATGCTATCTTTGAAAATGTTTGTTAACTCCTTATGGTTTTGTCATACGCAAACTTGATTGGAAAGCCCTCTATTTCTACATCCAAATCATTAAGAAAAATGTAAACAACACTGGATCCACAAGAGATCGTGTGAAACTCCATTTGAAACCTCATGGCATTCTGAGATTTGATCCATTTATAATTGCTCTTTGCTTGTAGTTAATCTGCAAATTATGTACCTATTTAATACCAGCTCTATCTAGCCCACAGTTTTCTAATTTACTTATTTAAATGTCATATGAAACGGTATCAAAATGTACCAATTATAATGTCCAATTCATTCCTTTTATCTACCAAGCTATTGGTATTTACCTTGTCAAAACAGAAAATCCAGTTGGTTTACTGTGATTTGTTCTTAACTCTGGACAGCTAGTGATTACCCCTTTGTTCTCACAGTGGCTACAAGCTGACTGTGTACTATAACTTGCTCTACTAACTTCCCAGATATTGCGGTCTGGTTGACCAGTCTATAATTTCCTGGGTCCTCCTTTTTCCCTTTGAAAAATTAGGACTGTTAGTCTATTGCCAGTCCCCCAGGACTCACCTGTCATAGATGACTTTATATTGTTGTCAGGGACTGCCAGATTTCTCCAGCCAGTTCCTTCAGCACACTGCAGTGAATTTTACCAGCCTGCCCACTGTCATTCATTCAAATTTATCACATCTACAGTTTCATTCACAGCAGCACAGTGTGGCAGATGTATTTGTCTGCTTGGTAGGGCTATGTTAACATCGATTCAGATCTATCTTTGTTTCGTACCTGCTATGAGAGAATATATCTATGGGATATCCTCTCCTGTGTAAAACCTGGAGTTCTCCCAGGCATTTTTAATTCCTATTCTGCTGAGGAATGAACCTTACCTGCACGGTAAAGTTGCCTGGTAAATTGTCACTTACATGAAAGTTGATTTCATGTCCTCTCAGTTTCTAATGCCTTAGAGTAGTGACACATGTCTGGCAGAACTTATTCATTTGTGGTAGAGTGTCACCCCTGTGTCTCTGTCTTGTCTCAGTGGCTGGAGTTTCTTTCCCAGGGTCATTACACAAGTTGGGTTTCTCACACGATGGGTTTATGTAGGCTGTGACTCTGCGTACAGGGAACCAACATCACTGCGTGGTAAAGTTAGATTATTGTTGCCATTTTGCAAAAGCATCAGACTCACATACAGCCTTTCAGGGAACCCCCTTCTTGTGTTGTTCCAAAGGCTTAGTTGGGTCTCTAGATTGGCATTTCCCAAGATATTGCACACACCGCAGCTGGAATTTAGGAAGGGTGTCAGTGCTTCTGTGGGACTTGAAAACTGGTCTTTTAGGTTGCAAGTGAGAAGCTTGTCTTCTAAAACATATAGTCAGATCTATAAAAGGACTCAAGCTTCTAATATGAGATTTAGGAAGAATTTAGGTGCCTATGTCCAAAACTGCAAGCCTGAAAGCCCTGGCTCGGTTGCTTCCTAACCCTAGAGTCACTAATTTCCCTGCCTAGTTCCATACCTGGGCCTGTCCAGAGCTGGCCTGATCTTGACAGAGCTCAGCTCCGAGTGCCCAGCTCAAACATAAACCCAGTCAAGATCTAGGAACTGTCTTCCTCCATCAGAGTCCCTTGAGAAGTTCAGACCACTAAGCTCTGAACACATTTAACACTGGCAGATAGGACAGGCCCTTCACAAAAATGCAGTGGTGACTGCCTTATTCTTTTTATAACACCATTGGAAGAAAAACTGATGGGCAGTGCCCACTTTTATATTGCCATCTAGTGATTAGAGCACTTGGCCAATTAAAGGGAGACTAGAGTTCAATTCCCTACTCAGCCCGAAGGAATTCAACCACACATAAAATCATAGAAAGAAGGACTGAAAGGAAGCTATAAGATCATCAAGTCTGGTCCCCTGCCATGGGCAGAAGGTAATTGGGCTCAAACAAGTTCAATGAGGTATTTGGCCAGCCTCTTCTTAAAGACAACCAGAGCTGGCGACTGCACCACTTCTGCTGGAAGTGTGTTCCAGATTCTAGTTTCCCCGTACAGGAAAAAAGTTTTTCCTTGTGTCCAGCCAAAACCTTTTCTTGACTAGCTCGTGACCATTGGACCACGTCTTCCCAGGGGCAGGGTGTGGGCAGGGAGAGCCTTTTCTGAAAAGTTTTTCACTTAGGTCCTGGTATTCTTCCTTGAAATATTTGTAAGCAGCTATCAAGTCATCTCTCAGCCTTTTTTTGCTCAGGCTGAACAGTCCCAGATCACAAAGCCTCTCCTCATAAGGCCTGTCCCCCAGGCCCTTGAACAGGTGGGTCACCCTTCTCTGCACCCTTTTGAGCTTGTCCACATCCTTTTTGACGTGCAGTGCTCAGGACTGGATGCAGTACTCCAGCTGTGGCCTCATCAACACTGAATGGAGGGGGAGGAGCACCTCTCTGGATCTGCTGGCAACTATGGCTATGCAAAGCTTCAGTCCCTGATTCAATCTGGCAGAGATTCAGCCTGATTTGGTTGCCAAATCCCCAAATCTGAATGAATCAGGAGACCCTTTAATCTCTCCAAATCAAATCAGAACACTCTGAATCAATTAAAAAGATTCAGAGATTCAGACATAGATACAGCTTTAAAAGGTTTTTCTATGTACCTCTAGGTAGCAGGCATGAATGCTGCAATGGTGGGGCACATGGAGTGTCCCACAGGAGCGCAGGGGGCTCCTCAGTGCACTCTGCAGCAGACCCAAAAGTGGACCAGAAACACTTCTAGTCCAGTTCAGGGTCCACCAGGGAGCGCACTGGGC
>NW_017728916.1:1143329-1168215 GCF_001723895.1 Crocodylus porosus
TGCTCCATGTGCCCCAGCATTGCAGCATTCATGAGCCATGCTGGTACCTCGAGGTGTATAGAAAAAACATTTAAAGCTGTGTCTGTCCAAATCGCTGATTCTCCGAATCAGCATCGAATCTTCAGATTCGGATTCAGCTGAATCAAATCAGGGACAGTGATCCGAATCAATGAATCGAATCACAGTCCCTGATTTGGTCCGAATTGAATAGGGCCCACTTCGCACACCCCTGTTGGTGACACAGCTGCTGACACATGCCAGAGTTCTGTTTGCTCATTTGGTGACTTCCTCACCGGTGGCTCATATTCATCTTCTGGTCAATTGTCACCGCTTGGTCCCTTTCAAATGTAGTTCCAGCCAGTGGACCACCACCCTTCATATAGATATGGTGAGGGTTCTTCCTGCCCAGATGAAAGACCCAGCATCTGTCCCTGTTGAAACTCATCTGGTTTTGTTCAGTCCATAGGGCCAGCCTGTCAAGGTCATCCTGAATCCTTGACCCTGTCCTCTGATGTGCCTGCTTGTCCCCACAGTTTGGTATCATCTGCAAACTTAATCATTGAACTTTTCACCCCCTCATTCAAGTCATTAATGAAGACGTTAAAAAGCATGGGCCCAAGCACAGATGCCTGGGGTACATCACTGGAGACGGCCTTCCAGGATGAGGCCACCCCATCAATCAAGGCTCATTGGGATCGACCTCTGAGCCAGTTCCCAACCCACCTCACTACAGCCTGGTCTAGGCCAGAACTCTCCAACTTAACTGAGAGGATTTCATGAGAAACCGTATCAAAGAGCCTTGCTGAAATCTAGGTAGATTACATCCACCTCTTGTCCCATGTCTAGATGGTTAGTTACACCAGGTTTGTTAGGCATGACCTTTCCGTCTACAAAGTCATGTTGGTTGCTTCTCAGTACCCCACCAGATGTGAGCTTGTGGGTGATGTCTTCCTTGACAATTTTTTCAAAGATCTTCCCCAGAACCTAAGTCAGACTGACCAATCTATAGTTGGCAGGGTCAGCTCTCTTTCCCTTCTTAAAGATTGATACCACCTTCACCTTCCAGTCACTAGGAACAACTCCTGAATTCCACGATTCCTCAAACAGCCTTGCCAGAGGCATCACTATGCGCTCGGCCAGCTCTGTCAGCACTCGCGGATGAAGGTCATTTGGACCAGCCGATCTGTAAATGTCCAACTGATCTAAGAGTATCTTCACCTGTTCTGGACTGATTTTATCATCTATTCTTCCTATCTGCTTATAAGCTAGGCTGCAAAAGGACACTTCACTGCTGTTGAAGCCATGCTGTAACTCAAAAAAGAACTGAGGATTAACTGGTCCAGAGAAAAGAGGAGGTGGGGGTGTTGTTAATAGGAAATGAACTGTCGGTCTCCACAGTTGAAGGCATTACATCCAAATCAAATTCATCCCAATATGAAAGCAGTTCTAAGAGATAATGTTACCTTATTTAGTAATACTGGGAGTGGATCTACACATGTGCTTTACTGTGCATTAGATCTATCTAATGCACAGTAAAGCATCACTGTCTACATATGTGCACGTGTACTGCTATTAGTGCACAGTAGATTAATGTAAAGCTCCATGTGTTAGTACCAATAGGTACAGGTACTACCCAATAGAGCTTTACATTAATGCACCTTAATGCACATGTAGATGCTGACCTGGTAGCAAATTTCTCCTGGTCAGCCCAGGTAGCAGGGAGCCACAATTTCTGCTTGGCTTAGCCCTGAGCTCTGTACCCCCCAGAGCTGCCCCCCAGAGCCAGGGACAGCTCTTCTCCTATCCCTCAGAGATCAGGACTAAGCCACCATGCCCCCTGCCAGCCTGGAGCTGTCTCCAGACCCTCCTGCCAGCCCAGGACTGCTCCCAATGCCCCTGCCAGCACCCTGGCAGCTGCAACTGAAGCCTAGAGCTACCTCTAACTGCTGCAGGGGGGCAGAGCATGGCAGGACCATCCCTGGACTACCTGTCAGGTGAAAATTGCTCCCAACACAGGTACACATGTAAATGTGCATCTAGGAGTAGTTTACTGCATGTGAATTTACTGTACAGTAAATTCATGCGCATTAATTGCACGGGTAGACAAACCCAGAATCTCCTACCTCCGGAGATCTTTACACCTGGGAGAAAAGAGAAATAACATTAGAATAACATTGTTTTGCTATAGCTTCTCATTGAATTAAATCACATGTTGCAGATTAGTGAAGATCCATTTGCAGGCAAAGGGGCATAAATAAGATTTAAGTCATGAGCCCTCAGGACTTTTGGGAAGTTCCGTTTAAATCCAATTTGATTTGGAGTCTGACTTTTTACCTTAGGCTTATCTCCTTTTTTCCTCCCTGTTTATCAAGGGAATCAGGAGATCAGAGAATTCTCTGCTTTTTTAAAATGCCCATGATTTAACAATTTGCATACAAGATGCTAGCTGATCTTTTTTCCCAGCAGAGGGCACTGAATACTTTTCTTTGAAATGAACAAGCAGGCAGTTTGTTTGCCTGCTTGGGGTGTGCAGGGAAAAGTTTTTGAGTGAATTTGTTCTCTTTTATGAGCTTAGTTTATGAAGGTCAAGTAGTCCTGGGCACCAAATTCATTTTCTTTCCCTTTTTCACCTCTATGACTATACTGATCTACTGGTTTTTATCCCTTTTTTCTCAGCCCCATACCACATCCACCTGCTATCCAGTAGTCTGGATCTCAATCACAAGACACAAGGTTTTTCAGGCTAGTCCACAGCCTTCTCCTCAACCCCTTCAGTGCTACCACTTATCCACACACTCTCTTTCTGCAAAGCATCCAACAGAGCAGAACAGTTTCATTCTTTCTCTCTCTCATAAAGATATGGACAACAAGCTATTTTAATTATAAACATGGAAGTGGGACTCAAATAAGTGTTTGCACCAAGGAAACGGGATGTTCTGAATTGGCCCCAGGGAGAATAGTGCCAATGGAGATGAAACAGTTCCATTTATTGGGATGTTCTGACTTCTTTTGTTCTTTCTAATTATCCCAGACTTTCACACAGTTGCTGAAGGCGCCTCATTGTTTTACAACCTTCAGATATTTGTACATGGTAAGAATGTCCCTCACTTAATGCCAATGGATGGCAGGTAGGCTGATTTTTATCCCTTCTGTCTTCATAAATCAGAGTCCAGCTTCTGAATTGTTTGTACAGCTCTTCTTTGAATTGCATCCAGTTTGTCAGTCTCTCTGGCACCGACATGTACGGAGCTGAATGAAGAATTCCAGGAATGCTCTCACCAGGTCTTGGCTTTCCTGATGGGGCTCACCCTTCAATTTAAGCCTTACTGTCTCCAGGTTTCTTCCTTCCCTTGCATTTTTATGGTGTCATCATATTATGGTCATGACCAGAATTCCTAAAAGACTAGGGCCCTCGTCCCCAGTGCAGAGACTCAAAATGAGTTATAGTCCTTACCCTGAACAGTTTACAGTCTAAACTGAGTCCAGATCCGTGCCCTGGGCACTGCACCACACTGAACCTCAACAGTCGTGCCTCTGCAAACATCTCTTGATGTTTCTCCCCAAATATACTTTTGATTCCTTTTCAGCAGAGCCGTTTTGCTCTTTTCTTGCCTATGTTTCTGAACCCTCTAGGCTGTATTGCCTGTCTGTCTTTACCAGTCATTTACAGTGCCTCTCACCTTAGCGTTGGTCACAAATGTCTTGAGCATGCTGTTTATTTTCCACCTCATTAATGAGACTGTAAACAGGATCAGCTTTTAACCTATTGAACATCTCTACACATTACATTCCAGCTAAGGTTTTATACCTAGGCCCTAGTGCCAGTATAGAATTGTGCAGGTAAAATGTCTTGATCCACTCAATTAAATGCATTATCAGACATAAAATACTGTTTGTTATATCCCTTGTACTAATGTAATGCTATCAAATAAAACAGAAGTTCCAGTTGCCTGATAGGATGATTCACATTTACCATTATGGCTCATTCCGACATCTCATTTGCTGAGCCGTTTTCTCCCACTCCTTCCTTAACTGTATTTTTTCACATCGTAATAACTTGTATAACCACCTGCCCTGCTGGGATCTGCACACAGGATGTTTAAAGTGAGACCATACTTTAAAAATGGACCCTTGTGCCATTGGCTCCACATCAGGTCTGTTTAGGTTAGAAATAAATAGAGGTTTTCTTCTGTTAATCCTGCAAACTCCTCATATATATCCTTCCTTCACAGAAGCTGCCACCAACTGTAAAGGATACGGAGACAAAATTGTGCCTTCCATGATGCTTTGGCAGTCTCCACTGCTCTAAGTGCTGTTGCATAGGTATAATAAATTGTATCTGTCTGTTGAAGAATGGATTTAGTCTAGTCCCCATTGACTTGAATGGAAGCAGGGTCAGATCGTTAGCTGTAAAAACTTTCTTCTGGAGACCAGAGTGACCTGAGATGTTTTAGGGCACACAGGAAGCCTTTCCATTGAGTAAGAAGGTATTTTATAACAATATAGTCATATTTCAGAAAAGAGGCTATTTTCATTCCAATGCCCATCTTTATTGGTATTGGAGTCCAGGATTTCATCTTGACAATGCTATTCTGTCCATAACATGTATAAATATTGATAGAAAAGACATAAATAAATAAATATTTTTTGTTATGTATGCCACACGGGGCCTTGCTTTATTCAGCGAGTGAAGTGACCCTTTTCTGTATGATCTATAAAATATACATTACAAACATTTTTAGGTGCTTGGGGAGACCTGTAACTTGAAAGGTACTTTATCCATATGCAATCACTATCATTATATTTGAGTCCTACGACTTCTCAAGTTAGCCTTTTTTTTGTTCCTCTCTAGACCTTTTCAGTCTTAGCTAGATCTGTTATAAGGGGAGAAGGGCGAAGCAGATACGATGCAATACTCCAGCGGAGGGCTTGTCTCAGAGTCAAATGGCGTATGCAAAACTGGATCTCAGAATATGTAAAGAACCCGAGGGATAATGCAGAAAGCGTCTGCGGTTACAGCACAATTGTTTCCTAGCAAAGTTGCTCTTCAAGACATCGGCCGTTTGTGTGCAGCAATTTAGAAGCTGCAAAGCACTCCATGCTCACTTGTACTAGCCAAGTTGAAAGGGCAAGGTTACAGCCTCTCCTTTTCATGTTTTTCACTCTCCTCCTCCACTTGCAGTGCCTCAGCTACACATCAGACTCCCCCCACACACTTTCCTTGCCTTATCTACCAGCGTACTGATAGGGCTGCTGTGGATGGTCAGAGATTTGTAGCATCAGGGAACAGAAGAAAAGGAAGCCAGATTTCAGAGAAAAAGGACAAGGGCTGTCTTAGCTTTTCCATGTTCCCAGATGGAAATAGCTATCAACCACAAGCCAGCAGTTCCAGTCTAGCTGGAGCACAGACACTGGTAGAGCAGACAGGGGTGAGTGGGGGGGATATACTTTCATCTCTCTGCTGCAATTCTGTGTGGATTTTAGATTTGACTCTCTGATATTTGTTTATTGGCTGAAGCAAAATGAGTTGTGGGACTCAGTCCAGTATCTAGTAGGCAGGTGTTCACACAAACCCCCTTTCCTCCCCGGTTGTAGCCCCTCTCGTGTAGCTGAGAAGGGGAGGGGTCACAACCACAACGCTCCGATCTACCTCACCTCCTTACCACTCCTGCAGTGAAAAAATCCTGAAACAAGCAAACAAACAAGTCAATCTACCAAAATACATATGTCATACCTAAAGCAGCATTTTTATCCTGAAGTGGGAAAAATGCTAGAGACTCTGTGAAGGCCACTAGCATTTTAATGTTACTTTTTCTTCTTCCCCTTTTCTCACTTATTTCTCTTTGTATGGGAAAGTGAGTGGATGTGCTGTTTGTCTATGTGGCTGAACAAACATTTGATTGAGGCTAAGCAGCCAGGCTAAGGAGATGGAGCTCCTTTATTATATACAGAATTAGTTTTTTCCAACAGGAATTGGGAGCACCAACACTGGGAAAAAGGCCAAGGCAGAGCAATCTGGGGACAACGTGCAGTGTTGCTACCTATGATATATACCTGAGGCAAGATGGGGGACTTCAAACTACAAGCCTGCTAGCCCAGCTGCTTTCACTCCTACCATTAAATAACAAAGCAAATCAGAGGCTTGATGACTTAATTAAGTTCCTTTTTATTGATTGCATAGAGAGCTATCATTCTCCATAAGCATCCATTGGATGCTAACTCTATACCTTTCTCTGAACATCTGTGAGTTTGAAGGGATTTGGGGTTTGTTTTTTTCATATGTAACCCACGAGCACCTCGCCAGAAGGCAAATTGCTGACAGTACAAAGAGTCCTGGCTTCTACAAGAAGACTCAGTAAATAAATTTTAAAACAGAAATGCTACATAAAGCAATATCCAGAGCTAGGGTTACTGTGTAAAGCTGAAAGAGTTTAGGCTCTCATTTCCTGTTTCGATGAATTTTAAATGTTCAAATTCCCTTAATTTAAACAAGAAATTGGGCATTAAAATCCCACATGAAACTTAAATATCTCAGCTTTAACATGTACATGCAACATTCAAATCAGGCCCTACCAAGGAGCAACAGCCCTGTCACATATAAGCAAATGACAAAAGGAAAGAAACTGTGCCAATGTGTTAATTTGGGCAGTGTTGCCTACTGTTGATGCACATGCCATTGAGCACCCCAGTTCAGCAGCAGACCCCCCCCCATTCCACATGTAGAGGAGGCATTTCCCACTTCCTGAAAACCCCCCTTCCATTTTGCCCACAAGATGTACACAAGACCATGTTTTGAGATCACTCCAAGCTGCTTCTCTGGGTTTCCGAGCAAATTCTTTCTTCTCCATTTGCAAGCTCCTCGAGTGGGCCCTGTGCTCGCTTTGTGCCTTCTACAGCACTATGCACTATTCCAGCACTTTACTAGAGTACTCAGGGTGCACAGCATCCAATGGGAGCATGAAAATGTCCATGGCACGGGTGACATGTGGTTCTATGGGTGCTTGCAACTTGGCCATTGCGAGCTAGGAAATGTGGTGTCATGTGCCCTGGCTGCAGCATGACAGGAGGGGTGTGAGTCAAACCCCACAGAGCATAGGACAGTAGCACTCCTGTATGCCATACTTTCCTGTCATGAAACACAAAGGCTTCTTAACACTTGAAAGTACAAGTTTGAAGGCACAAGTTTGACTGACAGGGTCGGCCTTACAGGTGAGCAGCATAGGCAACAATCCAGGCTGTTGTGGTCAGGGGAGTGCCACACACCCACACACTCCCCCACCCCCCACCAAAGACCTATACCCCCCAATATATAATAGTAAGGCTTTATTTTAGCCTATTATATACAATCACACACACACACGCATGAACTCCACCTTCCCTGCGCCCCTGCCCACCTGCCTCTGCCTGCAGGAGTGCTGCTGACTTGGGTCAGGGGGTGGTGGAAGTTGGCTGGCGGTAAGGCTCGCCAGTGAGGAGGAGGCACTGCTACCTGCTGGACAGGGCAGAGCAGGCGGGCTGCGAGCAGCGCCTGCTGCCCCACACCCACGACTGGCTCTACAAGTCTGACTTCTGCATGAGCCAGAAGCACTCACTCCTCATGTTCCTGCTGCTCATCATCATGGGCGCCTGCCTGGCGCGGCTCATTGTCTTCGCCTCAGGCCTGGTAAGAGAGGAGCCGCCCATTCCTCCTCCCCTCCCCTCCCCTTCTCCCCTTGCCCTGCTTGGCTACCACTGGGGGATGCTGTGGGGAAGCAAATTTCCTGATCCTAGCTCCCCTGGGACTTTATTTCTGAAACTTTTGCTAATGCTACTATATACTTCAACTCAGAAAGGGCACCAAAATACAAGTTCATGCAAGGCGCCGTTTTCCCTAAGGCTGGCCCTGTTGGCTGGTGTATACTACCTGTCATACCTAAGTCTCTAGAGCAGGGGTGCTCAACAGATGGGCAACATAGGCAACAACCCCGGCTGCTGTAGTCAGGGGAGTGCCCCACGCACATGCACATGCACATGCACACGCCCTGCCTCCACCTCTCTGCTGGACTGTGCCCCCATCTCACGGGCCACATCCATCTTGCAAAGCCATGTAATCTCACCTTCTGGGCTCCCCACAGGTCCTAAAATATGGTAGTGGGGGAGCAGTGGCAGTGTTATTTGCCATTCCCTTGCTGCCAAATTTCTACATATGTAGGGCACCCAGTGGGCTGGATAGCATGGTCCTTCATGCTAGATTGGGCAGGGGATGGCCTGGGGTCTGATCCAGGCATGTAGAACTGGGGTGGCATGAGGCTGGGCCAGGGTGGCACCGGGCCCAGTTGGAGTGGAGCAGACCCAATCCTGCACACCAAGCCCTGAAGGATTTGGCTTACAGACCAGCCCCACGCCACTCACCTGACCGACAAGGCCAAAAGTTTGAGCACCACTGCCCTAGAGCATGTATACATCTCTGCACTTTTGGCAAACTAGTGTGTTCCTGCTTGCAGTGCCTGAGAAAGCAGACGGCAACATACACCCTAGGAAAGCATCCTGGTGACTTTTGCAGCACTTACCAAGTTGGTGCTTTGTGGAAGGCAGGGAATTGGGACTGTCTGAGTGCACGTAGGCAGAAGTAATACCCATGTATGAGGCACCTGACCTGCCTACTCTGGCCTCTTTGGCCATGTCCAGACTAGCACGGGCATTTGGTTCCCCAGGGACAAGCAGCAGCAGTGCACCTTGTGCTGCAGCTACTTGAGCCTGGGGAACGTCCATGCCAGGTGAGCGCTGGAACACAAGTTACCCTGGGTGGGGTAGAGGAGGCTTGGAGCCAGAACTGTGCTGGCCCCAGCAGCCTCACCTGGGGTCTTGGGGGCCTCCTGAGGCTGCAGTTTTGGCAATCCCACTGGGTAAAGCCTGGCTGGCAGCCATAGTGTGGCTCTGGGCAGCCCAGCACAGCTTTTCAGTGGCATGCACTGCCTATGGGTGCACTGCTCCATTTTGTTTTTGCCCACAGGTTTTTAGACCCCTGGATATCTAGGATATCTCTGCTGCTGCAGCCCCAGGAGGCTCCCAGGACCCCAGGTAAGGCTGCTGGGGCCAACACAGTACTGGACCCAGCCTCCCCTACCTCACCTGGGGTAACTTGCCATGCACTAAAGCATGCACGACACAGATATTGCCTGGGACAAGTAGCTGAGGCGCAAGGTGCACCGCTGCTACTTGCCCCCGGGAACCAAACCTCCGCACTCATCTGGACACAGCCAAAGGATATCCAGGGGTCAAAAAAACCCACCAAAGAAAAAAAAAAAGCAGTGCACACATGGGCAGGGAGCCTTTGCAGCGCGGGGAACACCTGACTATGCAGTATGTGGTACTGCAAATGTGCTTGCAGCACCACATGCTGCACTCGTCTGGACGTGCCCTTTGTGTCTGCACCTGCCATTTGCTAAACTTTTGCCTTCAGCCACATTCACCTTTCTTATCCTAGGCATGGATTCCAACCAGCTCTTCGCTGAGACCCAGCCTTTCCTTGTCATGGACTGTCATATCTGGAGAGGTCTTCAAGTGACGAGGAAAACGCATACTATCTAGGATGGCATTCAGTAATCAAAATACAGGCTCAAGAGCTGACAGTCAAGGACTGCCACTTGTGCAGATACTCAGAAAGAAACAGAGCCCTGGGAACTGTCATTTCTGGACAGAAGGGACTAGCACAGACTTCAGTTCTGCCAGCAGAACATTGTAGTGTGGACAAGGCCTAAGAAATTAGTTGATTCTGCTCAGTGGCTTAGAGGAGGTTTTAGATCATTGTTTCACATCCTGTGACTCCAAAGAAGCCTCTAGCAGTTATCCTAGTCTTAATTTTCTGTCCTCCAGTGAAGGACTTCAGGCAGTCCACTTGCAATAAAGTCCTCCACAGATGCTCGGATCTTCCCAGAAGCCATTGGATCCATTCTTCCCACTACAGTACCTCCGTGGGAGGACTTGCTTTGCATCTTCCACCTTAGTTTGTACATTAGAACAGATGACTGAAGAGAAATCTGGAATTCTGGTGACCAACATCAGCACCAACCCCATCTCCCAGGTTGTTTCAAAAAGGGACCTAGTTGGAAGAAACTTCTTTGGAAACTTTAATAAGAACTAGATTCAGTGTGGTGAATTATTTTCCTGTGTGAAATGCTTCTGTTTTTCATGACCTTTTCGAAAACAGACTCATGTTTGTTCTGGTTTTAGAATAAAATTATTTTTAATCTGTATGTAGATTTCTCTTTGCTTTCATGTTAAAAGATAAAAAGCAAATGAACTTTGTGTTTATTCTTTTCACAAATGACTGACTCACAGGAAATTAAAGCAAATTATTGTACTTCTGATCCTAGATTTTTGGTAGATTCCTGTCAGTACAGAGATATGAAAAATACCAGGCTTGCTCAGACTGAAAGTGTCCATTGAACAAGGCCTGTTCTTTTCAAAGGTACAAAATGGCTAAGTTTTGGCCTCACCTGCTAGGTTTGGAGCTTTCATAATCCTGCAAGACATGTCACAATTAGGACTCTCCCGAAAACTTGGGCAGCAACTATAAAAGAGGGTTTGTTACAAAATTGTGTCTTCTAAATATACCTCAAACCAGGGCAGGATGTTCTATCCCAGATTACTGGGAGCTCCTTACAGCTCCACTACTTTACTGAACGGTTGCACTGCAAGAGCAGCGGTAATTCAGAGCACTGACTAGACTCCCTATGTACTCTCTCAATTTGCAGTAAGTCTAGTCTAAACCTGGATTTTTTCATAGGGCAGTGATTTCTATGACTGCTCCCAGGTTCTGGTCAGAAATTCAGTAGCAAGGTTTTCTGACAAGGAAAGAAACATTTTCAGAAGAAACTATTTCATGAAATGATTACTTAGGTTGGGGTGGGCAATTATTTCAGCTAGAGGGACACTTCAGGAGTTTTGGTGAGCTGTTGAGGGCTTCACACACAAAATGAAGGGTGAAGATATCATTTGAACAAATTATAGATAAAAAACAAATCATATGCTAAAAATAAAACATCTACTATAAATTATATTCATTTTATTTCAAAAAACAATTTTTGTTGTGATTTTACAGGTTTTTTTTGAGCATTATATATAGAGGCAATTGCATAACAGCTCAGAATAAAGTCTCTCTCTCTCAAGGGAACCAAAACTAGGCAGTAGGACACTTGGCCAAGGGAGGATGTCCCCACTCCCAGCAGAGCCCTGCCACTGTTCAGCCACTCTCCAAATCACAAGAGAGTTCCTGCTTCTGCCTGCACCCCAGCCCACCCCTCATTAGCCACCTGCATCCCAAACCTGCTTGTTTCTGCCCCTTCCTGTCCACACTTGCTCCCACAAAGCCTGGGGAAGCCCAGCAGCTTCCTCCAGCCTACCCCAGCTATCCACAAGGGCTATGCAGACCGTGCCCATCCATAGCCCAGGGTGCTGGGGGAAGCCTCACCTGGGCAGGCAGGACAGGAGCCATGCTAGCTGCAGCTGAGAGGAGGCAAAAGGCTGGGTTGCCGCGCAGCGCTGTACATGGCAAGATGGGGGCCAGAGTCAGGGCTGGAGTTTCACCTGCCAGAAGGCACTGGGGAAGCTCCATTGCCTCTGGGCACAGGTGCAGAGTGCCCGCCGCATGGTCCTTGTGCCTGGGAGTAACTCCTGCCACCTCGGGGCTGCGGGCAGGTGGGGCATTGCTGTCCCAGCTTGAGCGGGGGTGGCATGGCCCAAGCGCAGCTCACTTGGGGCCTGCCATGTGGAATTGGGAAGGCAGGCAGGGCTGCTTCTGCCCATTGTGTCCATGACACCAGCAGGGGCTACAGCCAGATATGCCAGGGCCTGAGCATGGTTTGCCCAGGACCTGTTGTGCGGTGCTAGGCAAGCAAGCAGGCAGGGTTGCTTCCACCCAGTGTCTCCCACAGAATGAACAGAGGCCAGGGCTGGAGATGCCACCTGTGCCACCTGCCCACAGGACAGATAAAATTAATTGGTGGGCCACATACGGCCCACAGGCCATATTTTGCCCAGCCCTGACTTAGATACTTCCTTGGATCTTTTGTAAGAAGCAAGTTTCTGGAAAGACACAGTATTTGCCAATCACTATTTTCCAACAGTGTTCTTCTTTAGAAGGCCTAGGGAAAACTAAGATGGTTCTGTTACCAGGTCAGAAACTGGCTAACCCCCAGCAGGCCACATGGCAGAATATATATTCTGCCTCCCATCACTGCTGCTTTGTAACTGGTGCTGTTACACTTCCCTCTAATTTTCAAGGCAAAGTCTCATGTGATTCAGAGAGTCGTGCATCCAACAGGAAAGAAAGTTTTCATTTATATGCTAAGTAAAAACAATTCTGCATGGGCTTTAATGCGTTTTATGGCATCAGGTTTTGGCCATTTGTTCTGTAAAATGATCTTTAAATTGCAAAGAGAACAAATATAAATATTGGCACTAATCTTCTTCCTGCAGAGTTTAAAGGATAATGCGTGTGTGCTTTTAGAGCCCTGCTTTAGCAGTGTGAATAGGATATTGATGATTACCTTTTTGTAGTCCTGAAACACTGCTGGGGAACAACCAAGAATTGGGTGCTTTGTACAGAATGCTTTTATTAACCTGACTCTTAGAAAAGTAAGGATTCTACTGTTTTCCTCAGTTAGGAAAAAGTGGGGTTGGGTTTCTTATTTCCTTGCTGACTCAGTCCAGATGGTAATGTTATGAGTTTAAATTAATCTAAACATGGGTTCTTTTAATAAAATTAGGCCCCTATGTTGGATGGCTTATTTTAAACCCAGATAATTTTAATGGGAGTGATGCAGACTATTCTGATGTTCCATAGAGTTAAAAGGAATTGAATTCTCACTTATTGACTTGCATTTTTTTCCTCCTATAAAGATTTTTCTTCAGCAGATGTTGATATATATTGTTCTTCTGTGGATAATTTCATGAAAAAAATATCCTCTGACAAAATGGTTGCCATTTCCTGCTCTTTTCAAAAAGAGTGAATCTCTACGCTGTCCTTAGCAAACATGGCCTTTTTCAAAATGACAAACCAGTTAGTTTCCAAGGTGCCACCCAGCCTTGCTGTCTGTTTTGCACCTTAGGGTAATGAAGTCAAGCTCTAAGAGAAGAACATGTTCCCTCAGTATTCACATGGGGGGGCGGTACACCATCTTCCCAAGGGACAAGTTACTTTTACTTGCACAGAGAGCAGTGGGAAGCACAGATCCTGGTGCTGTATACTGTAATTTGGAGTAGTGAAAAGGGACAGGAAAGTTGAAGAATCCATGGGAGGGGACTAGTTTAGGATATGGCGTAGGAAGTCTGTGGGAGCGTGAAGGGGCCGCTCTTCATTGGCTGCCCGCCTCACAGGGGACCCCTGGTGGGAGAGGAATGAGCCGTCCTCACTGCACCTCCGCCAGTCTCAATCGGGCTTCTGTCTTGTGCTTCCCCAGGTGCCCCGCCATAGGATTCCCGTGTGCTAGCTGCAATAGCGGGGCTCTATAGAACTGGGGAGTCAGGAGTTGTTCTACCTCCTCTCCTGCCCGTTGACCTGGCTTAATGCAATACGGCAAACCCCGCCTTATCTCGACTCGGGGGCCCTTTGCCCGACTCATGCTGGGGCTTACCTGTAGCTGAGATCGGGTGACCGCCTCCTCTCTGAAGGGTTGCAATTCTACATCCTCCTCTTGGGCCTCCCTGAACTGGTTGCCACTGGCTAGGTCTTCCAGCCTTTCTTCACTTTCTCTCTCCACTTCCCCTCCGGCTAAACCCGCCAGGGGTTTATCCCGGGGCCACAGTGTCGCCAGGACCTCAAAGATTTCTGGCCAGTCCCTCCCCAAAATCATGGGGTACAGTATCTCCTCACTCAAGCAGACCAGCAAGCGCCGGGAGATGCCCTGCACACTTACATCGAGGACCCTTCTTTCGAAATATGACCTTTGCTTATGAAGACAAACAAGGTGAATTCCCATGCATCGGGGGCCTTGTCTCCACTCAATCATGGACGGCCGGACCAGGGTCTGGGCACACCCAGTATCTACCACGGCCGTCAAGGGGCGTCGTCCCACCCAAGTCCTAACCTGGGGTAAAGGCTGGGGTGAGGCCCCCACCCCTGCGCAGATCCCACACTCCATGGGTTCCTCTCTCGTGGGCTCCCACTCTCTCCCTGACCTGCCGGGGTACTGTCTTTCTTTGGTGGGTTGATAGTCCGGGCTTACAGGACAAACCTTGCCATATGTCCTCTTTCCCCACAGCGGAAACAAAAAAGTCCCTTCTTTCTGGTGTCCTCTCATTCCTACCTCCCCTCCCTTTTCTGAGAGGGCCTTCATGTCCTGACGTCCCTCTATCCAGGCGTAGTCCTTTTTGGGCTGCCTCGTATTGCTCCGCCAAGCGGAGGGCCTGACGGGATGTTGTGGGCCCATGACACCTGACCCAACGCTGTGTGTTCTCCCCCAGATCGGTGAGGAACTGTTCCAGCAACACCTGGTCACAAATCTCCTCTTTCGTAGCTTTGGCTGGCCTCAGCCACTTGGCTAACTCATCCGCGAGGAATTGCCACAGCATCTTAGGGCTCCTCTCGTTCTTTGTCTTGGCTTCTCGAAAAGCTTGTCAGTGTTTCTCCGGGGTAATTTCTAACCTCTGCAGTATTTCAGCTTTCACCTTGTCATAATCCACGGCTTCAATCCGTGGCAAAGCTCGATAAGCCACTTGAGCCGGGCCCACCAACAGGACCCCCACATGACCGGCCCACTTCGCCCAGTCTATCCCTGCAGCCAGAGCTGCTCGTTCGAAGGACTCCAGGAAAGCCTCCACATCGTCCTCCTTGGTCATCCTTGGCACATTAAACTCCCCGGGGTATAAACCTCCCCGTGTCTGCTGCTGGAGCAAGTGCTCCTGCACATTCATCTGCCTCATGGCAGTCTGCTGGTGCTGCTGTAATAATTGGGCAACCAGATGCAAGGTCTGCTGCACGGTATCCATGCCCGTCGGCAGCTCCATTTGGGCTGGACCACCGGTCTAGGTTGCCCTTGCGGAATTAGCGTCACCGGCCCAGATTATGTAGCTTCCCGGCCAATGCACCAGTTGTGAAGGGGCCGCTCTTCGTTGGCTGCCCGCCTCACAGGGGACCCCCGGTGAGAGAGGAATGAGCCGTCCTCACTGCACCTCCGCCAGTCTCGCCTGCCATGACTTTGATGGAAAGTTGGGGTTCACCATATTGTGGCGCGTGCAGTCCGGAAGCGGCACTCCATCTCCGCTAAGTCCAGGGGGGTCCTGAGGGCTCCTTCCTCCCCTACACCCTCGCCCGGTCCTCCAGTTAGTGGCCGCCTCCCAGGACGGACCACCCTACAGGGCGTTAGCCCCACCAATGTTCATAAAGGTGGAAGAAACACAAAGAAAAATACAACGTCCAACACAAAGTTCTTGGCCGGAGAGGCCCGGGGCTGGGGTTTTCTGACCCCTGTGTTGACCCCTTCCTGAGTCGGGCTGGGACCTTCTGCCTTCAGCCCCGGGGCTCCCTTCCGTCCCTTAGCCTGCCCGTGAACCACAGGCGTGGTGGTTTTCCCCGCCTGTGATTGCCCCTCTTTTGCAGTACTTACGGTACCCGGCTCCTGCCGGGTGATGCTGCCTCCCGCGGTGCTACGCCGCTCGTCCCTCCAATGCTGGTCGGTCGTGGCCTCCTGTTGTGCGGGGGCTTACCTCCACCCCAGAAGTTCTTGCCACATCGCCAGGCGCTCGCACCCGCTCCAGGGTGGATTCCCCGCCGCCGGCTCTTTTCCTGCTCACCTCCGGATCCGCCACCTCTGCCTCTGGATCCGCTGGGCTCCTTTTATCCATCCAGGTAGGCCTCGACCCAGATGCGTCCGGGTTCCTGGAAGGGGGAAACTTAAGTGCCAGGCTTCCCTCCCGGACCCGGAAGTCGGGCCAGTTTCCGCCGCCGTCGGTGTTGCTCTTGCCCAGCACCTTCTTAGCCCCCTCACATACCCCACCCCTTAAGACGCCGCTAGGCGCTTCTTTGCCCTGACCGTTGCCTTCCCCCTCCTGCCCTTCCTGCAATGGAGGGGCTTCCTTCTGTGGTTCAGGCTGCAGTCCCGCTCCCCCGTGTCTTGACAAGAAGTCCGCCACGGTGTTAGTGCGCCCTGGTTTGTATCCAATTTGAAATTGGAACGGCTGAAGTGCCAGGGCCTACCTCATGATTTGGGCATTTTCGGTCTTGGTGGAGTTAAGCCAACGTAGGGGAGCGTGATCCGTTACTAGCCAGAACTCCCGGCCTAACAGGTAATACTAAAAGTAGTCAATACCCCATTTTATAGCTAAACACTCCCTTTCAATGGTAGAATACCTTTGCTCGTGATCGTTTAACTTATGACTCGCAAACGCTACGGGGCGTTCCACTCCATCTACCTCCTGGGCAAGGACTGCCCCCAGGGCATAGGCCGAAGCATCTGTCTGTAGAATAAATGGGACATTGAAATTAGGCGTGTGTAGAACAGCTCCCTGACAAAGTGCTTTCTTGAGCTCTTCAAAGGCTTTATGCCTCTCCGGAGTCCATTTGACTTTGAGGGGCTCACGCCCTCTGGTTGCCTCCACTAAGGAATTGGCCACCTTGGCAAACTGCGGAATAAACCGTCGATAATAACTGGCCAAGCCGAGGAACGCCCACATCTGCCTCTTTGTTAGCGGCGCCTCATAATTTCGGATGGCCTCCACTTTGTCTCTCAGTGGCTTCGCCTGCCCATTGCCGACCAAGAAACCCAAGTACTTTGTCTCTATTTTGCCCAGGGCACACTTCTTTGGGTTGGCCGTCAGACCTTTTCATCTCAGCTCTTGCAGAATTGCCCTCAAGGCCTTTACATGTTGCTCCCACATCTGGGTGTACATCACGATGTCATCTATGTAAGCTGCCGGGTATTCCTGATGGGGTGCGAGTATCCAGTCTATCAGTCTTTGAAATGTGGCGGCCGCACCATTCAGCCTGAAGGGCATCCTTTTAAATTTGTACAAACCCCACGGCATGCCGAAGGCTGTCTTAGGTTGATCTTCTGGCCGTAAGGGGATCTGCCAGTACCCCTTCAACAAATCTAAGGTGGAGATAAAGTTAGCTTGTCCAATCCGCTCCACCAGCTCATTCACCTGGGGCATGGGGAAGGCATCGAACTGGGTTATTGCATTTAGTTTCCTAAAATCCACACACAGCTGCAAGCTGCCATCCGGCTTGGTTACTGCCACTAGCGGACTCTGCCAGGTGCTACGGGAGGGGGTAATGATCCCCTGCACCAGCATTGTCTAGCTCCTCTTTAATAGGTTGGCGCCGGAAAAAGGGAATCCTCCGCCACCTCTCCCTGGCAACTTGGCCCCTCTTTGTCAAGATCGCATGTTCCACCCCCTTCGCCTTCCCCGGGCTCTCTGTGAAGACATCTCTAAATTCCTGGATTAGTTCTCTCAGTTGTTGTTCCTGCTCCTTCCCCAGTTGCCGTTTCCCGGGG
This sequence comes from Crocodylus porosus, assembly GCF_001723895.1. Taxonomy (NCBI): domain Eukaryota; kingdom Metazoa; phylum Chordata; order Crocodylia; family Crocodylidae; genus Crocodylus; species Crocodylus porosus. Next base: position 1,160,804 of record NW_017728916.1, read on the forward strand.
CCGGGAACATCCCCCGAGGGGCCTGGTGATGGGTCCTGCCCTTGAGTTTCTTGTTCTTCGGCCTCCCAATCCATCTCGAGCAGGAGCCCCTGGGGTTCCTGCCACTCCTTTAGGAGGTTAATATGGAAAATCTGGGTTTTCTGACGTCGACCCTCCCTCCGAACTTCATAATCCACTGGGCCCACTCGCCTCACTACCGTCACTGGTCCCTGCCACCGTGACTCAAACTTGCTATTGGCATTAGGCAACATAACCAGTACCTTCTGACCAGGTTTTAATTCCCGCTCCTTCGTCCCCCGGTCATACCGGTCTTTTTGCTGCCTCTGGGCTTTGGCCAGGTTATCATGAGCCATCTTCTGAGCCAGGCGAAGCCACTCTTGTAGATCCTGTACGTACCCGGCCGCCGTATGGCCTACCCGGCCATCGTCCTCCCAGCCTTCCTGCACAATATCCAATAGGCTCCTGGGACAATGCCCAAAGACCAATTCGAATGGGGAGTAGCCTGTAGAGGCCTGCGGGGCATCTCGGACTGCAAATAACAGGGGCGGCACTAACGAGTCCCATCTCCGGGGATCCTCCTGGGTACACCGACGTAGCATCCCCTTTAGGGTAGCGTTGAAACGCTCTACCAACCCGTTGGTCTGGGGGTGGTATACCGTCGTTTTGAGGTGATGTATTCGTAACACTTTGCACATTGCTGCTACCACAGCTGACATGAAGTTCGACCCCTGGTCAGTTACTATTTCTCTAGGGATTCCAAACTTAGTTATCCACTTCATAAGTTCCTCCGTGACCTTGACCGCCGTCACCGCCCTCAGGGGTACGGCCTCTGGGAAGCGGGTGGCATAATCAATGAGTACCAGAATAAACTGGTGCCCCGCTGCACTGCGTGGTAAAGGGCCCACCACATCTAAGGCGACCCTTGCAAATGGGTCCCACACCACCGGCACCAACTGGAGAGGGGTCCGGGGGGGCTTATTAGTACTCACTTTAGGGCTCGCACCCGCTTCAGGGTGGATTCCCCGCCGCCGGCTCTTTTCTTGCTCACCTCCGGATCCGCCGCCTCTGCCTCTGGATCCGCCGGGCTCCTTTTATCCGTCCGGGTAGGCCTCGACCCGGATGCGTCCGGGTTCCTGGAAGGGGGAAACTTAAGTGCCGGGCTTCCCGCCCGGACCCAGAAGTCGGGCCAGTTTCCGCCGCCATCGGCGTTGCTTTCGCCCAGCACCTTCTCAGCCCCCTCACAGGGAGGAATAGTGTAGAACATTCTTCCTAGGACAGTGAGAGCTAACCTTGTTGGCATGCATGCCACAGATTAGTCACGCACCCTTTCTGGGTTCATCTACATGAGATGCTTTACTGCATAGCAAACTAATTTGCTGCATAGTAAAGCATATAGTCTATACATGCATGGCAATTAGGGTTCAGTAGACTAATTTACTGCGCTGCTGGATAGTCCCATCAGATACAAGTGATATTCAACAACATCATAAATGACTGCACTTAAGCACAAATGTAGACGGTGACACTGGGATGAATTCCATGTGTAGATGCACTCTCTGAGAGCCACTCTGATCCTCTTCTCTGTCTAATCTGCTGCTCTGCTTTCTGCTCCCCATTCAGTGCCCCATGCCTGATCTCCTGCGCAGCTTTCTGCACCCTGCACTGTCTTCTGCTGTGCTGCCTGTCCCCTCCCTGGTCTGCCACATGCAGATCATTTGTGCCATAGTTTGGCTGCCGTAAGCCATGACCTGTGCAGGTGGTGACATACAAGGTATTTAAATACATCTGAATGCTGATCTAGCTACACCAAGCTAACCTTCAGTCATTTCATACATTTCTAGCAGATGAGCCTGTGGAGCTATCACTATTTCCCCCTGCTTGCTGTGTATCCTCTTCTCCAATAATAATAATCAAAACATAAATAAATAAAATTATAAATGTTAAAAAGAAGAACTAAAATGATACTGGGATATTCTCATAATGACTCTATACATAGTAAACCCCTTCATACCAGTACATAAATCAGCCTTTGGGGTTTGGACATGTCAGATAGTAAATACCCAAACAGGCAGTTGTTTGTACAGTAACCAATAAGAGGGAGGATTAACTTCTCATTACAGTCCATGGATGCTACTATGATCATCAGGTCTTGAAATAAATGTACTAGAGAAACTATAGTTAGAAGATGTGATCATTTCTTCTCTCTTTGGCTGACATGCCACAAATTAGCCCCACACCCTCCCAGAGTTTTCTGAGTTCACAATCTTTGTTTCTGAAATAAATGGTGCACACATATAGTTTATATATATATGTGGTCATATAGCATCATAGAGTACATTTCCTTTAAACAATTCACATTGTTTACTGCCACAATTTTCCACCACTAAACACAGATATTATAGCAGATAGCCTGGATATCTTCAAAGTCTTTAAAGCATACAATGGGTATCAATCATCAAATATTTTCTTACTTTTATTGACCCTGTTGTCCCAATACAGCATGGTTCACTTATATCACTCACCACCCCCTAGCACATCTATCAGACTAGCAATACGTACTGAAATACTCTCTTTCTCCAGCATCACACAGTGGTATATAACACATGGTCTGTCATCTGACTTCCTTGTCATTCATTTCTTTGACAAGAGTTATTGGTTTGGCTCCTTGTAGCTTAGGTTATTTACATAAAGCTAAAAACTGCCTCGTCTCATTTCTCTGGACAACAGGAAAGATGTGGACGCATCAGTCTTCTGACCTCAGCCCATGAATAACATGTATATTTTTTGCTGAGTGTGTTGTGTCCTGGCTATCTTCATCTCTTTCATCTGAAGAGGATATGGGGCTAGCCTGTGAGAGGATTTTCTCTTTTCACTATGTTTTATTCTTTCCAACAGATTTTCATTCCTTAAAGTGGACTCCACTTTAATTTCCAGCTCAGACATTTCAACAATTAGGTCCTACTCATATGATCACTTTCATTAATGACCCATCCTCTCACAGGATTTGATTGACAGGCTAGTGAATTCAATGGAAGGGCACTCACTAACTCTTACAGGTATTGAATTAGATCCAGAGATAGTTTCAGGCATCTCCATCTCTATTACAGTCTGTGGTAAAGAAGAGTTCTCTGCAGTAGGAATCTAAACCAAGTTAACTCCTGACTTCCTCTCTACATGCCTGGTTCTCTTGTTCAATTTTGGTGTCTCAAACAGCGTGTGCCAGCAGGGCACTTCATAAATGTGCGTATCTTCACTGATGTATTGTCTTTTGTAGACATTGTTCATGTCTACACATGCGCTTTAATGCACATTAGCCTATTTTAATGCGCATTAAAGTGCCACAAAAACCCTGTGCTCTTTAGCTAATGTGCATTAAAATAGGTTAATGCACATTTTTCAAGTACTTTGCAATGGAAGTACCAGATATAATGTGCATTACCTAAAGCACATTAATTGAACACACAGGCATGCCCAAATAGGTGATGAAACTAGTTCCACAACTTTCTTGAGCATCTCCCTATTCATTATTTGAATCATTGTTTATTTTTAGTAATATCCTAGATGCGCTAACTAGTTTACAAGCATTTCAGGACAATCCTTGCCTTGAATAGCTCATGGTCTAAATACAGAGAATAGGGAATAGAGGTGTTTATGGGAAAATGTGACCAAGTCTGTTGAGGCTGGAAGTATTGGCAGAGTAGAGGGGGAATAATGACATAGGGAAGGTATGTACAAATAAGAAGGGAAGAATTAAGTTATGAAGCACTCTCTCTGTAAGTGGCAGCAAGAAGTTTAAATGTGATTTGATACTGGATGGGAAATCAATGGGAATATTCAAACAAAAGTGTTGCTAGATGGTCAAAAAAGTAGGCAAAGAAGAGAACTTTACTTGCTGAGGTGCTTTTCAGTTGAGACTTCCCTTCTTATATCCTAGTTTGCATGACAAGTGCTACTGCTTACCATCCCTAACAGTAAAGCTATTTTTCAGGCACATCCCAGTTTTCCTGTTGTAGGAAAAATAGCCTGAGACTTTTGCAATTGGGATTAAGTAAGGACAAGGAAAGTGGCCAAATGCATTCTGGTGTTGTAAATGACTATACCACAGTTAGAGTTTTGGCCAAGTAATCCTGCCGAGAATTTGGGCTAGAACTTATGCATATGTTAAATGCCACTGCAGGCCAGTCAGTACTGTGGATTAGACATAATTAAGAAGAAAAACACAGCAACAGCAGAAACAGCTTATTGCCTCAGGTGCATTGAGAGGCCCCAGTGGAAACCAAATGCCATCAATCACTGAAGGTGGTTGTGCTGCAGAATCTGTTACTCATACACCTACTGTTTGTTATTGCTCCAATAAGTGGCATAACAGCCCTTGATAAGTATATATCGTAAATAGATCCATAATGTTTTGACATAACGTCCCCTAAAGCAAATTCATTTTTTTTTAACATAGCAGGATCTTTGGGCCTTATTTTGCTCTCAGTTATACCAGAGCAATATCTGAGTAATTTCATTCATGTCAATTGATTCTCCATTCCTCTTTGAACTGACTTTTTTCTACTTTTCTTTCAATTCCCTGATTTAGTTGTCTCTCTAAGAAAGACCCATGGAACCTAAAGGCTGAAAGAATTATTTAGTGAACTTCTTTCACTAAAACTGCAGTTCTAGCCTTGTACTTTAAAATTGCCTGTATAAACCTGGAAAAATTGATTTTTTTTCATTGTTTTTTACACCATAAAACATTTTTAATCATATTATCCTTTGTAACTTTATTGGCAAATATGTAATCTCTAGTCTGAGAATAACCTCAAAATGCTTTACAAAGGTATAGAAGTGTTTGCTCCAATGACTAGTTGGGAAATGGAGGTATGGAAACCTGCTTAAGTTCTGGCACTTGCATAAGGTATCAAATAAACGAACTGTTGCATAGACAACCACTGAAACTGCTAATTCAGTTTTTTTCATATATTTTGCATACATTTTTTTCATGAAAAGAAAAATGCCGCTGTGCTGAGACTGGGTACATCTACATGTGCAATTAATGCACATGAATAACTTGCAGAGCAGTTTGCTCAGCAGTAAACTACTCCCAGGTATAACATTTACACATGCACCTGGGTTAGCAGCAAATTGAGCTGGGGAGGAGCAGTTTACACCAGAGCTCTTCCTGTCCTGCTCTGCCCCACTGCAGCAGCTACGGAGAGCTCCAGTCTCTGGCTGCAACAGCCTGGGTGCCACATTCAGGCTGGCAAGGGTCACAGGCCTGGGCAATTGGTGTCTGCTTCGGGTGACAGAGAAGCTGGCTGAGCCATGAGGCTCCTGCAACTGCTGAGTCATGTGACTAGACAGCAGGCAAGCATGTGGCTCCCTGCTTGCTGGGCTGACCAGGTGCAATTTATACCATGGTCAGCATCTACACATGCATTGGCATGTGGTAAATAATTCTGCAGTAGGGTACTGCTTGTATTTACAAATACTACCCTGTTGTGGAGTTTGTTAGTTTCCTGTGGCTTAATAGACCTGTACTTGTAGATGTGAGGCATTTACTACAGAACTAATTAATCTACTCCATAGTTAACATCTTGTATAAACATGTCCACTGACAGCAAAGTGGCTACTATGTTGCTGCCAAAAATAATGTTTTTGCAGGCCACTGTAGACTCTCCAGTGAGAGGGAGGGATAGAAGAGAGAGGATTACCAAAAAACCCTTGACCTTTTTTGATTCAAAACCAATATTTCAATACCATTCCATTTCATGAAAAGATTGGATGGGTTTTGGTTTCATGCCAGCATGGAATGAAAACAAATTTCAAACTTTTGAAAGCCATTCATAACTTAAGGGCCTAAAACTAGTTGAAAGGAAAACCAAAACAATCCCTGACAATAGTAACTTGCATTAATTTCCATGGGAATTTTGCAGTCAAGATTCAGCAGCCATAATATAAGATACCTGCCTGGCATTTAGCCCACCCATTTAGCATGTTACGTCTCAACTGCTGTTGGAAAACTTGTCACTTCTATAGAGACTGACTAGTGAGCTCTTTCTCTGGTTGTGGTTCTGTGAAAGCATTAGAACAGGTCTGATTTTGTCTAGCTCATATCTCTGTTCTCTGACATTTAAAATGAGTACTGACCTCTCATAACTCCTCTTAGAGAATATCTTCTTCCCTCACTCGTCCTGTCTAAATGGGGTCACTGTTGAGGATCCTGGCTCTCCACCAACTTCAGTCATAAGTATCTTCTTCTTCCAGCTCTTTCTCTCTTATGTCCCTCTCCATAATATCTCTCCATTTCTTCATCAGACTTTCTCTTCCCCTTGTTCCTGGTAGTGCCATTCTGATCATTTATTTTCCCACATATTCATAGATTGATAGATGTAGGGTTGGAAGGGACCTAAGTAGATCTTCAAGTCTGACCCCCTGCCCTGGGCAGGAGAGAAGACTGGGCTCATATGACCCCAGCTAAGTAATTGTCAAGCTTTCTCTTAAAGACCCCCAAGGTAGGAGCCAGCACCACTTCCCTTGGAAGTTGGTTCCAGATCCTAACTGCCCTGACTGTGAAGTAATGTCTTCTAATGTCCAGCTGGAACCTACTCTCAAGCAACTTATGGCCGTTATTACTTGTTACTCCGGGAGGTGCTCGGTGAACAGGGTCTCTCCCATTCCCGTTGGTCTTCCCGGTAAGTTTATAGATGGCCACCAGGTCCCCTCTCAGCCTTCTCTAGTGAAGGCTGAACAGGTTCAGATCCTGTAGCCTCTCCTCACAGGGTCTTCCCTGCTGTTCCCAGAGTGATCGATGGGAAGCTGGGTGACAGCGACCACAAGCTGATCACCTTCACCGTCCACCGTAAAGCTGGCAAATCAGTCAGCAACACAGAAGTCCTTGACTTCAGGAAAGCCAACTTTGACAAGCTCAGGAGGCTTGTCAGTGAGGCCCTAGGGAACCAGGACTCCAGGGACAAGGGAGTTCAAGAAGAGTGATTGCTACTCAAGGGAGCGATCCTCAATGCACAAGCTAATTCTATTCCATCTCGGAGTAAAGGCAGCAAGAGGGCACAGCAGCCCCCCCGGCTCTCCAGAGATCTAGCAGATGACCTGAGGCTAAAAAGAAAGGCCTACAAAAGATGGAGGTTGGGATTCACCTCCAAGAAGGATTATTCTGCACTGGTCCGGTCCTGCGGGGAGCAAACCAGGAAAGCCAAGGCTACAACTGAACTCCAACTAGCTTCGAGCATCAAGGACAATAAAAAGTCCTTTTTCACATATGTGAGAGCTGGAGGAAAAGCAAGGGCAGCATTGGACCTCTGATGAACCAGATGGGGCAACTGACAACTGACACCCAGGAAAAAGCCAACCTATTAAATGGGTACTTTGTGTCAGTCTTTCATCAGTCCCATGGGATGCCCATGCCC
>NW_017728916.1:1168580-1169842 GCF_001723895.1 Crocodylus porosus
AAAAGCCTTCCATCTGGTATCCCATGATCACCTTTTGGCAAAACTGGCCAATTGTGGCCTTGGGTCCACCATGTTCTGCTGGCTGGGAAATTGGCTCTGTGGTCAGACCCAGAGGGTAGTAATTGATGGAAGACAATCATCATGGTGCCCTCTGACCAATGGGGTCCCCCAAGGCTCTGTCCTTGGACCCTGTGACAGGAGTACCTCTACTGTAGTCCATCTATCGGTGACTCTGCCCTCCTGTTATGGGCCAACCGCCTGCCTTCTCGCCTGCCACACCTTGATCTTGATTAATTAATGGATGTTAATTAGCAGGAGGCTGCGCATTTATTTACCCTGGGGCCAGGGGGCGCTATCTGTGGCTCCTTTTCCTCCCCTACACAGCAGCCCAAGCCTCGCAGATGATACTGACATGGTTTGATCTGGACCTTGTTGTAATTTGGCCCTCCCCTTGTCTTCCCTGGGCTTTCCACCACCCTGTCTCACTCTGTCTCATTCTGTGCCTTCCTGGTGCTCCACTGCCCCCTCTCTCTGGGGATTCTCACTGGCCCCTCTCTCTGGGGCTTCTCATTGGCTCCCCCTCACTCTGGGGCTTCTTGCTGCCCTCCTCGCTCTGGGGCTTCTTGCTGACCCCTCGCTTTGGGGCTGGGGTCAGTGCACCCCAAAATGCTGTGCCGTCTCTGGCGCCACAGTCCCCATGCCACCAGGGATCCCCTATGAGGCCTCCTCCAGCCCCTAATAGGCTCATCCAAACCACCGGTCATAAACAGTAAACAGAAAACTCAAGCCCCTGGGCTACAACATAAAATCTAAGCTGTCTGGCTAAACATCATTCAATCCCTACCAGGGAATTCTCCACCCTGTAACAGCAAACAGGAGTTACTCATGCCGTCAGGCTTCTCCACTCTGCTTGCTCCAGCAGAGCTCCTTATCCCTTGCCTGCTAGCGGAGAACTGCCCTCCTGGCCTCAGCCCTGAGGTTTATATTTGCCAGTCAGCTGACTCCCCAGCGGTTACCCTAGCAACCCACACCTGTGCCTCTGCTCTGAGAGTAGCAGGCACCTTAGTGTCCTGCTACAGACCCATATTGTTCAACATCTTCATTAATGATGTGGACATTGGAATCAGAAGCGGACTGGCCAAGTTCTCTGATGACACCAAACTTTGGGGCTAAGCATCCACACCAGAAGACAGGCAGGTGATCCAGGCTGACCTGGACAGGCTCAGCAAATGGGCGCATGAGAACCTGATGGTGTTTAACAC
>NW_017728916.1:1170624-1195326 GCF_001723895.1 Crocodylus porosus
TTCCTGCCCTTTGGGTGGGGGCTGGACTCAATAATCTTCCAAGGTCCCTTCCAGCCCTAATGTCTATGAAATCTATAAAATCTATGAAATCATGTGAGTGGCCCTCCTCTGGACCCTCTCCCTGTTGTCCACATCCCTTTTGAAGTGCGGCGCCCAGAACTGGATGCAGTACTCCAACTGTGGCCTGACCAGTGTCACATAAAGAGGGAGGATCACCTCCTTGGACCTGCTTGTGGTGCATCTATGGATGCATGACAAGGTACGGTTTGCCTTAGCAAACGCGTCCTCACATTGGCGGCCCATGTTCATTTTGGAATTGATAATAACTCCAAGACCTCTTTCTGCCACTGTGCTTTTCAGTAGGGAGTTCCCCAGCCTATAGGTATGCTGCTGGTTTTTACTGCCCAAGTGCAGTACCCTGCACTTGTCAGTATTGAATCCCATCCTATTCTCATTCACGCACCCCTGTAACCTGTCCAGGTACAGCTGTATCCTGTCCCTTCCTTCTAGCATGCCCACCTCACCCAAAATCTTGGTGTCATCAGTGAATTTGAACAGGGTGCTTTTCACCCCCTCATCCAAGTTGCTAATAAAGAAATTGAACAGTGCAGGCCCCAGGACCGAGCCCTGGGGACCCCACTGCCCACATCCCTCCAGGTCAAATATGACCTGTCGGCCACCACTCTCTGGGTGCGGCCCCTCAGCCAATTTGTGACTCATCTGACTGTGTAGGTATCAGTTCCACAGTCACTTAGCTTTTTAATGAGACTGGGGTGGGAGACAGTGACAAAGGCCTTCCTAAAGTCCAGAAAGACTACATGCACTGCGACACCTGCATCCAAGGATTTTGTGACCTGATTATAGAAGGCAATCAAGTTGGTCTGACAGGACCTGCCTCTAATGAACCCATGCTGGTTGCCCCTGAGCATCGTCCCCTTTGCTGGTCCTTCCCAGATGTGCTCCTGGATAACCTTCTCAAAGAGCTTCCCCAGGATCGAAGTAAGGCTAACAGGTCTATAATTGCCCGGGTCCCCCCTCCTCCCTTTTTTGAAAATGGGGACCACATTGGCCTTTTTCCAGTTGTCTGGCACCAGGCCAGAGCACCACAAGTGCTTGTAAAGCCATGACAGGGGTCCCGCGATAACTCTTGCCAATTCCCTCAGCATCCTGGGGTGCAAAGCATCTGGACCTGCTGATTTGAACACGGCCCGCCCTACCAGACGCTCCCTAACTCAGTCCTCCCTGACCCTAGGCATGACAGAATCTCTCCTGAGTCTGTCCTGAATCTCAGTGGGGGAGTCCCGGTCCCTGCACAAAAAAATGGAGGCAAAGAAATTGTTAAAAAGGTATGCTTTTTCCTCAGGTGCAACCACCAGATTGCCAAGTGTATCCCACAGGTGCCCCACGGTACCCGGTGCTTTCTTTATACTCCCTATGTATTTAAAAAAGGGCTTTTTGTTGTCCTTGATGCTAGCCCTAGTTCCATATCTGCCTTAGCAGATATTCTGCCGGACTTGTTTATATATGCCCATAACATGCCAGTCTTCTCTCTTGTACTTTCTTAGATGCCTCCACTACCTTCACCGATACTCTGATGTACGTATTCCTCACTTCATTCATCTTCATCACTGTACACATTCATTGGCACACTCTCATCTCTGTTATGTGCAGTCTCCTTTCTTGAGTTTACTTCAGGAACCATGTCTATGCTGCATACAATACCGCTGGATACACACATCTTATGGACCTTCCCTGAAGCTTCACTGATACTCTCCTGTTGCATAATATTCCTGTTGCTAATTTCCAGTTTGTCTACTCTGATGTTATTTGATGGTTCAACTCTTCATCTAACTCTGCATTCCTCTGAATGTTTGACCCAAATACTTGAACGTGTCAACTTTTCGAACGTATTTCTTATTGATTATTACATTCCAACACCAAGTACCTCAGAGAAATCACAGTGCATATATTCCATTTTGGATCGACTAATCTGCATGCCTTTTCCCTCCAGCACTTCTATCCATTGGTCCAATCCAGTTTGCATGTCCTCTAAATGCTCAGCACAAATGCCCATGTCATCCACAAACACCATATTGCAGAGTAGTCTCTTTCTTATTAGTTCAGTAAACACATCTCTCACAGAATATGTGAAATATATACGAAGTTGGGACATTTAATACAATAGAGAAAATTATGCTATACACATTCATTTTGCTGAAAGGGTCTCCTGGAGGCATGAAAGATTGATATGCTCCAGTTGGACAGTTTTACTCAAGCTGGTTCAATACCAAAAGCAGGAAAAAAGCCAAAATGAACAAATGAAAAACCAGCTACGTGCTTTGCTGCTACAGAGTTAGCATTTATTCCCTCCTAATCAACTATCATCCTTTGTGCTGCCATGAATGTCTATAGCCTTGCCACTGATCTCACAATGCTTTGTGTTAGAATCTTTTGTAGATTTAGTCTGACCTAAGGTATGAGCACTAAGCCATGTCGCCTTAAATGCTATGGAAAGCATCAGAGGGTCCCCTTGGTCCACATTCACACAGGTGAAGGGAGGTGTATTGCCCTGGTACAGCATAAGGGCTTGCAGAGGCAACAGCTGGATGAACTGTATTGGCCACGACAGTGGGAGGTACTCTGTGTCTAAAACCCAACCAAGTCCTCATATTAAGTCTTGTTTGATGATAACACACAGCTCCCACTAAGTAAAGGGCACAATTGGATTTACTGCACGACAGCTACCTAATACATTTCCAAACACAGTTTAGGCAATAAAGGATGCCTCTACATGAGACATCTACTGTGCAGATGACTAATTAGCTGTGCAGTAAATATTGCGTGCCTACATGTATGCCCCTATTAGGTTGGAGTAAACTAACTAACTCTGAAGCAGAATAGTATTTGTAAATACAAATACTATCCTGCTGCAGAGTAAAAAAACTCCATAGCAGTGCATGTACAGACACTGCCCCGGCTGGCTGGGGCACAAAGGTGCTTCAGTGCAGGGGTGCCTGCCAGTTAGCCCCCACAATGAAGCCCCGGGCATGTGTTTACACATTTGCCCAGGATCCCAGCTTCCTGAGCCAAGTTAGAGCAGCCCTAAGCTGGCATGTTGAGCTGCCAGCCAGGGCTGCTCCAACCCAGCTCAACATGCTGGGATCCTGGGCACATGTGTAAACACGTGCCCAGAAGCAATAAAATCTGGTGCAATAAACACTGGAGTTTATTGCAGCACATCAATCTGTACATGTAGATATGGCCAAAGTGTTTGTTTGACAAGATTATTCTGTGTAAAGATAATGGAAAACATTTGTGTTATGTCACTTAGAATGGGTGCGTGTACACAAGATGCTTACTTACGCAGTAGCCTAATAACACCACACAGTAGTATGCTGGTCAAAAACCATGCTAATAAGCTACTGCACAGTGTAATTAGGCTACTGCATGGTAAGCATCATAAAAATAAACCTTGTGCTGGCGCTACTGCACATTAGTGCAAATCACTCCGCATTGAATTAGTATTTAGTTAACAAAGTACTAACCTGAATACACAGTAACTAGGGTGCATTAATGAATGTGTAGATGCGTCCACTAACACCTAAACACATTGTCCAGAACAAGACCCCATTGGGCTAGGCGCAGTGCAAACACAAAGTGGAGACAGTTCCTGTTCTGATGAGTTTATGGTCTAAAGGATTAGAAAAGAAAACATTTTCCTTGTGTCACAAAGTAACTCAGCAACACAGCCAGGACTAGCACCCTGCTCATTTGAACACCAATCTGTTCTATACATCCTAGGGCATTGGCTTGCAATAGGAGCATTCTTCCATTTTGACAGCCCACCAGAGGAAGGCACGGTGGGCCTGGGTTTAATACCTCACATAAAGCAGCAGCATTTGGAAGAATGTTAACCTAACTGCCTTTCAGGCCGTCACTGCAGTGTCACCTTCCTCATACCACCTAATCCATGCACCTAAATCCCAACTCTCAGTGCTATCTGCTGTTCCATCTGTGTGGTCCTTCCCCCAGGCTCCACTGGTATCCAGCAGGCTCACAGCTACAGCATGAGGGAAGGCACTACAAAACAGTAGTAATTGTGATGCCAGTCTCAAGGCTCATCCTCAGGGGTTACTTTCCATGCTATGCCCATGCTTGGTGACAGAGACAGATATCTGTTGGCTTTGTTTCTCATCCAGATTTCTTTCTTCATGCGTGACTCGGAGTAGGAGTTGAAAAAAGTTCCAGCCCTTCAAAACCCAAAGCCTATCTTCCCCTGCTGGTTGTAAGTATGGACGCTCCTTCACATTTATTGGGACCAACTGCTGTGTCACATGGAATGAATAATTACCTGACCTGGAGGATGCTTTCCAAGCTGGATACCATGTGTGAGAGAAAAAACTACCATAGTTAGTTATCCAGCATCTGCGTATTTCATTTTCTAGCTCTTATTTATAGTTGCATTATTGTTTGGTGGCCTTTTGTCTTTTTTTTTTTTTTTTGGCAATGACAGTGACTTTTCTTCTGTAATAGAAGCCAGAAGCTGTGTCCATGGGAGTATTCCAGGTCATTTTCATAGTACACTGGTCACAAACAATGGGCAGGCTGCCCGCCAGCAGTTCCCTAACTGCCTGCTGTGGGGCAGATAGCTCCAGTGTTACCATACACAGTGGGACCCTAATAACATAGACATTTTTAAAAACCATGAGTAGAATTGAGTAGAATCCATGAGTATAACAAAGGAACAATAGGTCAAGACTGAAGTGCCTTGGTGAATGTCCATATCAAAAACAGGCCATGTGTCCACTCATCATCCCATGCTCAACTGCATTTGGAATTTCAAAATAAAAAGCTTCTGTGAGCCCTCGGCAACCAGAATTCCTCTGAAATGTACCACCCTTTTGTCTAAGTACGTAGGGTTTGCCTCTTCCAGGACTCTTTTTCCTATATGAAGACAGAGGCAAGCCAGATTTATTTATTCCTCCTGCCTCCAATCTAACCTCTTGATCAAATATTCCAGCAGTTCAGACAACCTTTGTATATAAACTGGCTAGTCTGGTTACAGTCTTCAATTTTCATGAGTTCTTTGTCTTTCCCAGAGTATGAGATGCACCCTGGCACAACTTCAGACCCAGAAAACCCCTATAACATGAGAAATCAGCCATCTCCAGTAACTTTGAGCCCAGTACTCCTAGTGTAAGAGATGAGACATTCCTAGCCAGGTATCCTTCCCCCATTCACTATTGCCATTGCAGGAAATGAAGAAACAAAGGATGCAAGCACAGAATGTTTCAGGTTGCACAGACTTCTTGGATGGGGAAAAAGAACATGGGGAAAAATAGGGCTGTTAGACCTTGAGCATTTGGGATCCAGGTAAGGGTGAGAATCTGATTTGGAATTTATTTCCGGGACAGTGGAAGTGGCTGGGCTGGAGTGAAAGAACAGGGAAATTCAGCAGGTTATGATGAGCTCTGGATCAGTATTTAAATGATCAGGTCTCACAGTGCCCAGTCTTTTTAAGGTTTGTTCAGTGCACTTGCATGCTGTAATCTGAAAATCTGAGCAGGTGGGATTGGTCCCATGAGCTGCTGAATAGTCACAGCTCCCATGGAAATCCCACACCACAGAAAACATCTAGCACCCCACAGCTTGCAGGACTGGGCTGTACGTTAGCAAAAGCCACTACTGCCTCTAAATTAGAGACTAGCCATGTACAGCACAGATAGGTTTGCCACTGGGAAATAAGAGGTTGAGTTTGATGAACCAAATCATAAAAACTTGACCTGAGACCCTGGTTGCAAAGCTATATGAGCCTTTCTGAGGGAACCTGGAGGGAGGTGTCCTTTTGTAGCCTGCTTGCATAGTTCTGTGCCCCACTATCATAAGAAAAAACAATGGATGAATCTATCATTTCATTCATTACGGTCAGTTTTGCCCTTGACTCTGTTGATCTTTCCAAGGCAAATATCAAATAAAACAGTTTTGGCCTTTCAGCTGTGGTGAAAGCATACTTCCACAGATTTATGACTTTAGTACTTAATTAAATTTTTCTTTTGTAGCTGTTCACTCACATGAAACATACTTGGCTTCAAGAGAAGTTTGGAACAAGATGATAAATACAACATTGCTTTCCTCTTGGTTGGTACTACCTTCTGGCCTAGACAGAGATCATTCACTTTTGCCTGGAAAATAGGAAGCCAGGTTTTGAATGGCTACAGGTAAGATCGTGAAGTTTGTGGGAACTGGATGCTTCAGTGGGTTAGTGATGGTATATTGTGCCTTTTACCTCAGTTGGTAGTGAACAGGGAGAGGAAATTACCATCAATAATAGTCTAAATGACCTAAACCCCAGTCCAGCAGGTGTCTGCACTATAAGAAACTCTGGGACTCATTGGCTGCATATTTGGTGATCTCAAAAGAAAGCAAGAATTGTAGGGGCGTCTTGCGACTTAATTCACCCCAAACCAGGCCTTTCAGGTAAGGGGAAAAGCATAAGAGGAAGACAGTTCAGACGAAATTTGTATAGCTGCTGCCCATCATGCATCTGCTCTGGAAATAAACTGAGGGCTGTTGGCCTGGCACATTTTACCAGACTGCACTACAAATAAAGTCCAGAGCCAAACGAATGACATGTGAAACACAGGGAAACTGCTCCTTTGAGCATGAAATTGGGGCAATAAAAGGAAGGAACACAGCCTCCTGTCTCTTGTCATTTAATCGAGCAACAAAATCCAGGGCAGACTTAAAGCAAACTAACCAGAAAAAATGGAGAAGGAAGGAGAAGATGTTACAGCTCAGATCCAAGACACTCCCCCCTCATAAGGGCTTTACTGCATCATTTTGGCTTTATATAAAGAAGAATTTCAAAATATTCATAATCTGGAGAATATTTTTGTAAAGGAATTGTCATAAGGACAAGTCTCCTCCCATTCATGATTCTGGGCACCAGTTCTTCTCTAACTGGAAATCTCATGACATTCCTGTAGCCATTGCAAGCAATTGTTTACATGGGGAAGGAGTAGGAGGGAAATACTGATCAAAGCTCGATGAATATCAAGAAAATGGTATTATTATGAAAGAAAAATTACATTTTTGAAATCTTTTCCATTTCACAAAGTTCCATTGTATTTTTTCCAGAAATTTAATCAGAATTTTTACTGAATGTTGTTCTCATCATATTATTATTGAAATGGTTAGAGGGTCAAAAACCACATATTCTCATTGCGAAACAGGTACTGAGGAACTAAAAAAAGCAATCTTGATTTCAATATATGGGTTCCAAGGCAGTTTGGCAGAATCAGTAAAATTATGAAACAACAAAACTGCAGAATATTTTAATAATTCAATAAGGTTGACATTTATTGTGGACAGTGCGGGTTCTGAAAAAGACCATTTTCCCATTAAAAAACAAATCTTGTGTGAAAAATATTGGCCATCTGTCATCCTAAATATCTCTCCAGCTGTTTTTATTCTCATATTACAGTTGGAAGTAGGGAGACAAAATACCACAGTGTAATCAGGCACTTCTTTGCATCATAACAATGCTCTTCTGCTGTGCAACGTTGGCTATGGCATGTTTTACAAAGTTTCACTGTTGCTGCTATTTTATGACCTAATCCCATATTTATGTGTTCTTATATTTTCTTCAGATTATTTGAATCTCTCCTCCAACACAACTGCTTCCCTTGTAGGGCTAAGTTGCTTGCTGCTGGTATCACAGAACCTACTCTGAGGCACCTCTTTAATGGCTTGATCATAAGCCAGTTTAATTTTCACGGTACAAGCAGTTTAGTGTGGTGTTTTCATGTTGCTGAGGCCACACATTCAATTTCCAGGCTGCTAAAACAGTGTATGTAGAACTGTCTTTAGGGACCTTGACATCTGAATTTGCCATGCACACTTCTTGCAGCATATGAAAATAATCAACAATAACAGATATATTGACAATATTTTGAAGTTGCTTTATTACTTTGGGGAAACAGGATGCAAACAAAATAAAGAAGAAAAACAAAACTATAGCCAAAATTAATATAGGAAGGATCAAATTGATCCTAAGGCCTCATCCACATCTATATGAAGATGAGACCTAGTAGCATCTCCTGCAGAGCGTGAATTAGATGCTCATTTCAGAGGGCTAAACTAGGCTCTTCATGACATAGTCTGTGGAACTAGCCTTTATTATGGATCTAAATATCTTTCTATCATGTGACAGGTAAGATAGTGTATTTGGTACGTCCCCTCTTACTTCCGGTTCCGATCTTTGTGTTTCTTCTACCAAAGGTTAGCAGCAAAAGTCAGATTCAGGAACCAAAGGGTGCCTAGATTTTTTAAATTAACAAGCAGCAATATCCTTCCCAGATAGCGGTGGTTGTCTTTTGCCATTTCTGCACTGCCTTTCATTGCATCATTGCTCTGACTGTCCTGTAATTCTTAAGGCACTTTCAATTAACGCAGATATTGTGAGCCCTACTTATAAAGCACAGTAGGGTCAGTCTGCATTAGATTTCATTCAATTCTGTTGTAGCCTCTTGCAAATTCATTGAAAAGCTACTCATCATTTCTGGCTACATCTGATTTATGTTCTCAAGTTTCACCACCCAATCCAACTATAGCAGTTTTGACTCTGTCTGTGAATTCAGTTTCAGTAGCATGTGTGACCCTTCAGCTAAATCTGCCCTGGCAGGAATTCACTCTTCATTACTGACTGGAGCTCTAGAGTCTTCATTCATGTGTGTCCAGGTCTACTGCCAATCCACTGAAGATCAAGATTTAATTTAATGTGATTCTTCACTCATGCATAGTCCTGTTTAATCAAACACAAAGCACAACAACATTGTTATGCTCCAATGTGGTGCCTATCTTCAAAAATGGGAGGAAAGTGGATCCAGATAACTATACGCCCATCAGCCTGACTTCTATCCCGGGGACGGTCTTAGAAAAGTTTATTAAAGAGGCCATCCTTAATGGACTGACAGATGCCAATATCCTGAGGGACAGCCAACACGAGTTTGTTGCAGGTAGGTCTTGCTTGACCAATCGCATTACTTTCTACGACCAGGTCACCTATCACCCAGAAAAGGGAGAAGAGATTGATGTCATATATCTTGACTTCAAAAAAGCCTTCAGTCTGGTATCCCATGATCACCTCTTGGTGAAACTGGCCAATTGTGGCCTTGGGTCCACCATGATCCGCTGGTGGGAGAACTGGCTCCGTGGTCGGACCCAGAGGGTGGTAATTGATGGAAGTCAGTCATCATGGTGCCCTGTGACCAGTGGGGTCCCCTAAGGCTCTGTCCTTGGACCCATATTGTTCAACAACTTTATTAATGATGTGGACATTGGAATCAGAAGCGGACTGGCCAAGTTCACCGATGACATCAAACTTTGGGGCAAAGCATCCACACCAGAAGACAGGAGAGCAATCCAAGCTGACCTGGACAGGTTCAGCAAATGGGCGGATGAGAACCTGATGGTGTTTTAACACTGAAAAATGCAAGGTTCTCCACCTTGGGAGGAAAAACCTGCAGCATCTTTATAGGCCTGACAGTGCTACGCTGGCTAGCACTATGAAAGAAAGAGACTTTGGGTCATCATTGACCACAAGATGAACATGAGCCTACAATGTGATGCTGTGGCTAGTAAAGCGGCCAAAACACTGGCTTGCATCCATGGATGCTTCTCAAGCAAATCCCAGGACATCATTCTCCCCTTGTACTCGGCCTTGGAGTACTGCATCCAGTTTTGGGCCCCAAAATTCAAAAAGGATGTGGAGAAGCTTGAGAGAGTCCAGAGGAGAGCCACGCGCATGATCAGAGGTCAGGAAAACAGACCTTACAACAACAGGCTGAGAGCCATGGGGCTCTTTAGCCTGGAAAAGCGCAGGCTCAGGGGTGATCTGATGGCCACCTATAAGTTTATCAGGGGTGACCACCAGGATCTGGGGGAATGTTTGTTCACCGGAGCGCCCCAAGGGATGACAAGGTTGAACAGTTATAAACTACTGCAAGACCATTTCAGGCTGGACATAAGAAAGAATTTCTTTACTGTCCAAGCCCCCAAGGTGTGGAACAGCCTGCCATCGGAGGTGGTTCAAGCACCTACATTGAACACCTTCAAGAGCAAATTGGATGGTTATCTTGCTGGGATCCTATGACCCCAGCTGACTTCTTGCCCCTTGGGTTGGGGGCTGGACTCAATCTTCTGAGGTCTCTTCCAGTCCTAATGTCTATGAAATCTATGAAATCTTACCCAAGCCTTGAAGGAATTTTAACCAAATTTGCCCCTCTGGGAGGACAGGCAAAAAACACTCTTGACCAGATCTGCTCCTTTTCCTTATCAAGCCTCTTCTTATGGTTCACCAGGAGAACTAGGGGGGTTTATGAAAAATAAAAACACAGTAATTTGAAATCAACAAAGCACATCAAAAGCTCACAGTTTCCAAAGGAATACAACACATAAAAAGGTAGATCTAATTTCAAGCTGACTAAACTTGTCTATGCCTCAGCTATGCATAAATGATGTTTATTTCCCCCAGAGACTCTACTAGATTTTGCTGTGTCTTGTTATGTGGCAATAACCATGAACAGTACACAACTTTAACATCATTTTCCCCGCTATTATTATTTCTGTTTCCCATAATCCCATCTGATGCATAAACATCACCGGTAATAGTCATATCAGAGAAGATACCAAAGCATAGAGCTAGCATCTTTAGCATCAAAATACTCAACGTAGACAAAACAAGCCATTTGTACCATGCACTTATCACCATCACAGCTGGAAAGGCCAATCTGGTAGAATCTCATCCCTTAAGAGCCAGTTTAAGGTTATCCCCTTCTTTGTATTCTAGAGTGCTTTTTACTGGCAAATTTTAAGTATTCTGAGTGATAGGTTCTCCATCAGATTATTTCAGTCTAATTATATACTCAGGATAGTTTCTTTCATATTCAGCCCATTCCTTTTTTACATGTTTTGTTCATCAGGATGTGGCCAGGGTAATTAAAGTAACAAATAATATTTGACACAAGTTAGTGACATGTTTTCTTTTAAGGGGGAAAGAGGGAAAATAGAAAACAGCTCAGCCAGACATGCACCAAAGAATTACACGCTAATTAGGTCCCAGAATAAAACAGTTTGTTCGTATTAGCATTTGACATGGAATATTGTTTCAATAGCACAATGATTTGCCTTTAAGCTTCTATGCTTTCTTTTCTTGTTCTCCTCTCTAATCCTTAATAATCATGATTGTCATTAGCATTTACATAAGGTTTATATTTTCAAGTTGTAATGAGATGTGGCTACATAACTACAGGTTCTATGGTTAATATTGAAGATTAAATGCATGACTTGTAGCACCAAAACACAGGCTTGCACAGCTACAGGACAGCTCTGTTTCTTGTGAATAAGTGGTGGGCCATCATAGTGGCTGAAACCAGATTCTAGAGGAAAACACATCCCAAATCTAATGGGCTTTATCCAGGATGCCACTTATGCACCTTAAGCACACAAGCTGTCCCTTTTTTTATAACACAAGAACAAAAAGAACGCTCAATGAAATGCAAAAGATTCAACTTCACAAGCAAGTAAAGGGATTATTTTGTTACTGTCCGTGTAAGAGACCATGGAACTTGTCAGGCAAGGATACCAATAAAGTTATCAATCTAGCAGAGGAACTAGATGATTCCATTGATAGCACAAATATCAGGAGGCATCATAGATAATGTTCAAAGAAGGTTTCTGGAATGGTGTACCTGCCTGGCTGCATGTAGCTGTTTTTGCATGGTTTGGGATCAGATGTTCTTACCCTCACTGCTCGCACATCACCTCCCTGGGGAAGCTCCTGATACTTTCCTGCCATGTCTAGATGTTGTGTTCAAGAGTGGTAGGTTCCCTAAGAGATTGGACTCACTGGGAGATGTTGTCAGCAGATATTCCCCAACACCCCTTCCATGCACCAACCAGTTAGGTTGTCACTCCCAAGACCAAGATTGGGGTCGTGCCACTAGGTCTGGCACCCGCAGGATGACTAACACCCAGTCAAATCTAAGTGCGGCATCTGTATTGCCAGTCATTTACTGAACAAAGGTCCTTTGTTTCTGGACCTGTTAATGAGGGCCTGGGCCTTTAGTCTTGTCCCTGTCTTGGTATCCTGTGTCTATGGGCACTGGACAGCCTTATTGGCTTTCAAAGTCCTTGCCTGGAGTCCCCAAGGGCCCCTAGTTCCCCAGCCCTACGCATGGATTGTGTGGGCGTTCCTGGCCCTAGGGGCAACCAAAATGTAGAAGAGAAAAAATAAATCAAAGCATCAGAGAGGTATGGGTTCACCTCCCTATTCATGTGCTGCAGCATTCCATCCCCCGGTGTCTGTCCTCATCCTGGTGCTGAGTGCTGATTGGTTGTGAGGTGTACCCCTCTTCGGGACTCTGTCCAGGGTCTCTCTGTGGCAGTGTCTCTGGTGTAGGTACCAGAGGGAGCACACAGCTGCCTCCTGGCTGTCGCTCCCTGATGTTCTCCCTGCTGCTGGCTTTTATTGGAGCTGGCTGCCATCTTTTGATTATGTCATCACCGTGTGCTGGTTCCAGCCCCACAGAAAAGTGGCTGATGAACCACACAGGTGGTTTGTTCAGCTGCATTATGTTCCCAGCTCTCAAGGTGAATATTTTGCCATTATGGGAGGTTTGGGGGTTGTTTCCCCAGGGCTGCAGGTTTTTCCCACCATGGTTCCAGCCCCAGAGGAAGGGTTTCCACCCCTTTTCCTTTGTTACCCTGGGACACATCCCTCCCCCCCTCCCTTAAGTTGCCTTGGGTGTGTTTGTAGTATACGCAAGGTTCCTACTGCAGATGTCTCATTCTTCTTTGGATCGCCTTCTATCCCTGGAAGCTGAGTCCCACTCCCATACCTAGATAGGAAATCCACCACTATGTTAGTTTTCCCCAGATGGTGTATTATCTGAAACTTAAAGGGCTGTAGAGCCAGAGCCCATCTCGTTATGCTGGCATTATCCATCTTGTCCCAGCTCAACCATTGGAGGGGGGTGTGGTCAGTGACCAATTTAAATTCTCATCCCATAATGGAAGTGCTTTATGGCATAGCAGATGGCCAGGCACTCTCCCTTTATGGTGGCATACCATGTTTCTGCTGGGAGCAGTTTGTGGCTGGCATATGACACTGGTCTTTCAATGCCTGCATCATCTTGGGTTAGCACTGCCCCGATCACTGACTCCAACACACCAGTCTGTAAAATAAAAGGTTTGTGAAAGTCCAGCATGTGGATTAGTAGGTCTTGGCACAGAGCCCCCTTAAGAAGATTGAAATTGTGGGTCATCTCAGTGGTCCACCTGATAGGTTCCAACCATTGGCCCTTTAGTGCTTCCAATTAGCAAGGCTGCTAATTCCGAGAAGTGGGGCACAAAGCAGTGGTAATAGTTGGTCAGGCCTGGGAAGGATTGGAGTTGCCTGCAATTCTGTGGTGTCTGAAACATCTTCATGGTCTCCACCTTGTCCGCCAAAGGTCTGATTATGCTGTGGCCCACAAGGAATCCCAAGTATTTTGTCTCCTTTTTGGCGAGTGTGCATTTCTGGGGTTTGGGCCGTCATCCCCGCTTTTCTTAACTCCATCAACACAGTTCGCAATGCCTGCTTATGTTGGTCCCAGGTTTGAGTGAAAATGATGATGTCATTGATATAGGCTGCCACCTCTCAGACATGAGGGGCCAATATCCAGTCCATGATGTGTTTAAAGTTAGCAGCACCTCCATGGAACCTGAAGGGCATCCACATAAACTCAGAGGCCCCAGGGAGTCCCAAACATGGTCTTGGTGTGGGCCTGATGGGCCACTGGTATTTGCCAATACCCCTTTGATAGGTCAAGCATGGTGATGTAGTGGGATTTTCCAATACACTCCACCAGCTCTGCCGTGTGGGGCATTGGGAAGGTATTGAAGATACCATCTTTCCAAGTTGTAATCTTGCTTTTATAAATATGTAAGGTAGGCTTGAAAGCCATCCTCATGTGGGGTATTGGTATATAAACTGGTAACATCCATGGTGGCTAGGAAGGAATTGCTGGGAAGGTGCTCTATGTTTTTAAGTTTTCATAGAAAGTCTGTTGTGTCTTGGACAAAAGACTTACTCTTTGGGCGAGAAGAGGTTTTAGGATAGATTCAATTAAGCCTGATATTTCCTCAGGGTTTCATGGCTGGATATGATAGGTGTGCCTGGGTTTCCTAATCTATGGATTTTAGGGAGCATGTAAAAAGTTCTTCGATTTGGGGATCAAACTTTTATCATTTTTCTTGTAGTTCAGATGGAAATAATGTGATGGTAGTTTTGAGCTTTAAGGTGAAAGGGGTACTTGGATCTTCCTCTAGTTTTTTGTAGTAGGTGGTATCAGAGAGTTCCCTGTTGCCTTCTTTTATGTAGTCTTCATGGTTAAGGATAACTATAGCTCCTTCTTTATTTGCTGGTTATATTACTATTTGGTGGTTGGATCTTAGAGATTTTATGGCCCTTCTCTCTGAGGGAGAGATTGTTATGGTGGCATTTGTTGTTACTTCATTGTTTATTCTTTCCTTGAAGCAGTCAATATAGCAGTCAAGGTTTGAATTTTATCCACCGTGAGGTGTCCAATCTGATGGGGTTTTTTGGATTTTTTGGTGTTAATCTTTTCCTTGATGTTGTCACAGGATGAAGTGTTGTTGAAACTGGATTCATTTTGGTTGTGGAAATATTCCTTGAAACAGAGGCATCAGAAAACTTCTTCTAATTCTCCACATTGTAGTGTCTTATTAGGGTATTTTTCTGGACAGAAATTAAAGCCTTTAGAGAGGACAGATTTCTCAGCTTTGATAAGTGTGTGCATGGAGAGATTGATGATATTTGAGGGTTGACTGGTTCTTTCAGGTTCATCAGGTATGAGGTTGGAATGATGTGGCGTATTGGTGTTGTTTCTCTGGTGGTTGT
The DNA here is from genome assembly GCF_001723895.1 of Crocodylus porosus. Lineage (NCBI taxonomy): Eukaryota > Metazoa > Chordata > Crocodylia > Crocodylidae > Crocodylus > Crocodylus porosus. The sequence goes on from NW_017728916.1 coordinate 1,185,587, forward strand.
TCAGTGGCTAGGAAAGTTGTTTCTGTAGTAATTGGTTTTATTTCTTCTTTTTATGTAGGATGGCTGTTGTAAAAATTCTTTGGTAGACATTTTAGAGAACTTCTGGATACTTTTCACAACCAAATCTTAGAGAGATTCACCCATAATGAGATATCATCATCTCCTCTTGTAAATGCCTGTATTTATATGTTGAATGTGAAGATTCAGGAAGTAAACAGTAGATTATAATCAACTTAAGACCTCTAGCAGCAAAAGTTTGCTAAACCCATGGAGGCTAACAGGCCATTTGTCTTCCCCAGCCAGCAGGCAGATCTGATATGATATGCATAAAAGCAGGTCTGACATGTTCCATACAGTTAAGGAAAGTGCCAAAAAGCACATATACACCGCACAAACTGGAACATTGTATTATGTTGCTCCCATCCATTGACATTAATACCCCACTCTGCCATTTCAATCAGACACATAGGATCACCATGTTAAGGTGACCCAACTGTTTTCAGTTCACCCTAGGAGACAGGTGCAGGGAAAGGGGCGCAATCTGATAGTAACAAAATGGTCTTGAGATTCAGCTGATGAAAGGAAAGACCAGACATTCGTCTCCAAAAAACTGTCACTCTGGTCCTCAGGAGGATTTTGTAATGCTCACGGTATCTCTGCTGGTAATCAGCAGGTTGTTGAGCAAAGGAGAAGCCTCCAAAGATGTGTGTCTCCCTCTGTCCTATAAGAATTTTCTGACAGCTAGTTAACTAACCCAGCAACTAAACCCAGAGGTGGACTATTGCCACTAGTAAAAGGGATGAACAGACTTCCCACAGCACTCTGAATGACTCCGTCTCACTGAAACCTATAAGGATGTGCCAAAGTGGATCTAACAAGAGCATGTAATGTAACACATCCTGTGAAAGCAATAGGAGACACAGCAGTTCATTCTCTTCCCTTCAGGGGGTGGATGAATACCAGTGACACCCACAGCAAGAGACTTTGATGACAGCGTTGTGATGGAAAAGAGTAAAAATAAACAATATGGAAATATAAGCTAAAATGCATAACAAGATGCGTGTGAGAGTAAGAATAGCATCAGTGATGACTCTAGCAAGAATAAAAATGTCATGGGCTCCCCATCCTTATGCATCAGGGAATCAGCTATCACAGGCTGGTGGTGAGGAAGAGTGGTGCCTCCTTTGAACAGTACTGAAAAATTGCACAGGCTTTTTTTTTCTTAAAAGAAGCCTTTGCTGGGAGTTATGCAACTTTTTGGTGACTACTTGAGGAAAGGAGTGATTCATTTAAGAGATGGCACATAGGCTGGAGGACTGTCTGTTATGAACAAAAGGTCCATGCAGCATGACATCTCATGCATCCAACTCCAGGGCACACCTGTGTATTGTGAATGAGCATCAGACACCTCTACAGCCACCATTTAGCCAGGCTTGGTACACCACCTACAGTGCCTATTGTTCAGGGCTACTGCAGCACTGTATATTGCATTGAGCCTGCCTTCTGGCAACTGTCCCTGTTAACTGCTGTGCATGCTGTGAATCAGAGAGATATAAATATGGATAATCCAGTAGCAGACTGAAGACTGTGACTTCTAATCCACTCTCACTGTAGTAGGAGAAATCCTGTACTATTGCACTATAGCAGTCTAGCTTACAGACTGCTGTAGAATGCTATGGTGTACTTTTTTTAGTGTGGAGGATGTCAAGAAAGGAACTGCATTGAGAGAGTTTTCCTTTATCTCTTGAAACAGTATTTTGAGAGTAAATTGGCATATTTTCAGGGTTTAAACCATGGACTGGATACTCAGAAGATATTCTCCAGAGATATCAACAATGTGGATCTTGTTGAAATGGTAAAATATGTGGTTTCCAGGTTGGTTAAAAGAGTGTTAGATGCTGTATTCCTGCTTTTCAACAAACACGATTTATGTCCCGGCAAACCAGAGGAAGAAAAGCAACTACTAAGCACCGAAAATGGCCGGCGTTTGAATTTCCAAAGGGTTTCATGTACTCCTTCACACACAGCTCCTCTCCAAGCTGATAAGAATTTTGTACCTTGGCATATGCCTTCCTCTGTTAGCCTGCAGAGTTGTAAATTTCTCTGGTCTCTTTTCTTATTTGAACAAAAGCATCGTTTCTTCATTTGTGCCCCCTTTTAAAGTTATACGCCAGGCTCCACTACTTTGATAGGACCAGATTTCACTCTATATTTTCAGGACATTCATAGATTGCATGTGTATGCATGCAGGTGGGCGTGCATGTGCATACATGTAATTGTACATTATACGTGGAAGAAAAAAAGCACTAAAAAGAATATGCTGATACTAATCACCTGAAAAATATGATACAGGCTGTTAGAATATAAAAACTCCACAAGAAAGACAGATAACTTTTACAATTTTATAGTTATTTTGTGTTTAAATTATACAACTGCAATCCCAGATCTTACCATTCTGCTATAGCACAAAACTAATCCCAGTTTTTTTATTTAATTTCCTTCTGGGAGTCTTTAATCTGGTCCTCTGAGCAGTATTTTAGCAAAGAAATAATTGAATCCTGTTAATTTATTACTCTACCTGTTAGTTGCAAAATATTGTTTATGAATAATTGGATAAATATGGCAGCTTTTATTAAAATTATCATTATCTACACTGTTTACCTCCTATCCACCACATAATATTCAGTGTTCATGTCTCACCCAATAATAATAATAATTATGCATGCAAATGTAGAATGCAGAGAAATAATGAATAGGAATTTCTATTTATTCATTACAATTCCAAAAAGAAATAAAAATATCATACCCATATGCCATGCAGTGCTTCCTGTTCTGCTATGCATGGATCAACAGTGAAGATAAAGTCAGCAATTAATATGTGAAACATTTCTTGTCTTTCATTCGTGATGGTAAATCATCTCACTTCATGTTAAATAAAATATATTGCACTATTACCATTCCATAGATGATCAGTCAGTTTATTTTGTAACAGACAGAGATAAAGTAATGGAGAGCATCTTGTGGACTCATATCCAGTCTATAGTATGTATTAAAATGGAACAAATCTATGCTGGGAATGTGGGACAGTTTTAATAAAAACCACGTAGAGAAAACAGTTATTTTTTAGAAAACATTATAGCCAATAATTCAAACTATCTTCTACTGAGAAAGAGAGAAAAGATAAATGTTTACAGAAAGAGGAAATGATGAGATAGCAAATCCTTTAGAGGAAGAGTATCAAAAGAACTGTGTTACATTTTTATTTCAAACTAGTTGTCATTTAAGGGTACCAAGTCTCCTAATTTAATTATATGTTGCCAAATTTGGTGAGTTTTCTTAAACATGCGGCTCTTCGAGTCAGATGATTACAGCCCTCATAGTCACAGGAAATAGCTGGAAAATATGAACCTTAGATGTTCAAAGGCAAATAATCCTCTCGGTGTCCATGAAAATGGAACTTAAACAAAAACAACTTTCTAACACTATCTCAGTAGATTTTGGAGACTGGACATGGCTATTCTAGTCACTTAAACTGAAAAAAAACAAACAAAAAAAACCACCCTGACTGCAGACTGACAGCAAGCTCATTCTTTTTTATGCTGGGTTTCTCCTGGGCCTCAGAGGTTAGGTAGTATTTGCAGACTTGCCATACTGTTTCTATTAGGAGGAGAAGCTGATTATATGAATCAGATATTTATTTAGCATAATCCTGTTTGCACACGTGCTGTTTTACTGAACAACATAGAAACAAACAAAAACAGAAAATCTCCTGGCTAACAATTTCTAGGCCCACCTTTCCAGTCAGTCCTGTGCCACAAGGAGCTCTGTCTCAGCTTGTGCCCAGGGCCACACTCACAATTACTCATAACTGCTCAAAACTTCAGTGGCTTTCTGGTTCATCTCTGCCCTTGAAGGCCATATCATTCAACACAGCTATAACCAGTGGCCCCAACCCAGAACTTCCAATCAGTTCCCTGGAAAGCCACTCTTATTCTTCCTGAAATAGGTAGGTATTACTCAGGTCTATCAATGCAGGTCATTGATGGCTTCTATTGTTTCAGCTATTCTATTCCATAAAGGAGCTTTATTTATCAAGGTCTATAATTGCCTTTTGGTCCCACACATGCTTTCTGGTGGTCGTTAATATTTTCCAGTATAATAGTTATTTTTCTGCATTTAGGAAGATGTAAGAGAACTACTTCTATAAATTTTTAAGGAAGACTGTGAAGGAGAAGTGCTTATTTTGTGCAAATCTGCCTAGAATATGAATATATAACCAAAACAGTTGGTAGAGGTAGAAAAAGCAAACACTTCTGTGAAGGAGTATTTTTTCTAGGTAAGTGAAGGTTGCAAATAAACAAACAAACAATTCGAAGTTTCTCCCACTGTTTACTCTCCTGCCATGCCTTGATGGGAATTAATCGAGACAGAAAAAAACCACATGGATAACTTGTGTTGTCATTGTTGGAAAAAACACGTTTTAACCCACTTAATGACACTGTGACCCCGAGGTCTGCTCACTCCAGGAGAGGTACAATGCTTCACAGTTTCTGCAGGCATGCTCTTCCCACTGCAGTGCCCTTACAAATTACAACCAAAAAAAAAAAATAAAAAGGGAAAGAAAAAGGAAAAGAGAAACTTCTCCAAATTGTCTTTATCCACAACTTGTGTCTAAAACAATTAGTTTCGTCTCCTCCGTTGTTTTATCAAATTCTGTAGCTTATACCAATGTCCATAACTATCCTCTGTTACCTTCGCTGGGGTTAACCAGCCATCAGTTTCAGTCGGTACTTCTGTTCCTTTGGCTATCATGAAACACCGAGCTTCATGACTTTCGTGCCTCCACATGAATATTATCATCATTGCCAAATCACCACAGCTCAGGATTCCCCTTCCAGGGGTTGACAGTGCTCCCTCATCTCCTTTTTATCCTTGTCATTTCCCGTTAGTAAATTATCAGTCTCTTGTTTTTCAGGTGCAGCAAATACTCCCAGCATCAGTTGATGACATCAGTGTTTCTCACCATTTTATCACCCTCAGGGTAAGTTTCTTTCCTTACTGTACTCAAGTAATGGGGAACAAAGTCTCCCTGTTACATACCTCCCTCTTAGCTTGTAGTCCAAAACATGGCATTTCTGCTCTAGCTCATAATGCGTATTAAGTCAAATCTTCTTTCTGTTCCATCAACTTATTCCTTCCCCTGCAGCCGTACATCTAGAGAGAAAGTCCGCTACTACATTCTTCTTGCCAACTTGATGTTCTACTGAGAAATGAACAGTTGTAATGCAAGAGCCCAGTGCATTATGCAGGCAGTGTCTGTTTTCTCTGTTTGTAACCATTTTAAGGGTGCATGATCAGTAATCAGCACAAATTTCTCTCCCAAAAGATAATAGTAGAACAACTCCTATTACCCACCGTATAGCCAGGCATTCTCTTTCTATGGCTGAATATCATATTTCAGCCTTGGAGAACTTCTTGCTGACAGAAGCTACAGGTTTTTCCTCTCCCTGTACTTTCTGGAATAAGACTGCTCCCATTGCACACCCTAATGCATCTGTCTGCAGGTAAAAGGGTTCCTGGAACTTGGGTGTATATATGATGGGCTCTTAATCTCCAGGCTTACCCCTCATCATGTCTGTAAGAGGTGCCACTACTTCAGAAAAGTGTCTAATAAAGCTACGATAATAGTTGGCAAAACCCAAGAAGGACCTGAGTTGTTTCAGTGCTTTGGGTATTTTATATCTCCTTTTTGCTTCCAGTTTGTCTGCCAATGGCTTTACCCACCCTTGTCCTACCTGGAAACCCAGGTACTTTGTCTCTTCATGACCCAGACTACATTTCTTAGGATTAGCAATTAAATCTGCTTCTCTGAGTTCCTGCAGAACTGCCCTCAAATGCTGACAGTGCTGTTCCCACCTTGATGAGAAAATTATGATATTGTCAATGTATGCTGATGCATATTCTTGATGGGGAGCTAATGTCGTATCCATTAAGCAACTGAAAGGACACTGCTGCACCGTGTAAGCCAAACAGTTTACGTTTGAATTGAAATAAATGCCAGGGCATCCTAAAAGCTGTTTTCTCTTTATGTACTGTATCCATGGGTATTTGTCGGTAACCTTTCATTACATTTCTAGCATGGAAATATATTTGGCCTGGCTGATCTTTTCTATAATTTCCTCCACCTGCAGTATGAGGAAGGCATCAAATGCTGCCACCTCATTCACTTTCCTGAAATCCCCACAAACTCTAATGGTGATAGTCCTGAAGCTGGGCAGGACTATTACTAAAGGGCTTCTCCACAGGTGTCGGGATTCCTCTATAATACCCATCTTCAACATCTGGGTGATTTCCTGTTTTATGGTTCACCACAAGTGACATGGCAGCCGACACCAGTGGTCCCATATAACACAACCATCAGGAGTTCTGACACTATGCACCACGCCTTTTGCTTTACCTGGTTTTTCACTAAATATGTCTAGGAACTCTGGTATCAACTGCCCCAATTCCTTCCTTTGGAGGTCTGACAGCTTTTCTCCTATCCTAGGTTCTCCCTCTGTGAGTTTGGATACTATTGGATCATCTATATTGTCCAAGTCTCCTACCTCTCCTTCTCCTTGCATAAGCCAAGGTTCTCCGCCATTCCATTTTTTTTAACATGTTAATGTGATAATTTTTGTCTCCATCTGTCCTACTTTGCACCAGTCCTACTTTCTAGGTAACTTGAAAAGGCCCTTGCTATCATGATAACAATTTCTGATTATTATCCGGTAGCAGGACTAAGACCCAGTCTCCCTCTTTCAGTTCTCTATCCTTTGCCTGGGTGTCATATGCCCATTTTTGTTTCTGTTGACTATATCCTAAGTTTTCATGTGCCACTAACCGTACCTCCTCCAATCTTTCCTGGAAGTCCCACAGAAGCTGCAGGTGCCTCTCTTTGCCTGGTAGGCCTTCTAGCCATCCTTCTACAAATAACATCAATTAACCCCCTAGGTCTATGCCTGTAAACTAATTCAAAAGGAGTGCACCCCATGAAAGGTTGGGGAGCCCCCTTACTGAAAACAGGAATGGAGGGATTATCACCTCCCACTTCCTCAGGTCACCCTGAATACATGCTCTTCTTATTCTTTTAATGTCTGGTTGAACCTCTCTACTAATCCATCCATCTGAGGGTGGTACACAGAAGTTCAGAGCTGTTTTATCTTAAGGGTTTGACAGACCCCTTGTAACACACCTGACATAAACCTCTTTCCTTGATCTGTCAGAATCTCCTGCAGGATCCCTACCCTTGAGACCTACTTTATCAGTTCTTCTGCTGTCTTAGGGACTGTGATGTTTTCCAGGAGTATGGCACCTGGAAACCTCGTAGCATAATCTAGCATTACTAATACATGCTGATAGCTGACATTACTCTTTGGAAATGGTCCTGCAATGTCCAATGCTATTCTTTCAAATGGATGGGTTATCAACAGCAAGGACACTAGAGATACCCTCACAGGTTTATACCCCAACACTCTCTGGAACTCTAGGCATTCTTTACAATATTCTTCCACAATCTTATACAGGCCCAGCCAGAAAACTCTTTGTTTTAAACAGGCTTCTGTCTTGTCCCGGCCTAAACGACCTCCCATTGGCAGCATGTAGGCTACTTTTAACAGTTGTAACCAGTACTGCCTAGGTACCAAAATCTGAGTGACCTCTTCTCCCCCATTTCCTTTATCTATTCGGTATAAGATGCTTCTTCTTACCTCAAAGTGCCAACCCAGGATTGAGGATCTCCTCTTCCCTCCTAGCTAGGCTTTCTTCAAAAATATTCCGGAACAGAGGTTCATGTCTTTGTTCTCCGAAGTGGCCATCTCCAATAATACCTTTTAAGTCTATTTCCTCCTTCTCTTCTTCACTAGGCCCTTGCCCTTGCAATTTCACTCCCACCAAAACCCCTTCCACCTACTTCATGTAATCATGGGTATTTAGCTCTCCCATAGCTTTTGCTACCACCTCTTGTAGGTGTGCCCAATCTGGCTCTAAAAGCATTGGGAAGGGCAGTGGGTCACGGGGCGGGGACCCAGGAGTGGCTGTGATCTCTCCTGGCACCCATACCGTGCCAAGTTGCCTGTCTAGCACCCTCATTTTTGCCCGCCACGACTTTGATGGTTCTATAATACTAAAGGGAGGCTGCCTTTGACCCCTTGGGCCCGGTGCTCTTACCCTTCCTGGTCCCCGCTCTATATGAAGAAATTCTGGTGCACCCAACCCTATGGGTGGCATGTGGCTCCTACCACCCCTAATACCACGCCCCAAGCCTCTCAGTTGTCCCAGATGTTATCGCACCTATGCTTTTTCCTTAGTGGCCCCCCTCCGAGGCCTCTAGCCGTATGCTGGGCGTCTACCCGTATACTCACCCTCACCGGGCTTCTACCCGTATGCTTCTATCCGTATGCTCGCCCTCACCGGGCTTTTTATTCCTGTACTGGCCCTCACCGGGTGCCTACTCGTATACTCACTCTCACTGGGCTCTCTAATCTTGTACTTGCCCTCACCGGGCGTCTAGTCATCCTCTTGCTGTCACCAGGCTCTCTAATCTTGTACTTGCTCTCACCGGCCATCCAGTCATACGCTCGCCCTCACCGGGCTCTCTTAATATGCTCACCTCAGAGCACTCGCCCCTATCAGGGCCGTCCCGCGCTCCCCGCATGCTTGCCCCCACAGGGGCCTGTTTTGTAGTTCCTGTGCTCACGTCGCCCACACTGGGACCTTGTCTCCCGCTTATGTTGCCTGCACTGGGGCTTCGTCCCTCACAATTGCATTGCTTGCACTGGGGCTTCATCTCCCGCGCTTCCCACGGCCGGGTTGCCCGCACTGAGGCTTCGTCTCCCGCAATCGCATCACCCACACTGGGGCCTCATCTCCTGTGCTTCCCGCGGTCGGGGCTCAGGTGGCCATAACCGTGCCTGGCCCCCTGACCCTTCTTCTGGGTCTTATGCCCGACTTGGGCACCTCACAATCGGGCTCAGGCGGCCTCAGCCTTACCTGGCCCTCAAGACCCGTTTCATAGGACTGGGGTCAGTGCCCCCTGAACGTTGTACCCTCACTGGGCTTCTCACTTGCACACCCTCCCTAGGGGTCTACTCGCGTTCCCACCCACACTGGGGTCTGTCTCACTCACGCAATCGGGGCTCAGGTGGCCTCGGCCTCACCTGGCCCCTAGACCCCTTTCCTGGGTCTTTTGCCCCACTGGGGCTTCTCCCAATCAGGGCTCAGGCAGCCTCAACCTCACCTGGCCCCAGACCCCTTCTCTGGGTCTTGCGCCCCTCTTCCCCCCTGCCTGCACTGGGCTCCTCCCGATACTCCCCCACTGGGGCCAGGGTCGGGACACCCCAAAACGCAGCGCCACTCTCCGGCACCAGACTACTGTGCCCTCTCTGGCACCAGATTGCGGTGCCCTCCCAGGGCTCCAGGAACCTCCCATGCTACTGGGGAGCTCCTATGAGGCCTCCTCCAACCCCTACAGCCTCACCCGGTCCTCCGGTGTTACTCAAACTACCAAACAGAAAATACAGCCAACGGGCTGTAACACAAAATAAGCCTCCTGGCTATAACATAAATTCTGCACCACCCTGGCTCTCCTTCATATCTCCCTGTCAGGGTTCTCTCCACCCCATACCATCATGCAGACGCTCAGGCGGTCGGGCTGCTCTGCTCTGCAGCAGAGCTCCTGCTGCTCAGGCTGCCAGAGGGGA